>NC_135977.1:378648-678648 GCF_053455715.1 Rhinoraja longicauda
CCACTGACTGGGGGGTTGTCAGACATGTAACTGCCCCACACCTGCCCATCGGCAAATCTACATTGTGTTTAGTAAGAATAAGAATCGTAGAAAATGAATGTCAGGAAGCTATTCTGCCTCGACTGCCCGTCACTATTGGAAACACGGCCCTGACATCACAGCCGCTGCTTGGCAATAGAGTCACAGAGGGATACAGCGTGGAAACTGGCCCTTCAGCCCAACGTGCCCATACTGGCCAACATGTCCCAGCTACACTAGAGACACAGATGGATACAGCGTGGAAACTGGCCCTTAGGCCCAAAGTGCCCATACTGGCCAACATGTCCCAGCTACACTAGCCCCACCTGCCCGTGTTTGGTCCATATCCCTCCAAACCTGTCCTATCCATGTACCTGTCCAACTGTTTCTTAAATGTTGGGATAATCCCAGCCTCAACTACCTCCACCAATACACCCACCACCCTCTGTGTGAAAACGTTACCCCTCAGATTCCTATTAAATCTTTTCCCCTGCACCTTGAACCAATGTCCTCTGGTCCTCGATTCACCTACAGCTCCCCGCTATGTCCCTCCCCAGCTCCACTTAGTTCAGTGCCACCCTGTAAACCCGTTTACACACAGGCTGGAATCGCACTGCCACACAGCGTAGGTCAGCAGGTAACTCAGTGATAAACTGCTCCACAATGATGGTCAGGGGAAAGCCACACAACCTTTCAAATAGAAATCAACAGCTGTCAGATAAATGGGCCCACATAGTGCTGTTCCGTTATGGACCAAGTCTGTGGTCCATCTCTACCACACACTGACAAATAATGGAATCACCCAGCTATTTCTGCTTTTATTTCAGATATGCAGCATCTGCAGACTGTCTCAACATCATTCCTCCTCCCCCCCCCCCGCCCCTCCACCCCACCCCCTCCACCCCACCCCCTCCACCCCATCTTTCCCCCCCCTCCTCCCACCCCCTCATTCCTCCCCCTCCACCCCACCCCCTCCCCCCCCACCCCATCTTTCCCCCCCTCCACCCCACCCCCTCATTCCTCCCCCTCCCCCCCACCCCCCACCCCACCCCTCTGCCACAGAAGGTAGTTGAGGCCAGTTCATTGGGTATATTTAAGAGGGAGTTAGATGTGGCCCTTGTGGCTAAAGGGATCAGGGGGTATAGAGAGAAGGCAGGTACAGGTTACTCAGCTGGATGATCAGCCATGATCATTTTGACTGGCGGTGCAGGCTCGAAGGGCCGAATGGCCAATTCCTGCACCTATTTTCTATGTTTCTATCATTCCCCCCAACCCCACCCTCCACCCCACCCCATCATTCCTCCCCCTCCCCCCCTCTTTCCCCCCCCCCTTCCCCCCTCTCCCCCCCCTCTTTCCCCCCCCTCTTTCTTCCCCCCCCCCTCCTTCCCCCCCCTCCCCCCCCCCTCCCCCCCCCCCCCCCTCTTTTCCCCCCCTCCCCCCCTCTTTCCCCCCCCCTCCATCCCACCCCATCATTCCCCCCCCCCCCTCCACCCATCCAGCACTTACCTCTGAGGTTCTTTTCACAAAGTCCTGGGTCACTCTCAGCATGTGATTATACTCGTTCAGCTCGAGAAAGTTCCTCTTCAGAGTCTCCTTGTTCTTGGTCACCTCTCTCAGCTCTGCCTCCAGCTGCTGCAGCTGCTCCTGAAACCAAAACACACGCACATGGTTCAGCAGCGTTTCCACCACTGGGTCTGACAGACCTGTCCCTCCACATGTGAAGTTGCCATTTCAGATAATCTAACAACTGAGAAACAAAACTGTGTGTGCTTGCAGGGCAGCTGAAAATACAGAAAACACTCGGCAGGTCAGATGGCATCTGTGGGAAGGGAAACAATTATTAACAGTTCAGGTCAAAGAGCTGAAACATTAGCTCAGTTTCTCTTCCAGTACATGCTGCCTGACCTGCTGAGTATTTCAGGCATTTTCTGCTTTAATATTAACAAATACCTTTTTTTTTTAGAGATACAGCACAGAAACAGGCCCTTCGGCCCACCGAGTCCGCGCCGACCAGCGATCCCCGCACATTAACACTATCCTACACACACTAGGGACAATTTAAAAAAAAAAAACATTTTACCCAGTCAATTAACCTACAAACCTGTGCGTCTTTGGAGTGTGGGAGGAAACTGAAGATCTCGGAGAAAACCCACGCAGGTCACGGGGAGAACGTACAAACTCCGTACAGACGGCGCCCGTAGTCGGGATGGAACCTGAGTCTCAGGCGCTGCATTCGCTGTAAGGCAGCAACTCTACCGCTGCTCCACCGTGCCGCCTTGCTGCACACTGCCTCCCCTCATCCTCTGTTCCACTTAATATCCCAGCTTTCCCAATCATTCCCAGTCTGCCAATACCCTGCAACCTCATCAGTGGCCTCCCAGTGCACTCACATCTTCTCCTCACATAGACTGAAAGCAGCACTGAAGTTGTTGTCTAATGTTCACCCTGACCAGAATCTCCCTGCTCTGGCATTCTATGCTGCAGTCAATGAAGCAAGAAGCATTCTGTGCGCCTTTATTTGCCTGTTGTCTTGTTCTGACATTGTTAAATACTTCTGGACATACACTTCAAGTTCTTTATGTTCCCCCACACTTGGTTGTATTCCCACACTTGGCTGATACTTGCCCAAACACATTAACCCACCGGAAGGAGGTTAGCAAACAGGTACAGCAAGTAAGTGGGAATGTTGTCCCACCATAAAGTTGTATGTTCTAGGGGTCGGAGAACCTAGGGTGATGGAGGAACTGAAGGAAATCCACATTAGGCAGGAAATGGATTTGGGTAGACTGATGGGACTGAAGGCTGATAAATCCCCAGGGCCTGATGGTCTGCATCCCAGGGTACTTAAGGAGGTGGCTCTAGAAATAGTGGAAGCATTGGAGATCATTTTTCAATGTTCTATAGATTCAGGATCAGTTCCTGTGGATTGGAGGATAGCAAATGTTATCCCACTTTTTAAGAAAGGAGGGAGAGAGAAAACGGGTAATTATAGACCAGTTAGTCTGACATCAGTGGTGGGGAAGATGCTGGAGTCAATTATAAAAGACGAAATTGCTGAGCATTTGGATAGCAGTAACGGGATCATTCCGAGTCAGCATGGATTTACGAAGGGGAAATCATGCTTGACAAATCTACTGGAATTTTTTGAGGATGTAACTAGGAAAATTGACAGGGGAGAGTCAGTGGATGTGGTGTACCTCGACTTTCAGAAAGCCTTCGACAAGGTCCCACATAGGAGATTAGTGGGCAAAATTAGGGCACATGGTATTGGGGGTAGGGTACTGACATGGATAGAAAATTGGTTGACAGACAGAAAGCAAAGAGTGGGGATAAATGGGGCCCTTTCGGAATGGCAGGCAGTGACCAGTGGGGTACCGCAAGGTTCGGTGCTGGGACCCCAGCTATTTACAATATACATTAATGACTTAGATGAAGTGATTAAAAGTACCATTAGTAAATTTGCAGATGATACTAAGCTGGGGGGTAGTGTGAATTGTGAGGAAGATGCAATAAGGCTGCAGGGTGACTTGGACAGGTTGTGTGAGTGGGCGGATACATGGCAGATGCAGTTTAATGTAGATAAGTGTGAGGTTATTCACTTTGGAAGTAAGAATAGAAAGGCAGATTATTATCTGAATGGTGTCAAGTTAGGAGGAGGGGGAGTTCAACGAGATCTGGGTGTCCTAGTGCATCAGTCAATGAAAGGAAGCATGCAGGTACAGCAGGCAGTGAAGAAAGCCAATGGAATGTTGGCCTTCGAAACAAGAGGAGTTGAGTATAGGAGCAAAGAGGTCCTTCTACAGTTGTACCGGGCCCTGGTGAGACCGCACCTGGAGTACTGTGTGCAGTTTTGGTCTCCAAATTTGAGGAAGGATATTCTTGCTATGGAGGGCGTGCAGCGTAGGTTCACTAGGTTAATTCCCGGAATGGCGGGACTGTCGTATGTTGAAAGGCTGGAGCGATTGGGCTTGTATACACTGGAATTTAGAAGGATGAGGGGGGATCTTATTGAAACATATAAGATAATTAGGGGATTGGACACATTAGAGGCAGGAAACATGTTCCCAATGTTGGGGGAGTCCAGAACAAGGGGCCACAGTTTAAGAATAAGGGGTAGGCCATTTAGAACGGAGACGAGGAAGAACTTTTTCAGTCAGAGAGTGGTGAAGGTGTGGAATTCTCTGCCTCAGAAGGCAGTGGAGGCCAGTTCGTTGGATGCTTTCAAGAGAGAGCTGGATAGAGCTCTTAAGGATAGCGGAGTGAGGGGGTATGGGGAGAAGGCAGGAGCGGGGTACTGATTGAGAGTGATTAGCCATGATCGCATTGAATGGCGGTGCTGGCTCGAAGGGCTGAATGGCCTACTTCTGCACCTATTGTCTATTGTATCTTTACTTTTTAACTCCCTACCGTGAGCAATAAATGGCGACATTCCAAAAGCCTTTCTAATTACCTGCCCCACCTGCATGTAAAGTCCAGAGGTACAAGAATTGTCCCTCCAGATGAGTATTTTCACAGTGCCATTAGCACAGTGTAGTTCTGGGGCAAAGAAAAGGAATTGTCCAGAGAATAAGAGAGCCTATGTGGGAGAAGGCAGGACAGAAGGATCCGGACTGCTGTGAATTCACCCACTCTCCAGTGGCTCGACGTTGCTATGGTGCACGACGTTGCTATGGTGCACGACGTTGCTATGGTGCACGACGTTGCTATGGTGCACGACGTTGCTATGGTGCACGACGTTGCTATGGTGCACGACGTTGCTATGGTGCACGACGTTGCTATGGTGCACGACGTTGCTATGGTGCACGACGTTGCTATGGTGCACGACGTTGCTATGGTGCACGACGTTGCTATGGTGCACGATGTTGCTATGGTGCACTACGTTGCTATGGTGCAGAAGGATCAGGACTGCTGTGGATTCACCCACTCTCCAGTGGCTCGACGTTGCTATGGTGCACGATGCTGCCGGTACTTTCAGCTGCGATGCACTTGTGCACTGTGTAATGTAAAGTGGGTCCAGGCATGGGTTTATATCTTAGTTTAGTTTAGAGATACAGGGCGGAAACAGGCCCTTCGGCCTACCGAGTCTATACTGACCAGCCACCCCCGCACATTAACAACATCCTACACACACTAGGGACAATTTACAATGATACCATGCCAATTAACCTACAAACCTGCACATCTTTGGAGTGTGGGAGGACACTGAAGATCTCGGATAAAAACCCATGCGGTCACGGGGTGAACATACAAACTCTGTGGACAGCACCCGTGGTCAGGATCAAACCCGCTTCTCTGGTGCCTCAGCGTTATAAGGCAGCAACTCTACCGCTGCGTCACAGTGCTGCCCTTAATTCCCCAGTCAGTAAACGTTGTTGACAAACCAAAAGGGAGTACACATTGAGAATTTAACATAGACCTTTCATCAGTTAGAGCTGTATCTTGGAAGATGGGTGTTAAAGATTTAGGTTTATTATTATGCCACGTGTATTGAGATACAGTAGAAAGCTTTGATTTCCATGCTATCTAAATCGATCAGATATCCCATCAGTTCCACCTCAAGTACAATAGGTGGAACAAAGGGGAAGATACAGAGGGGACTGTGACTAGAATCACGTCAGTGGAGCGATGAGGTCGAGCCACCATCCACCACACCTGGGTTAAACGGCAGCAAGCAAATCAAGGACACAAGATGGAGTGACACAGCCACAAAGCACATGGTATCCAATGGGAGAAGGAACTAACTTGTATTTTTAAGACGTGTTTTGGCAGTGGGGCGACGGGATTCACTTCACTGTCCAGCAAAGATATATCCGCTCTTTTAATTTCTTGCAGCAGGTAACCTGAAACACAAAATAAATCCACGTTACCATGAGAGGTTGTGGAGCAGGAGAACATGGCCCCATGTGCACGAGAGCAGAGGGGTGGGGTGGAACACGGCACCATGTGCACGAGAGCGGAGGGGTGGGGGGGAACACGGCACCATGTGCACGAGAGCGGAGGGGTGGGGGGGAACACGGCACCATGTGCACGAGAGCGGAGGGGTGGGGGGGGGGGGAACACGGCACCATGTGCACGAGAGCGGAGGGGTGTGGAGCAGGAGAACACGGCACCATGTGCACGAGAGCAGAGGGGTGGGGGGGAACACGGCACCATGTGCACGAGAGCAGAGGGGTGTGGGGCAGGAGAACACGGCACCATGTGCACGAGAGCGGAGGGGTGTGGAGCAGGAGAACACGGCACCATGTGCACGAGAGCGGAGGGGTGTGGAGCAGGAGAACACGGCACCATGTGCACGAGAGCAGAGGGGTGGGTGGGAACATGGCACCATGTGCACGAGAGCGGAGGGGTGGGGGGGAACATGGCACCATGTGCACGAGAGCGGAGGGGTGGGGGGGAACACGGCACCATGTGCACGAGAGCGGAGGGGTGTGGAGCAGGAGAACACGGCACCATGTGCACGAGAGCGGAGGGGTGTGGAGCAGGAGAACACGGCACCATGTGCACGAGAGCGGAGGAGTGGGTGGGGGGTGCAGGGGATCATGTGCACGTGAGCAGAGGCGTGGGGTGCGGAGCTGCTCAGCACAACCATGGGGTTCAAAGCTGGAGGCGGGGAGGGGGAAGGGCAGAGGGGGGGGGACACACAAGTGGGCCGCTGCTACTCGGGAGGAAGAGCTGGCAGCTGGACCGCAGCTATTTACAATATACATCAATGACGGATGAAGGGATTAAAAGTACCATTAGCAAATTTGCAGATGATACTAAGCTGGGTGGTAGTGTGAACTGTGAGGAAGATGCTATGAGGTTGCAGGGTGACTTGGACAGGTTGTGTGAGTGGGCGGATGCTTGGCAGATGCAGTTTAATGTGAATAAGTGTGAGGTTATCCACTTTGGTGGTAAGAATAGGAAGGCAGATTATTATCTGAATGGTGTCAAGTTAGGAAAAGGGGACGTACAACGAGATCTGGGTGTCAATAGACAATAGACAATAGACAATAGGTGCAGGAGTAGGCCATTCAGCCCTTCGAGCCAGCACCGCCATTCAATGCGATCATGGCTGATCACTATCAATCAGTACCCCGTTCCTGCCTTCTCCCCATACCCCCTCACTCCGCTATCCTTAAGAGCTCTATCCAGCTCTCTCTTGAAAGCATCCAACGAACTGGCCTCCACTGCCTTCTGAGGCAGAGAATTCCACACCTTCACCACCCTCTGACTGAAAAAGTTCCTCCTCATCTCCGTTCTAAATGGCCTACCCCCTATTCTCAAACTGTGGCCCCTTGTTCTGGACTCCCCCAACATTGGGAACATGTTATCTGCCTCTAATGTGTCCAATCCCCTAATTATCTTATATGTTTCAATAAGATCCCCCCTCATCCTTCTAAATTCCAGTGTATACAAGCCCAATCGCTCCAGCCTTTCAACATACGACAGTCCCGCCATTCCGGGAATTAATCTAGTGAACCTACGCTGCACGCCCTCCATAGCAAGAATATCCTTCCTCAAATTTGGAGACCAAAACTGCACACAGTACTCCAGGTGCGGTCTCACCAGGGCCCGGTACAACTGTAGAAGGACCTCTTTGCTCCTATACTCAACTCCTCTTGTTACGAAGGCCAACATTCCATTGGCTTTCTTCACTGCCTGCTGAACCTGCATGCTTCCTTTCATTGACTGATGCACTAGGACACCCAGATCTCGTTGAACTCCCCCTCCTCCTAACTTGACACCATTCAGATAATAATCTGCCTTTCTATTCTTACTTCCAAAGTGAATAACCTCACACTTATCTACATTAAACTGCATCTGCCATGTATCCGCCCACTCACACAACCTGTCCAGGTCACCCTGCAGCCTTATTGCATCTTCCTCACAATTCACACTACCCCCCAACTTAGTATCATCTGCAAATTTGCTAATGGTACTTTTAATCCCTTCGTCTAAGTCATTAATGTATATCGTAAATAGCTGGGGTCCCAGCACCGAACCTTGCGGTACCCCACTGGTCACTGCCTGCCATTCCGAAAGGGACCCATTTATCCCCACTCTTTGCTTTCTGTCTGTTAACCAATTTTCTATCCATGTCAGTACCCTACCCCCAATACCATGTGCCCCAATTTTGCCCACTAATCTCCTATGTGGGACCTTGTCGAAGGCTTTCTGAAAGTCGAGGTACACCACATCCACTGACTCTCCCTTGTCAATTTTCCTAGTTACATCCTCAAAAAATTCCAGTAGATTTGTCAAGCATGATTTCCCCTTCGTAAATCCATGCTGACTCGGAACGATCCCGTTACTGCTATCCAAATGCTCAGCAATTTCGTCTTTTATAATTGACTCCAGCATTTTCCCCACCACTGATGTCAGACTAACTGGTCTATAATTACCCGTTTTCTCTCTCCCTCCTTTCTTAGTGCATCAGTCACTGAAAGGAAGCATGCAGGTACAGCAGGCAGTGAAGAAAGCCAATGGAATATCATATCATATATATACAGCCGGAAACAGGCCTTTTCGGCCCACCAAGTCCGTGCCGCCCAGTGATCCCCGTACATTAACACTATCCTACACCCACTAGGGACAATTTTTACATTTACCCAGCCAATTAACCTACATACCTGTACGTCTTTGGAGTGTGGGAGGAAACCGAAGATCTCGGAGAAAACCCACGCAGGTCACGGGGAGAACGTACAAACTCCTTACAGTGCAGCACCCGTAGTCAGGATCGAACCTGAGTCTCCGGCGCTGCATTCGCTGTAAAGCAGCAACTCTACCGCTGCGCTACCGTGCCACCCTTGATGTTGGCCTTCATAACAAGAGGAGTTGAGTATAGGAGCAAAGAGGTCCTTCTGCAGTTGTACAGGGCCCTAGTGAGACCGCACCTGGAGTACTGTGTGCAGTTTTGGTCTCCAAATTTGAGGAAGGATATTCTTGCTATTGAGGGCGTGCAGCGTAGGTTTACTAGGTTAATTCCCGGAATGGCGGGACTGTCATATGTTGAAAGACTGGAGCGACTAGGCTTGTATACACTGGAATTTAGAAGGATGAGAGGGAATCTTATCGAAACGAATAAGATTATTAAGGGGTTGGACACATTAGAGGCAGAAAACATGTTCCCAATGTTGGGGGAGTCCAGAACCAGGGGCCACAGTTTAAGAATAAGGGGTAGGCCATTTAGAACAGAGATGAAGAAAAACTTTTTTAGTCAGAGAGTTGTGAATCTGTGGAATTCTCTGCCTCAGAGGGCAGTGGAGGCCAATTCTCTGAAAACATTCAAGAGAGAGCTAGATAGAGCTCTTAAGGATAGCGGAGTCAGTGGGTATGGGGAGAAGGCAGGAACGGGGTACTGATTGAGAATGATCAGCCATGATCACATTAAATGGCGGTGCTGGCTCGAGGGGCCGAATGGCCTACTCCTGCACCTATTGTCTATTGTGTGTAGGTGAGCATGGGGCTGGTCTCACTGTGCCACTGGCAGCCTTCCTACTCTACACTGAGATGACAGGGCAGCAAGCTCTGCTGAACTCCCCACCCAGGCACCCTGACCCACTGCTCCCCCTCCGTGTCGTGCCGATTCCAGACAGACAGCCCTTGGATTTGTCCTTTCGTAAGAGAGACGCAGGAATGCATCACCCCTCTCCACACACACCAGCTCCCCGCTGGACTAATGCATCACCCCTCTCCACACTGCAGCTCCCCGCTGGACTCATGCACCGTCCCTCTCCACACCGCAGCTCCCCGCTGGACCCATGCATCACCCCTCTCCACACACACCAGCTCCCCGCTGGACACTCATCCATTTGATGTTGCATTGCTTTGCTGGTGTGGTTTTCTGGTGACTTGTGGGTGGATAAAGCAAGCTTTATGTTCCTGCTATATATATGTATATATAATTGTCAGAAATCTGCATTGTGAATCTGTTCAAACAGTTCAGTGTCTGGCCACCTGCATCACATGCAGAGTGAACGTTATTCCATTAGTTACTGAGGAAACGGAAGATGCACATCAAAGCAAAGTGGCTGCCCCGTGGAATCCTGCATTTGCTGCATCACCACTGCATGGCTGGGGAGGAACAGTGTTCATCTTCAGAGTGAGCAGGAAATGGAAAAGTCCTTTCATAATCGATTCAGAACCAGAGCAGCAGAACAAAGCCTCAGTGTTGACAGGATGGTCCATCCCCTTGCCATCCTGTTCCACCCTAATCCACCACAAATTCAAAATTAGACATGAAAGAGCCAAGTGTCTAAACCAGAGAGAGCTGCTTTCCAATCGCAGCATCTGGGAACAGTTCAAACCAGAGACACAGAATGAAAGTCAACCATCTGACTGTGAGTCCTGGCTCCTCAGCAAGGCTGGGTACTGAGTAGCCAACAGGCTCCATCCCTGTAAACCACCTCCTCACAAAAGCCTGAGAAACAGGACCAAGTACTCTGCTCCCCACTCACCTTCAGTTCAATCATCATTGATCCAATGCTTGGTCTGCACTGGGAACTGGGTGTCCGTGTACCTCTGCCCACTAGATCCCCAGCTTCCTCATCAACAGTACGAATAGATACGGCACTTCCTCCCCGATAACCATCGGCTGTGTGCTCAGCCCTCTGGTCCACTCTGCTGTGTGACAGCCCCTGGTCCAGTCTGTACCATGTGGTCACCTATCCATGTTCTCCACAGATGCTGCCTAACCCGCTGAGTTACTCCAGCACTCTGTGAAACGTCACCTATCCATGTTCTCCACAGATGCTGCCTGGGCCGCTGAGTTACTCCAGCACTCTGTGAAACATCACCTATCCATGTTCCCTACAGATGCTGCCTGGGCCGCTGAGTTACTCCAGCACTCTGTGAAACATCACCTATCCATGTTCTCCACAGATGCTGCCTGGGCCGCTGAGTTACTCCAGCACTCTGTGAAACATCACCTATCCATGTTCTCCACAGATGCTGCCTGACCCGCTGAGTTACTCCAGCACTCTGTGTGTTTTTTTTTTTACCAGCATCTGCAGTTCCTTGAAAGTATAAACTGTCTTGGTGCACTAAGGAGTGGGCTTTTTGAAATAATATTGTGGTTTTATACTGTATTGATTTTTATTGTGTTACCTGTGAGTCCTGTGTTTATAGGCCTGTGGTGCTGCTGCAAGCAAGAATGTCATTGTTCTGTTCTCGATGCCTTTGACAATTAAACACCGTGGTCTTGATCGGCTGCACAGTGACCACTGTGTACCATTTCCCAGACACGTTGCCATAATTTGCCACGGCTTCCTCAACAGCACCCACCCAACTGACCTCATCTGACAACTAGAAAGACCAGGGCAGACAATTCAATAACCCCAACTCACATGCAACCGTAACTTGGAACACTGATGCCCGAGGATGAAAGGTAGCGAGTGGGGGAACAGTTTAAGGTGGAGAGGCAATGCAAACTGGCAAATGCATTAATCATTGGTAAACATGTAAGCCACAAAGGTGAGTGCCCTCACTCTGTGAATCTGGTGCCACAGCAGGTGTGACTAACCTACCTAGAGTCTTCTCCATTTCCTCACATCTCCTCATCTCAGTGACAAACTTGCGCTGAAAGGTGGTCACATTAGGGTTCAGCTGGAGGAGCAAAAACATCAATGAAATAAAATTAGTTACTCCAACAGGTGTGTCCAATGTACAGATGCTTCATGTGAACTGTGAACTTTATTGCACCCTGGCAATAAATTAGATGGCAATAAACTAATCTGGACAAAGAGCCAGGCCCATTGTGGACAACAGGGGAAATCTGTGCAAGAAGCCAAAAGGTAGCAGCTAGGCACTCAATGAATACTTTTCATTAGTTGATGATTGATCGATAGCAGAATTGATGATGCTTTTTGTTTTACAGACACTCCCTGACACAGCAGTCTCACCTGCACCAAACACTACACACTTTTAATCACATGCACATAATAAGAACAGGCATGGAGAACCCCTCACAGTGATCAACACATACGTGGCATTTGGCATCTCATACACCTTGGCTCCAAGCACTCAGTTAAATGGTTCTACCAGTGTTTTTTCTTCAAGTGTCTGACTTTTTAAACAATGGTTCCCAACACCAGACCAAAGAGGCACAAGCAGCCAGCCGGCCCCCGGCCCCTGATCCCCGCTCCAGGCCAATCTGACAAGCAGTCATGAGCACAACACAAAGTCACACTCACTGAGCTGGAGTCAGTCAGTCAGCCAGCGAGCTTGGATTTTCCACTGAGACCTCACACCTGACTTTTAGACCAGTAACGTTTAGGCTTGTTATTGTAAACTGTACCGAGGTACGGTGAAAAGCTTTGTTTTGCATGCTATCCAAACAGATCAGACCAAAGGGGAAGATACAGAGTGCAGAATATAGTTCTCAGCATTGTAGAGCATCAGTTCCATAGACAAAGTCCACTGTCTGAAGTGAATTGGACAGTAATGTGGTCATTGCTGGTCAGGTTTACAGCAAGTAAACAGGGCCAGCACCTAGTCAACTGGAGCAGCATTAAGGTTAGGGTAATGTTGATTACATAAGCAAGTACAGTAGTGATGGGAAAGACAGTCGATTAAACAGAACTGCCAGTCTGAAGAAGGGTCTCAACCTGAAACGTCATTGAGCTGGAGTCAGTCAGTCAGCCAGCGAGCTTGGATTTTCCACTGAGACCTCACACCTGACTTTTAGACCAGTAACGTTTAGGCTTGTTATTGTAAACTGTACCGAGGTACGGTGAAAAGCTTTGTTTTGCATGCTATCCAAACAGATCAGACCAAAGGGGAAGATACAGAGTGCAGAATATAGTTCTCAGCATTGTAGAGCATCAGTTCCATAGACAAAGTCCACTGTCTACAACAGGGTGGAAGTGAATTGGACAGTAATGTGGTCATTGCTGGTCAGGTTTACAGCAAGTAAACAGGGCCAGCACCTAGTCAACTGGAGCAGCATTAAGGTTAGGGTAATGTTGATTACATAAGCAAGTACAGTAGTGATGGGAAAGACAGTCGATTAAACAGAACTGCCAGTCTGAAGAAGGGTCTCAACCTGAAACGTCACCCATTCCTTCTCTCCAGAGATGCTGCCTGTCCCTCTGAGTTACTCCAGCATTTTGTGACTGCCAGTACATTAATTGGATTACCAGTTAAGTTATTGCTAACCAGTAAGCAGGACAAATAATTATCGGGTTATTTCCAGCATCCAGTTTTTTACATTTCGGTTACTAGTTACGAGGTTAAGGTCGCTCAGGCTGGTTGGTTGACAATGCACTGCTAGTTAGTGGGGGGAGAACTAGACGGCAAATGAAGAGGCCAGTTAGTGAGGGAATGCAGTGACCAGGATAACTAGTGAGTGAGAGGAGGGACCGGGGGGGCCAGGAGCTGAGGGCCGGGACCGGGGGGGCCAGGAGCCAGTGGGGGCCGGGCCCGGGGTGTCAGGACCAGGGGCCCGGGGTGTCAGGACCAGGGGCCCAGGGTGTCAGGATCAGGGGCCCGGGGTGTCAGGACCAGGGGCCCAGGGTGTCAGGATCAGGGGCCCGGGTGTCAGGGCCAGGGGCCCGGGTGTCAGGACCAGGAGCCCGGGGTGTCAGGACCAGGAGCCCGGGGTGTCAGGACCAGGGGCCCGGGGTGTCAGGACCAGGGGCCCGGGGTGTCAGGACCAGGGGCCCGGGGTGTCAGGACCAGGGGCCCGGGGTGTCAGGACCAGGAGCCCGGGGTGTCAGGACCAGGGGCCCGGGGTGTCAGGGCCCGGGGTGTCAGGACCAGGGGCCCGGGGTGTCAGGACCAGGAGCCCGGGGTGTCAGGACCAGGGGCCCGGGGTTTCAGGACCAGGGGCCCGGGGTGTCAGGGCCCGGGGCCCGGGGTGTCAGGGCCCGGGGTGTCAGGACCAGGGGCCCGGGGTGTCAGGACCAGGGGCCCGGGATGTCAGGGCCCGGGGTGTCAGGACCAGGGGCCCGGGATGTCAGGGCTCGGGGTGTCAGGACCAGGGGCCCGGGATGTCAGGGCCCGAGGTGTCAGGACCAGGGGCCCGGGGTGTCAGGACCCGGGATGTCAGGGCCCGGGGTGTCAGGACCAGGGGCCCGGGATGTCAGGGCCCGGGGTGTCAGGACCAGGGGCCCGGGGTGTCAGGACCCGGGATGTCAGGGCCCGGGGTGTCAGGACCAGGGGCCCGGGGTGTCAGGACCAGGGGCCCGGGGTGTCAGGGCCAGGGGCCCGGGGTGTCAGGACCAGGGGCCCGGGGTGTCAGGACCAGGAGCCCGGGGTGTCAGGACCAGGGGCCCGGGGTGTCAGGGCCCGGGGTGTCAGGGCCCGGGGCCCGGGGTGTCAGGGCCCGGGGTGTCAGGACCAGGGGCCCGGGGTGTCAGGACCAGGGGCCCGGGGTGTCAGGGCCCGGGGTGTCAGGACCAGGGGCCCGGGGTGTCAGGACCAGGGGCCCGGGGTGTCAGGGCCCGGGGTGTCAGGACCAGGGGCCCGGGGTGTCAGGGCCCGGGGTGTCAGGACCAGGGGCCCGGGATGTCAGGGCCCGGGGTGTCAGGACCAGGGGCCCGGGGTGTCAGGGCCCGGGGTGTCAGGACCAGGGGCCCGGGGTGTCAGGGCCCGGGGTGTCAGGACCAGGGGCCCGGGGTGTCAGGACCAGGGGCCCGGGATGTCAGGGCCCGGGGTGTCAGGACCCGGGGCCCGGGGTGTCAGGGCCCGGGGTGTCAGGACCAGGGGCCCGGGATGTCAGGGCCCGGGGTGTCAGGACCAGGGGCCCGGGGTGTCAGGGCCCGGGGTGTCAGGACCAGGGGCCCGGGATGTCAGGGCCCGGGGTGTCAGGACCAGGGGCCCGGGGTGTCAGGGCCCGGGGTGTCAGGACCAGGGGCCCGGGATGTCAGGGCCCGGGGTGTCAGGACCAGGGGCCCGGGGTGTCAGGGCCCGGGGTGTCAGGACCAGGGGCCCGGGATGTCAGGGCCCGGGGTGTCAGGACCCGGGGTGTCAGGACCAGGGGCCCGGGGTGTCAGGGCCCGGGGTGTCAGGACCAGGGGCCCGGGCCCGGGGTGTCAGGACCAGGGGCCCGGGGTGTCAGGGCCCGGGGTGTCAGGACCCGGGGTGTCAGGACCAGGGGGCCGGTGGGGCCGGGAGCCGGAGATCAGGGCCTGGGGCTCGGGGTGTCAGGACCAGGGGGCCGGTGGGGCCGGGAGCCGGAGATCAGGGCCTGGGGCTGGGACCAGGGAGGGCCCGGGCACTCACGTCGCGGAACTCCACCAGGCCGGCCTCCCCCAGCTCGCTGACACAGTCGTAGGCCGAGGCGGCCTGCAGGAAGAGCTGGGCCAGGCACATCTCCTCGCTGCGGTACATGGACTCCATCCTCGCTCAGCACCGCGCCCCGGCCCCGCGATCCCCGCGCCGGCTCCGGCTCCAACTGCAGCTCCCGGCCCCGCGTCCACAGGCCCGGCCCCGCCCCTCCGTGACGGACAGGTAACGGCCCCGCCCCAAATGTGGCGGCCCCGCCCCTGTGAATGATAGGTCACACACCGCCCATGACGTATGACGGACAGATGGCGGCCCCGCCCTCAGTGTGACAGACCCGCCCCTGTGACTTGCAGTCCCGGCCCCGCCCCCAGCGTGCCTGACATGTGTTATCGGCCCCGCCCTCCGCGTGCCTGACAGTTCGAGGCCCCGCCCCCCCCCCCCCCAGCACTGCCTGATCACTCACATGTCCTACAGGATAACGTTCTGGTTGATGTATTTGTTCCCAGGTCCTTGGCGTTAACACCTTTCAATTTCTCACCCTTTAAAAAGCAAACTCGACCTTTGTTTTTCTTCTGAAATGGACGTGTCACTTTTTTCCACATTATATTCCACCTTAAGCTGCTTCTGTTATCCCAGGCACTTCCTCCCAGCCAACACTGCCACCGAGCTTTGTATCCTCAGAAAGCTTAGATGCATTTGGTCCCAACATCCCAATCACTGGGAGGGACTGTGAACGTGACCTTACTCCCCCCTAATTCTCAAATCTATCCCAAATGTGCAATCCTCTCATCTCCATGGATGTCCATTTTTCACATTGGCTTCCAACAAATGTTTTTCACTGTATCTCTCCAGGGACTTTAAATGGAGGCCCACCATCGACTCTACAGTCAAAAAGACCCAACAGAGGATGTACTTCCTGCGGCTGCTGAGGAAACACACAATCTGCCACAGGCAATGATGGTCCAGTTTTATACTGCCATCAGAGAGTCTGACCTCACCTTCTCCATCATGGATTGGTTTGGCTCAGCCACCAAGCACAACATCTGGAGGCTGCAGCACATCATTCGATCAGCCGAAAAAGGTTGTTGGCTGCAACCTTCCTCCTGTTGACGAACTATACACTGCAAGGGCCAGGAAGCGAGCGAGTAAGATCATCTCTGACCCCTCTCACCCTGGCCACAAACTCTTTGAAGCACTTCCCTCTGGAAGGCGACTCCGGACTGTCAAAGCAACCACAGCCAGACATAAAAACAGCTTTTTTCCCCCGAGCAGCAGCTCTACTCAACAAAGTCTGTAGCCTCCTTTTGCTCTGGTATTTTATTTCATTCTTCACATGTTTAAACTATAATGTTTTACTCTTAATGTTTTAATGTTTTATGTTTTATTCTTTGTTTATTGTATGTCATGTTGTTACTTGCGAGCACAGCACCAAGGCAAATTCCGTGTATGTATGCATACTTGGCTAATAAAATGTATTCAATTCAATTCAATCTCAGTACACGTGACAATAAACTAAACTGATTGGCAGCAATGCCTTCAGTTATCAAGCCTGAAGTCTGGAGTTCCCTCCCTAAATCTCTCTGCATTTCTTTCCTCCTTCAAACCTCTTCCAGGAGCAGGTCTCCATGCTGCCATCTGGAAGTTGGGTATAAGCCCCAAAGTGGAGTTTTAACCTTTAGATAGACACAGCGTGGAGAAAGGCCCTTCGGGGCCAACTAGCAATCACCCTGTACACTACACATTAGGGACAATTTACAGAAGCCAATTAACCTATAAACCTGTATGTCTTTAGAGTGTGGGAGGAAGACGGAGTACCCGGAGGAAACCCGTGTGGCACAAACTCCATACAGACAGCACCCATAGCCAGGATGGAACCCGGCTCTCTGGTGCTGAGAGGCAGCAACTCCACTGTTGCCACTGGGTCACCCTAACATGGTCAAGAGCTTCAGGTTCCTCGGCATAAATATCACCAATCAGTCCTGGTCCAACCACATTGATGGGACGGCCAAGAAAGCACACCAACTTCCTCAGAAGATGAAGGAAATTCAGCAAGTCACCAATGGCTTTCATCAATTTCTGCAGATGCACCATATAAAGCATCTTAGCTTGGTTTGGCAACAGTTCTACAAGGACCACAAAAAATGTAGATTTGTGAACACAGCCCAGTCCATCCCACAAACCAGCCTCGCCACCCCCAATCAATTCCACCCACACTTCATGCAAGGGATGTGGGGAAAGCAGGAACAGGGTACTGATTTTGGATGATCAGCCATGATCATATTGAATGGCGGTGCTGGCTCGAAGGGCCAAATGGCCTACTCCTGCAACTATTTTCTATGTTTCTGCCTCAGGAAAATAGTCAATATAATCAAGGTCCATTTACATCCCAGTCATTCCCGCTTCACTTCTCTTCCCTCAGCCAGAAGTTACAAAAGCTTGAAAGCACCTACCACTAAATTCAAGAACAGCTTCTTCCTTGTCTTATCAGACTCTTGAACAAGCCTATCGTAAGTTAAGGTTGTATTCCCAAATTCCCACTTCTTCTTTGTTGCCATTGCACTTTATCAATCTGCACTGTTTATCTGTAACACCATGTTCTGCACACTGTTTCCTTTCAGAAATGTGTGCAGAAACGATATTTTGGACTCCTTTCAAACAGAAAGTAGACACAAGGCTTTAATTCCCTCAGCATTCTCAGGTCATGTGTGATAGGAGCAGAATTAGGCCATTCAGCCCATCGTCTACTCCGCCATTTAATCATGGCTGATCTATCTCTCCTAACCCCATTCTCCTGCCTTCTCCCCATAACCTCTGACACCCGTACTAATCAAGAAAGGTGATGCTCTTCAAACTGCTGAGATTTCCTAACAGGGGATCTGTCTGATTATTTATTGCTTTGCTTAGGCATAGAAAAATTACAAAACTATCGTGCTGGGGAAACAAAGAAATTCTGTTTGGAAGTTAAAGTGGCCATGCACTGCCAAAATGTAACAAATCATTAACATTTACACAAGAATGTAAGTTTACATATCTATGTTTAACATCGCCCCAATATAAAAAGAAACAATTATTTGCAAAGTCTGTGATGAATTGAAGTTACTGAAATGTCTCTACTGTTCAGAACAATGCAAGAGAGTGGTTTGCAGCTTCCAGCCTCCCCAATGCCCAGATCTAGTGAAGTGCAAGTATCCTCTGTTGCAGCAAAACCCAACCCAGCAACAATGCCGGCACATTTACAACTTGCGCCAAAATAATTTTTAACAAAGGATTGATTACTTTAAACAGAAATAAAGTCTTGTGGCCCAATGAAGACACAGAGGAGGTCACGATGAAGCGAGGAGGAGATAGATTCTGAACTCGTCGGTGCCAAATTCCTGGTCCCTTGCTTGTCTTGCATTCATAAAATTGGGCAAAACAGAAGGGCTGGATCACAATTACCACAGGCTGTGGAAGGGCTGGGGTTGAATGCAACCTGACTGGATCACAATTACCACAGGCTGTGGAAGGGCTGGGGTTGAATGCAACCTGACTGGATCACAATTACCACAGGCTGTGGAAGGGCTGGATGGGGTTGAATGCAACCTGACTGGATCACAATTACCACAGGCTGTGGAAGGGCTGGGGTTGAATGCAACCTGACTGGATCACAATTACCACAGGCTGTGGAAGGGCTGGGGTTGAATGCAACCTGACTGGATCACAATTACCACAGGCTGTGGAAGGGCTGGATGGGGTTGAATGCAACCTGACTGGATCACAATTACCACAGGCTGTGGAAGGGCTGGGGTTGAATGCAACCTGACTGGATCACAATTACCACAGGCTGTGGAAGGGCTGGATGGGGTTGAATGCAACCTGACTGGATCACAATTACCACAGGCTGTGGAAGGGCTGGGGTTGAATGCAACCTGACTGGATCACAATTACCACAGGCTGTGGAAGGGCTGGGGTTGAATGCAATCTGACTGGATCACAATTACCACAGGCTGTGGAAGGGCTGGGGTTGAATGCAACCTGACTGGATCACAATTACCACAGGCTGTGGAAGGGCTGGGGTTGAATGCAACCTGACTGGATCACAATTACCACAGGCTGTGGAAGGGCTGGGGTTGAATGCAACCTGACTGGATCACAATTACCACAGGCTGTGGAAGGGCTGGGGTTGAATGCAACCTGACTGGATCACAATTACCACAGGCTGTGGAAGGGCTGGGGTTGAATGCAACCTGACGATCACAATTACCACAGGCTGTGGAAGGGCTGGGGTTGAATGCAACCTGACTGGATCACAATTACCACAGGCTGTGGAAGGGCTGGGGTTGAATGCAACCTGACTGGATCACAATTACCACAGGCTGTGGAAGGGCTGGATGGGGTTGAATGCAACCTGACTGGATCACAATTACCACAGGCTGTGGAAGGGCTGGGGTTGAATGCAACCTGACTGGATCACAATTACCACAGGCTGTGGAAGGGCTGGATGGGGTTGAATGCAACCTGACTGGATCACAATTACCACAGGCTGTGGAAGGGCTGGGGTTGAATGCAACCTGACTGGATCACAATTACCACAGGTTGTGGAAGGGCTGGATGGGGTTGAATGCAACCTGACTGGATCACAATTACCACAGGCTGTGGAAGGGCTGGGGTTGAATGCAACCTGACTGGATCACAATTACCACAGGCTGTGGAAGGGCTGGGGTTGAATGCAACCTGACTGGATCACAATTACCACAGGCTGTGGAAGGGCTGGATGGGGTTGAATGCAACCTGACTGGATCACAATTACCACAGGCTGTGGAAGGGCTGGGGTTGAATGCAACCTGACTGGATCACAATTACCACAGGCTGTGGAAGGGCTGGGGTTGAATGCAACCTGACTGGATCACAATTACCACAGGCTGTGGAAGGGCTGGGGTTGAATGCAACCTGACTGGATCACAATTACCACAGGCTGTGGAAGGGCTGGGGTTGAATGCAACCTGACTGGATCACAATTACCACAGGCTGTGGAAGGGCTGGGGTTGAATGCAACCTGACTGGATCACAATTACCACAGGCTGTGGAAGGGCTGGGGTTGAATGCAATCTGACTGGATCACAATTACCACAGGCTGTGGAAGGGCTGGGGTTGAATGCAATCTGACTGGATCACAATTACCACAGGCTGTGGAAGGGCTGGGGTTGAATGCAATCTGACTGGATCACAATTACCACAGGCTGTGGAAGGGCTGGGGTTGAATGCAACCTGACTGGATCACAATTACCACAGGCTGTGGAAGGGCTGGGGTTGAATGCAACCTGACTGGATCACAATTACCACAGGCTGTGGAAGGGCTGGCTGGGGTTGAATGCAACCTGACTGGATCACAATTACCACAGGCTGTGGAAGGGCTGGGGTTGAATGCAATCTGACTGGATCACAATTACCACAGGCTGTGGAAGGGCTGGGGTTGAATGCAACCTGACTGGATCACAATTACCACAGGCTGTGGAAGGGCTGGGGTTGAATGCAATCTGACTGGATCACAATTACCACAGGCTGTGGAAGGGCTGGGGTTGAATGCAACCTGACTGGATCACAATTACCACAGGCTGTGGAAGGGCTGGGGTTGAATGCAACCTGACTGGATCACAATTACCACAGGCTGTGGAAGGGCTGGGGTTGAATGCAACCTGACTGGATCACAATTACCACAGGCTGTGGAAGGGCTGGGGTTGAATGCAACCTGACTGGATCACAATTATCCACAGGCTGTTAAAAGGTGGTGTCATTCCAAGCCTTACGAATCGAGTTCCAGGGACTCCCCAACACGGCAATCACCAAAACAATGAAGACCAGCAACAGTCCCTGTGCGATCGATTGAGAGTATGTTTCACCTAGAAAAACACAGGGAAATCACGAGTTTTGTTAGACATCTACATCCCTGCAACAGAGCTGCAACAGTTTAGAACGTGTAAAAGTTGGATTAGGTCTATAATTTTTCACCTTTGCAAATAAACACAAAGGAATACTAAATGGTTTTCCAATACTAAGTGTGTAAATACAAAAGTGCAGGACATCACGAGATGAATAGAATGGGTAGAGTAGGGGGAATCGAGAACCAGGGGGCATAGGTTTAACATGGAAGGGGAAAAGATTTAATAGGAATCTGAGCGGTAATATTTTTAACATAAAAAGGGTGGTGGGTATATGGAACGAGCTGCCAAAGGAGATAGTTGAGGCAGAGACTATTGCAATGTTTAAGAAACAATTAGACAGGTACATGGATAGAACAGACTTAGAGGAATATACGGGCTAAATGCAGGCTATTGGGACTAGTGTAGAGGGGACATGTTGGTGTGCGTGGGCAAGTTGGGTTGAGGGGTCTGTATCACTCTATGACTCGTCTGAAGAAGGGTCTCGACCCGAAACGTCACCCATTCCTTCTCTCCAGAGATGCTGCCTGTCCCGCTGAGTTACTCCAGCACACTGTGAAACGTCACCCGTTCCTTCTCTCCAGAGATGCTGCCTGCCCTGCTGTGTTGCTCCAGCTTTTTGTGTCTATCTGGCTCTGTGGCGTACATGCTTTTCAACTCCAGTAGACAATTCAGGCCAGCACCTCATCTTCAAAAGCCGTGAAAAGTAGGTTGATGAAATGTATCAAGGTGAATACATTGTCCTCACCTGTATAATGCCTTGTCAGCGGGTAGCTAAGCTCAGGCCAACAAACATCATTTCGAGAACACTCATATTCCGTGTGGTTTATCTGGAATCTGCACAACAAAATTTCAGTAACTATCAATCGCAGTGTGAATGCTGTAAAAAGAACACTTTACTATCCTTTCCGTGAGAGGTTCCGTTTATGGAGTTCTTTGAAGAACTGTTGTTTTATGATATATGAAACCAGTGGATGTTTCCACAAGGCATTTGATAAGATGATGCAATAGTCATTACGGAAAATAAAAGGTAATGCGTAGGCAAGGAGACGTAGTCTAGTTTAACAGAGAGCAGCACGTTACTCAGGGATCAGTGCTGGGCCTCAATGTTTTACAGTTTATAAGAATAACGGGTAAAAATATATATAATTGCTAAAATTGATAAAAATAGGTAAGAAAGCGAGTTTTGAAGAGGCTACAAAAGAGGTGTAGATGGTCAAGTGTGTGAGAAAAGAGCAGGGTAATTAGGTGAGGAAATGTAACGTTACCTAAATCATGAGAGTCTGTGAAACTGAGATGCAGAGGAATAGAAACATAGAAAATGGGTGCTGGAGTAGGCCATTCCTTCGAGCCAGCACCACCATTTAACATGATCATGGCTAATCATCCAAAATCAGTACCCCGTTCCTGCTTTCTCCCGGTATCCCTTGATTCCATTAGCCTTAAGACCTTTATCTAACTCCCCCTTGAATCTGGTCATGGATCTTGGATCTGGTGCCCAAGTGCATGATTCACAAAAGGCCACTTGCTGGTGATGGGATCTGAATCAGTAGAAGGTTATGCTTCAGTTACATCAATCATTGGTGTGATTGAGTACTGCCTGTTGATCATAGACCACAATCGATGAAGATAGGTGACAAAACATCCTCCACAATCATTTTCAACACTGGTGCCCTGCAAAGATGCGCTCTTAGCCCCTTACTGTACTCCCTGCCTAGTCATGACAGTGCAGCCAAATTGTGCTCTAAGTTCATTGACAGACTTGCAGATTACACCACCGGAGTAGCCTGGTTTTCAAACAATGACAAGAAGTACAGAGAGGAGAGAGCGTTTCGTAACATGGTGTCACGACAACATCCTGTCCCTCGATGCCAGCAAACCGGAGCTGGTCACTGACTACAGGAAGTGTGATGGACTACACTCCCAAGCCTAAATCAATGGTTTATGTTCCGTGTTCATTTGCTTCCACCCTTTACCATTCCCCTCATTACCAAGTTCTTCTATTCCTCTCTCGCTCATGTTTCTCAAAATTTCCCTTGAATCCATCTCTGCTCTTTACCACGACTATTTGCTGTAGGAGTGAGCTGGGTTAGGGCTAGGGTTACACTTGCTGGAAAGCAACTAGTCCCAAGGAATAGTTGGAGATCTCCAACTATACCAGGATGATTACACAAGCAACAATTAGAACAGTTACGAGAACTGCTGCCTCACAGTTCCAGCAACCCAGATGCAATCCTGATCTCTGGTGGTGTTACTGTAGAATCTGCACATTCTCCCAATGACCAAGCAGTATATCCCCCCTCCCCCCTCCCCCCCCCCCCACCGGTGATCGTCATTTCCCCGTATCCCCTGGCAGAGGGGGAGACCAAGTGCGGCACGGTGGCGCAGCGGGCAGAGTTGCTGCCTTACAGCGCCGGAGACTCAGGTTCGATCCTGACTACGGGCGCCGTCTGTACGGAGTTTGTACGTTCTCCCCGTGACCTGCGTGGGTTTTCTCCGAGATCTTCGGTTTCCTCCCACACTCCAAAGACGTACAGGTATGTAGGTAAATTGACTGGGTAAATGTAAAAATTGTCCCTAGTGTGTGTAGGATAGTGTTAGTGTGCAGGGATCGCTGGGCGGCGCGGACTCGGTGGGCCAAAGGGCCTGTTTCCGCGCTGTATCTCTAAATCTAAAAAAAAATCTAAAAAAAAAAGAAAATAAGAAAAACAGTGCTTTTAGCATGAACGGGTTTCCTCCACCTGGACTGCAGTGGCTCTGGCTGTGCCGGCATCTGCATGAACTGCACGGCTACACTGATGGAGAACGGCTGAAGGACTGATCTGTTCACACAAGCGGCTGCACTTCCACCTCCACAGGACATCTTCCAGTGCACTGTAGAAAAACTGAACAACAAATCTAGTCATCCAACAGCTGATGGAAATAAATTGAGGAAATGTGTTTTATATGCCCCAAATGGTAATGAACTAGAGAAATATCCAAAGAAAGTGTTGTGTTTTGGGGAATACCTGCTGTTGTGGGCCAATTGAATGCCATGGTCCATTGCTGATTTTCATGTCGAGCTCACTCCATGGTGGAGGGTGTGTGGACTGGGCAACTGTCTATACTGGGCTCCGACCACAATCAAGTGCTTTTCAAATCCTTTTATTTATTCTCATTGTATCAAATAAAACAAATCTTTGAATTACAGTGAGACAAAGGGAGAAGACTGCAAGTGACCAAAGCAGGCAAGAGAACGAAGATCTGCCAAGTGACAATGAAGTAAATCATCAACCACAACTCTGAGCTGAGGCAGAGATAGTTAGAAACATAGAAACATAGAAACTAGGTGCAGGAGGAGGCCACTTGGCCCTTCGAGCCAGCACCGCCATTCATTGTGATCATAGCTAGAGCTAAACATCTAGTCGCAGGGTCACTTTACCCAAACATGATGCCATTGAAATGTGGATGAATCATTTATGTACAATCCACAAACACTGCCAGATGCCCACATCTGCTTCAGATTATCCTTCATTCCAATTACTCTTTTCATATAGCATTTGTCCAAAAGTGAAAGCATACCTTCAAATTTGGGAAATTCCCTGTATTAATTGTTCCACAACTAACTGGGAGAGTAGCATAATGTAGCTGTTTGCATATAAACACAAGTCCAATCTTACATTTGGAAGTAGTCACCCAGCTAATACAATTGCAATGCAATCTTCTTACTTAACCTCAGCTCCAAGTATCACTCGTTGAGGGACTGCTTCAACTGCACCTACAACTGCTGTGAAAAAACGGATATTCATGGCAGCTGGAATCGCAGTGCAGAATCCTTTAAATTCATCTTCGTATTCTTTAAATTCATATTCATCATTAAAGGAAGCTGCATTTAAAACAAAATCTGTATAAATTAAGTACATTTGACCGATTTGAAAACCAAAGGCTCTCACTTACACCCTTGAACAAATCTATTGATTACAGGAACTTTAACTTAGTACAACATATTCCTAAGTGTCAAATGACAAGCAATGCTTTGTAAATACTGTGCCGTGTAAATACTGTTCCATATGTTAACAATGAGCCAATATGCAGAGTGGTCTTTCGGACATGAAATTAGAACACTGGGGAACCTGGCTTTTGTGGAGCTGGTTTCTACAAATGTAGGAAAAGCATTCTATTTTTGCAGATAGAACTGTGAAATTATTTATCCATTTGAATAGGTTTAAAAGACATTTGGACTGCTGCATGGATATCAAAGTTTAAAGGGATGTGGGTAAATGCAGGCAAATGCTCAGAACTGCTCAGGTAGGTAACTTGGTCAGCAGGTTAGGGTCAATGATTTGTTTCCACGCTGTATAACTTAATGAATCTAAACATCTTCCACCATTGATTCTGGATTCCATAATGTAAGCACCATAGGTTATTGATTAACCAGCTGAACTTGAGTTGTTCAACCATCATAAGAAATGAAGATCAAAAGAAGAATATTTTGACCATCTTCTCTGCCTCCATTAGAAAGTTTTAACTGCAGACAGACACAGCAGGTGTTATCAGGCAACTGAACCATCCTATCACCAACCAGAGAGCAGCCTGACCTACCATCTACCTAATTGGAGATCCTCGGACTATCTTTAATCAGACAACACTGGACTTTATCTTGCACTGAACAAAATTCCCTTTATCCTTTATCTGTACACCTTGGACGGCTCAATTGTAATCATGTATAGTCTTTTTGCTGACTGGATAGCACACCACAATAAAGCTTTTCACTGTGCCTCGGTACACATGACAATAAACTAAACTAAACTTGTGTGGTCAGATCTGGCTCACGTTGTAGGAGACGTTGAACCTGAGCACCCAAACCTCATCTCATACAGTAAATTATCGCCAACCAATAAGCCCTTGGATGTAAGCACTGAGCACTTGAAGCATTCAGTAGATGCATCGAACGTAAATCTGAAGCAATGCAGAGATGCTGGAATATGCCACAGAGCTGGCAACAATGAGTTACAACAGGACCAGGGAGATCAGCTATTCGTTCATGTCACCGTCTCCTGTGGAAACAGCCAGCTGCATTTGCTTATGTAAAAGTGACCTCATTCTTAAAGAAAGTCATCCACTGTGAATCAGAACGCACACCATAAACTACAACACCTCTCTGCAGTAATATATTGCTCAAGGGGTATGGAGGGTAATTAAATCAGTTTGCAGGTTCCACATAAGAGTAATACAAATCTATAAAGTAAATGTAGGAAATGCTTCAGCTAAAGGAGACAGCTTACCTTTATATAATGGCACCCATTCCGACAGATCTGTAAGGTTTGAATTTCCCCGCCTTGCTATATAATCTGCTGGTATAAGTTTCAGCAGGTTTTCATAAACAGTATACCTGCAAAAAAAGTAAGAGGGGTATTAAAGAGGTGAGCACTGGAATGTACAGCACTGCCAAATTACAGCACTGGAATGTACAGCACTGCCAAATTACAGCACTGGAATGTACAGCACTGCCAAATTACAGCACTGGAATGTACAGCACTGCCAAATTACAGCAGTGGGACTACAGCACGGGCAGTGGGATGTACAGCACGGGCAGTGGGACTACAGCACGGGCAGTGGGATGTACAGCACGGGCAGTGGGACTACAGCACGGGCAGTGGGATGTACAGCACGGGCAGTGGGATGTACAGCACGGGCAGTGGGATGTACAGCACGGGCAGTGGGATGTACAGCACGGGCAGTGGGACTACAGCACGGGCAGTGGGATGTACAGCACGGGCAGTGGGATGTACAGCACGGGCAGTGGGATGTACAGCACGGGCAGTGGGATGTACAGCACGGGCAGTGGGATGTACAGCACGGGCAGTGGGATGTACAGCAGTGGGACTACAGCACGGGCAGTGGGATGTACAGCACGGGCAGTGGGATGTACAGCACGGGCAGTGGGATGTACAGCACGGGCAGTGGGATGTACAGCAGTGGGACTACAGCACGGGCAGTGGGATGTACAGCACGGGCAGTGGGATGTACAGCACGGGCAGTGGGATGTACAGCACGGGCAGTGGGATGTACAGCACGGGCAGTGGGATGTACAGCAGTGGGACTACAGCACGGGCAGTGGGATGTACAGCACGGGCAGTGGGATGTACAGCACGGGCAGTGGGACTACAGCACGGGCAGTGGGATGTACAGCACGGGCAGTGGGATGTACAGCACGGGCAGTGGGATGTACAGCACGGGCAGTGGGACTACAGCAGTGGGACTACAGCAGTGGGACTACAGCAGTGGGACTACAGCAGTGGGACTACTGCACGGGCAGTGGGACTACAGCACGGGCAGTGGGACTACAGCACGGGCAGTGGGATGTACAGCACGGGCAGTGGGACTACAGCACGGGCAGTGGGATGTACAGCACGGGCAGTGGGACTACAGCACGGGCAGTGGGACTACAGCACGGGCAGTGGGACTACAGCACGGGCAGTGGGATGTACAGCACGGGCAGTGGGACTACAGCACGGGCAGTGGGACTACAGCACGGGCAGTGGGACTACAGCACGGGCAGTGGGACTACAGCACGGGCAGTGGGACTACAGCACGGGCAGTGGGACTACAGCACGGGCAGTGGGACTACAGCACGGGCAGTGGGATGTACAGCACGGGCAGTGGGATGTACAGCACGGGCAGTGGGATGTACAGCTCGGGCAGCTTGGTGCAGCAGTCCCAGTACAGTTGTCCAGTCCATCCCAGTGCAACCTCCAACTAGCGGTACCATGTAGGACGCACGTCTGAACGTGGAGGCAGAGGACGTGCAGAGCTGCTCTGCCACTCCCACAACATTCCCGCGGAAGATGACAAAGTACCTGAGAAATCAAGGTGGATGCTTCATCAACCTCAAAAAACCATGCACTGAAAAATTCCTCTCCCTGCTAACAATAATCAATGAGGAATGTTGGTTCCCATCTACCTTGTGCCTTCACAGCAGCTTGACAATGAAACTGGTGTGTTGGAAGGAACTACAGATGCTGGTTTAAACGGAAGATAAACACAAAATGCTGGAGTAACTCAGTGGGACAGGCAGCATCTCTGGAGAAAAGCAATGGGTGACGATTCAGGTTGTATCTCATTTTCACTATGAGAAGTTATCGTGGGTCTCGACCCGAAAAGTCACCCATTCCTTCTCTCCTGAGATGCTGCCTGACCTGCTGAGTTACTCCAGCATTTTGTGAAATAGATTAACATAAATACAGATCGCTGGTTTGTCTTTTTGTGAGAAAGAACAGCAAGAATTAAGTGTGTAAGAAGGAACTGCAGATGCTGGTTTTAACTGAAGATAGCCAGTGGTATGAATATTGATAGCCAGTGGTATGAATATTGATTTCTCTCACTTCAGGTAGCCCAGGCATTCCTTCTCTCCCTATCCCTCCCCCACCCAATCCACACTAGCTCCTCACACTAGCTCCTCACACTAGCTCCTCACACTAGCTCCTCACACTAGCTCCTCACACTAGCTCCTCACACTAGCTCCTCACACTAGCTCCTCATTTTCACCCTACAAACAGCTAACAATGGCCTGTTTTCTTTATCATCGTTACTTTTTTGCATATCTTTCATTCATTGTTGCCAGCTCTGTGGCATATTCCAGCCACTGGTGGGTAAGGCAAAGCAGTGCCTTTACCACCTTAGACAGCTGAGGAAATTCAGAGTGTCTCTGAGGATCCTTCAATGCTTCTACTCTGGGGCTGTAGAGAGCATCCTGTCCGGCAACATCACAGTCTGATTTGGGAACAGCTCTGCCCAGGACAGGAAGGCCCTGCAGAGAGTAGTGCGTTCGGCAGAACGCGCCATGGGAACTACACTCGCCCCACTGCAGGACCTATACATCAGGAGGCGCAGATCGAGAGCAAGCAAGATCATGAGGGACCCCTGCCACCCCAGCAACGGACTGTTCCAGCTGCTACGGTCAGGCAAACGCCTCCGCTGTCACGCTGTGAAAACGGAGAGGATGAGACGGAGTTTCTTCCCACAGGCCATTAGGACTGTTAACTATTATAACTACAGGGACTAAATTTTATTTTCTGTATTAATTTTAATTTATATGCTGAAATTGTAATTTCTTTTTGCACAATCCACAGGCATTGCCACTTTCATTTCACTGCACATCGTGTATGTGTATGTGACAAATAAACTTGACTTGACTTGACTTGTTCTTTATCTCTCGTTTCCCTTATCCCTAA
Source organism: Rhinoraja longicauda (assembly GCF_053455715.1). NCBI lineage: Eukaryota > Metazoa > Chordata > Chondrichthyes > Rajiformes > Arhynchobatidae > Rhinoraja > Rhinoraja longicauda. The sequence continues at coordinate 408,005 of NC_135977.1, forward strand.
CCAGTCTGAAATAGGGTCTCGACTCGAAACGTCGCCCATTCCTTCTCTCCAGAGATGCTGCCTGTCCCGCTGAGTTACTCTAGCTTTTTGTGTCTAGCAAGAGTGGTGTCGGGAAACAGTCATTATTTCAAGCAACTTGCAGATTCTACTGGTATTTGAGATTTTCACCTAATAACCCCAAATGCTTGAGAAAGAAACATTTGCTCACACACCCAAGGGCAGTACAGTTGTCAAAATGATCAAAGCTGAGGCGCAGCAGGCAACCAGAGGTCGAGTCTTCTCCGAACAACAATGATGTTGTTTGAGCTGATGAGCATAACCCATTTCCAACTGCAAAACAAAATGGAAAAAAATATTTTATAAAGGCAGATATTTTTATAAATGATACTGATATTTTGCTCATCCAAAGTGTGTATTTCCATGAAGCCATTTCAAGACTCCAGTCTAAATCAGTGCTCTCAACGTCAGAGTGTCAGTCAGTCACTGCTGATGCTACACCAGTGGGTCAGCAGTCTCTAACTGACCCTCTAACTGACCCTCCTTCCTCTACCCACGCAACCCAAGCAGGTCTCTTGAAATCAATGTCCAAATAACAACGCGAATATTAACAAATAATAACAGTGCAAACATCTTCCAGTGGCAACTTAATTAATTGACAAAATGCTCATCGAAGAGGTAACAAAGAAGGTTGATGATGGATATGCGGTTAATGTTTCTGAAGGCATCTGATCAAGGTGCCACGTGACAGGCTTGTCTTCAAGAATGGATGACCATGGAATAAAAGGTCATTAGAAAAGTTGGCCAACTAAAACAAAACTGCAGCAGTGAAAGGTGATTTTACAAACGAGAAGAAAGTGTACGGTGAAATCCCCTTGGTGTCAGTACATCTAAGGTGCAGTGAAATGATAAATAGTTAGAGACTTCAAGATGATAACAAGCTGGTGGGTTGGGTAAACTGGGGAGGTGAAATTTAACACAAAAAAATGAAGCTTTATATTTATTGGAAAAATGATGGCGATGCAATCTAAAAGTTAAAGACAAAAAGAGAGATCTAGGGAACATGTGTGGTACGTTGCAAGGAGCAGGATTCAAAAGGCATATGGAATCCTGGGCCCTGTAAACAGAGGCTTGGAGCTCAGGAAAAGGGGACGGTTCAATGAACCACAACAAACATGGATTTGGCCACAACTGAAGTACTGAATCCAGTTCACCAATATGCAATGCCTCACATTTATCGAGATTAAAATCCATTAGCCATTCCTCAGCCCACTTGCCCAGCTGATCAAGACCCCGCCGTCATTCATGATAACCATCTTCACTGTCTACAATACCCTCTGTTTTAATGTTGATCTGCAAACTTGTTCATCATGCCTTGTACATTCTCATCCAAATCACTGATATAGATGACAAACAGCAATTGGCCCAGTACCAATCCCCGAGACATACACCCCTAGTCCAGAAAAACAATCTTCCACCATCTGTTCTAGACTAGTATCGTCTTTAACATCTCAGGCCAATCACTCCAGTCTGGAAGAGGGATATTGCAGCATTTATACTTCTAATGCGAAACACTCCTCTTATGCTCACAACTCCCGAGTACAAAAGTAAACTTGCGCCTTCTGTGCTTCTGTTGTATCAAATGGACAAGCCTTTATCCTTCTATTGACAGAAAGAAACAGAATGAAAAATGATAGGGCAACGTGAGACCCACTAGTTTTCTCCACTAGTTTTCTTGCTCTCACTCTCTCCTTCCCCAGAAGACAAAAGAAAAGAAAACATGTTATTTCTAATCACCAAAAGAAAATACATCACCTGGTCGCCATATTTTTAAGGGAACTCTTTTCAAGGTCTTGTCACTTGCAAGGGCAGCCAAAACTTGTTTGCCAGTTAGATAACCTGAAATTAAGAGAATATTTCATAATTCTGTACATTTTACAGATGGTCACATTTAGTATCGTGAAGAAGCTTTCCAGAACACCTCCATTCAATCTACATTGGGATCCTGAGCTTTAGCCTCCATCACTTCATCCACCTATCTCATTCCCTCTACATCTCTGCCTTCCAGCCTCGCCTTACACCTACTTGCCGCACCCATGCCCGTCCTCTCCCACCCCCCAGAGCAAGGCTGAGGAACACAGCTCCCTTCCCTCGGGTACATTACAACCCTCCAGACTTCATACTGAATTTGGCCATCTCAGCCTCTCTCACCATAACAGACGCTCCCCATCTTGCCATCATCCAACAGTCTCCAACTTAAAACATATTTGTTTTCTCACTTTAAAGTTCTGACAAAGGAACCTTAATCAACTGTTTCTCTCATCACTAATTTGTTTAACCTGTTGTGTGCTTCCATGGGTTTTAGTTGTGTTGGATTTCCAGCATCTGCAATTAGTAGTCTTATTGACTAGTCTTACTGAGTAACTTAGTGGGTCACGCAGCATCTGTGGAGAATGTGGATAGGTGACGTTTCGGGTTGATAAACCACAAACTTTCCTTGAACGCACGATGCTAACTTTAATTAATTATGCTTTTCAACTCTGCCCTAGATTACAATTCATGAAAGATTCCTTATCACAGACATTAGGCAGAGGTATAATTAAACTGGATGTTTTCAGTGGGCTGGCCTGTCCTCGCCAGAACTCTGACCCCACCAGTGTCATACACAGACGAATGGGGGGAGGGGGAGCAAGAGCGGAGCTGCGGGATATGGAGGTTCCCCTCTTCCATTATAGATGAGGCTCTCACTGAGGTCTCCTCCATATCTCGTAGTTCCGCTCTTGCTCCCCGTCCCCCCATTCGTAACAAGGACAGAGATCCCTTGCCCTCACCTTCCACCCCATCAGCCGTCGCATACAGCATATAATCCTCCAACATTTTCGCCACCTCCAACGGGATCCCACTGCTGGCCACGTCTTCCCATCTCCATTCCTTACCGCTTTCTGCAGCGACCTTTCGCTCCACAACTCCCTGGTCAATTCGTCCCTTCCCACCCAAACCACCCTCCCCAAGTACTTTCCCCTGCAACCGCAGGTGATGCAACACATGTCCCTTTACCTCCCCCCTTGACTCCAACCAAGGACCCCGACAGTCTTTGCAGGTGAGGCACAGGTTCACTTGCACCTTCTCCAACCTCATCTACTGTATCCTCTGTTTCAGGTGTCAACTCTTGCATATCGGCGAGATCAAGCGCAGGCTTGGCGATTGTTTCGCTCAACACCTCTGGTCAATCCGCCTTAACCTACCTGATCTCCTGGTTGCTCAACACTTCAACTTCCCCTCCCATTCCCACTGACCTTTCTGTCCTGGGCTTCTTCCATTTTCAGAGTGAGGCCCAGCGCAAATTGGAGGAACAGCACCTCATTTTTCTCTTAGGCAGCTTACACCCCAGCGGTATGAACATTGACTTCTCTAACTTCAAGTAGCCCTTGCTTTCCCTCTCTCTCCATCCCCTCTCCCTTCCCAGTTCTCCCACCAGTCTTACTGTCTCCGACTACATTCTATCTCTGTCCTGCCCACTCCCCTGACATCTGTCTGAAGAAGGGTATCGACCGAAAAGTCACCCATTCCTTCTCTCCAGAGGTGCTGCGTGGCCTGCTGAGTTACTCCAGCATTTTGGGTTTGATTTAAACCAACATCTGCAGTTCTTTCCTACTAAAGAAATTCCTCTTCATCTCCATTCAATCACCACCTAACACCTACCAGAGAGTGAGTGCAGCCCCAGTTAGCTTTTGGTCTGTTGCCCAATGGTCTGCTGCTGAGGATCGCCAGCATGAACACTTGACAGAATCACACAGGGAAGTGTGCCGCAGACACGGGCCCTCTCGGCCCTATTCCACTCATGCTGCCCATATACTCTGATTCCACATGCATGCAGTAGGCAGTATCTCTCAACTCCTGTTCCTGGCCAAGTGCTTACCCAAATGCTATTTCAACGTTGCTACCCATCTCTACCACTTGCTGAATGGACATGGACAAGGAACATGCAAGTTGGACTGGCGTGGCAAAGCAAATGGGCTGGCATGGACCGTGTGGGCCAAAGGGCCCGTTCCTGCTCTAGAACCATGACTTTAAACATTCAACAATTTATTCTCATTGAAAAGTTTGGACATTGTCAACTTTTAGATTTCCACTGTAAGTCACTGCAACTTCACTTACCAATAAAAATAACTTATTATAAATCTTGCCATAAGGCAGTTGCTCTACTTTTTTTAAGAACAGAAACACTTGTAAGTTGAAGGCAAATCCCAAATGTTCATTGATAACCTTTCCCCCCACACAAGCTGTACCGTAACGAGGCCTCAGTCTCACCTGGATTGCCAGACAGAGTTACCGGGGAAGGATGTTCCTTGACAGGGTTCGTGAAAGTAACACTGAATCTTTGAGTCAAAGTAGCTGGAAAACAATATATTATAGATTTAAACGAGATGGAGAGAAAATATACAAATACAAATACAGTTGAGTCAGGTGTTAAATGGCAGCAAGGCTGGAAGAGGTGGCGATCACTTCACTATCACAACAGAATCTATCGAAATCATTGTATACACTGGAATTTAGAAGGATGAGGGGGGATCTTATTGAAACATATAAGATAATTAGGGGATTGGACACATTAGAGGCAGGAAACATGTTCCCAATGTTGGGGGAGTCCAGAACAAGGGGCCACAGTTTAAGGATAAGGGGTAGGCCATTTAGAACGGAGATGAGGAAGAACTTTTTCAGTCAGAGAGTGGTGAAAGTGTGGAATTCTCTGCCTCAGAAGGCAGTGGAGGCCAGTTCGTTGGATGCTTTCAAGAGAGAGCTGGATAGAGCTCTTAAGGATAGCGGAGTGAGGGGGTATGGGGAGAAGGCAGGAACGGGGTACTGATTGAGAGTGATCAGCCACGATCGCATTGAATGGCGGTGCTGGCTCGAAGGGCTGAATGGCCTACTCCTGCACCTATTGTCTATTGTCTATTGCATATCAAAGGCAAATGGAGCACAGCCATACCTGATGAGTGCAAGGAAATATTTCCCACTGTGACAAGCAAATTGATATGAGATACTGTGGTTCCGTTCCAGTAGAAAACATAATCAGCCTGCAAAATCATATTTTTACATATTCCCTTCACAAGTTTGGGCTCCGATATATCAACCAATCCTGTATTGAGAAAAGCAAACAAATCACATCAGAAAGTGACAGCACAAGTGGATAGGGTGACCAAGACAAAGGGCATGCTTGCCTTCATCGATCAAACATGGATTATAAAGGTCAGGAAGTCATGCTGCAGCTGTATAAGGTATGGAGAGGCCACATTTGGAGTAGTGCATACAATTCTGGTTCCTATTGGAAGGATAAGGACATGGAAACAGACCATTTGACCAAACTCCTCCATGCCAACCAGGTTTTATAACTGAGCTAGTCTCATTTGCCAGCATTTGCCCATATCCCCCTAAATGATTTCTATCCATGCACCTGTCTAAAAGTCTTTTAAACATTGTAACTGTAGCCAGCTTCATCTGTCAGATCCACCAATATATGCTCCACTCCCTCCGTTAAAAAATTGCCCCTCAGGCCTCAAATCTTTCTTATACCTATGCTCTTTAGTTTTAGACTCCCCTGCTCTAGTTTTAGACTCCCATTCACCTAATCTGTATCACCACATGATATTGTACTCCTCCGTGTCATCACCCTGCAGCCTCCTATGCTGCAAGAAAAGAAGTCCTTGCCTGTCCATGTAACCCAAATACTCCAGTGCTGATAACATAGAAACATAGAAAATAGATGCAGGAGGAGGCCATTCGGCCCTTCGAGGCAGCACCGTCATTCACTGTGATCATGGCTGATCGTCCCCAATCAATACCCCGTGCCTGCCTTCTCCCCATATCCCTTGATTCCACTAACCCCTTGAGCTCCATCTAACTCTCTCTTAAATCCATCCAGTGATTTGGCTTCCACTGCCCTCTGTGGCAGAGAATTCCACAAATTCACAACTCTCTGGGTGAAAAAGTTTTTTCTCACCTCAGTTTTAAATGGCCTCCCCTTTATTCTAAGACTGGCCCCTGGTTCTGGACTCGCCCAACATTGGGAACATTTTTCCTGCATCTAGCTTGTCCAGTCCTTTTATAATTTTATATGTTTCTATAAGATCCCCTCTCATCCTTCTAAACTCCAGTGAATACAAGCCGAGTCTTTTCAATCTTTCATCATATGACAGTCCCGCCATCCCAGGGATCAATCTCATGAACCTACGCTGCACTGCCTCAATTACAAGGATGTCCTTCCTCAAATTAGGAGACCAAAATTGTACACAATTGTCCTTCCTCAAATTAGGAGACCGAAACTGTACACAATACTGGTCACAACATCCAGGTGAATCTTTCCTGCACCGTTGTCAGCTAATTATATCCTTTGTGCAGCTGGGCGACCAAAACTGCATTACAATACAGATAGTTCTGCTGGAAGGGATGGTTCTAAAATCCGACCGATCAATTAAGGAACACTATTTGCATTACAGGTAGTTCGTTATAGTTGTACTCCCAAGAAACCTCATGTCATAATAAAGGTATCACAAAATGCTGGAGTAACTCAGCGGGTCAGGCAGCATCTCAGGGTGGAGGAATGTGTGACTTTTCGCGTCGAGACCCTTCTTCAGACTGATGTCAGGGGAGGGGGCGGGCGGGACAAAGATAGGATGTAGTAGGAGTCAGGAAGGCAGTGGGAGAACTGGGAAGGGGGAGTGGAAGAGAGGGACAGAGGAACTATCTGAAGTTAGAGAAATCAATGTTCATACCACAAAAGCAAGACATTTACACTGGAAGTCCATACCCAAAGACGCCATGGCATTCTGCTCTTTGGGAAACAGGGCCCCAGAAGTTGAAGCAGTTATTGGAATGAAATCACCAAGGTCTGCCGCGTTCTGGTAGGTTATAACCGGCTGTATCAAAGCTACAAGACAAAAGACAAATCAATCACCCCTGCAGCTTTTTCCCACATAGATCTTTTACTTGATGTGTTCAAAATGCAGCTGCTCTGAAATCTCCCGTTTAACTTTTAGGTACTTTACTTTGGTATTTAACAGAACAGTTTCCATCTCTCCATGGACCAGATGCAGACGACAGCGAATCATAATTCAAGCCCCCACCACCTACGCTTTCCTGGGGTCACCACTGACCTGAAACCTAACCAGACGCAGCTACATATGGCTGCAAAGCAGGCCACAGGCTGGCTAGCTCAGTGAGTGACTCACCTCATGACTACCCAAAGTCTTTCCACCATCACATGGAGATGCGTGTTGCAATAGTATCCACTTGCTTAGACACACCAAAGTGGGAAGTGCTGCTGACCTACAGCAAGCTGACCTAAAACTGAACACAGTTCAGCCTCACCAACATCTACAACTGCAACATAACATTACAACTTGTATACTCAATGAGTATGACTGATGAAGGCCTGCATGCCAAAAGCCTTCTTCACCACCTCATCTATCTATCTACAAAACCACTTTCAGGGAACTATATCCTTGTACTCCTAAATCCATCTGCTCTGTAACACTCCCCAGGCCGCTACCATTTACTGTGAATGTCCTGCCCTGGTTAGACTTCCCAAAATGCTACACCTAACACTTATCTGAATTAAACTGCATTTGCCATTCCTCAGCTCACTTGTCCAGCTGATCAAGATGCCGCTGTAAACTCTGATCTTCACTGTCTATGATACCACCTATTTCAGTATCATCTGCAAACGTACTAGTCATGCCTTGCACATTCTCGTCTAAATTGTTGATATAGATGACACAGCAAAGAGCCCAGCACCGATACCTCCAGTCTGAACAACCACCACCCTCTGCCTCCTCGCTAATTCTGCTCCCCAGATGCCCTGTGGTATAACCTTCCAGAGCAGCCAACCATCAGTGCTTGCTGACACGCAACCTCTCAGCCGGTTGAAACATTACCCCCTTTTTCACTCTGTTAAAACACTTTATAGTTTACTTCAGTCAGAAAAAGGTTCTAATGAAACTGCTATTTATGCAATGGTGGTGGTACATACTTCCCAAGCCATTCTGGATCTGTTCACCAACTCCGATGGTGTCTGCACAAGTGTCAGCTGTGAGTGGAGTCACACAACGTGCATCAAAATCTTGTAGGTACTCCACAGGCGCACTCCCCAAGCACTGCCCATTCAAAGATTTCTACGTGTAGACAAAATAAATGAGAGCTTGCTTCCCTAGCCAGGAGTTGCAAAATCAGTCAGTCACAACATTTCATGATTTCTCATGATATTATTGTTAAATGTATATCGTGTTGTTACGAGCAAAGCACCAAGGCAAATTCCTTGTATGTATACATACTTGGCTAATAAAATTATTCAATTCAATAACATTTATTCAATTCAATTATTTTCCCTTTGACTTCTCGACTGCTGAGAATGCATGTACATGTCCAGCTCGTGACCCAGACTGCTGAGAATGCGTGTACATGTCCAGCTCGTGACCCAGACCCACGTGCAGGACATGGCTCCAGCTGCAGCAACACAAACAGCAGGTTCTGGAAACCGAGTCATTCAAGGCCCAGGACTTCCTGGATATTACAGAAGAAAAACATCTACCGATGCACTGTCGAAATATACTGAATGGTTGCATCAGAGTCAGGTATGGCGATTCCAACGTACAGGAACATAGGAGGCTGCAGAGTGGCGGACTCGGCCCAGTCCATCATGTGGACAGCCCTCCCCACCATCGAAAGCATCTATATGAGGCGCTGCTTCAAGGCGGCAGCATCTACCATTCAGCTCTTCACTCTCTACCTCTCTATCCCGCTTCTCTCTCTACCTCTCTACCCCTCTTCTCTCTCTACCATCAAGCATGAAGTACAGAAGCAGGAAGACCCACACCACCAGGTTCAGGAACACCTACCTTCCTATAACCATCATGCTCTTGAACCGACCTGCACAACCTAATCCTACTTCAGCAATGGAACATGATGGACTATCATGGCCTTGTTTCTAGTCTCCATCAAGTCTCCGCCATTCAATCATGGCTGATCTCAAACCTATTCTCCTGCCTTCTCCCCATAACCCCTGACACCCGTACTAATCAAGAATATGTCAATCTCTGCCTTAAACATATCCATTAACGGCCTCCACAGCCTTCTGTGGCAATGAATTCCATTATGTCTACAACAGCAATGACACTTGAAGTATCTTGGAATGAATGAGCAGGTAACAATGCAGATTTCCAGATTTTAGAAATTAAACAGTTTACACATTGCCTGGTTACACTTTTCATGCTGAATGTTACAAAATGTACTTTTGGCTACAATATGTGATCCATATCTGCCTCCCGTCAATATGTGATCCATATCTGCCTCCCGTCAATATGTGATCCATATCTGCCTCCCGTCTTTCCTGAAAATATTGTTGCAGTTTCCCTGGCACTTTTACCTGTGGCATAATAAAAAGCTGATCGTCGCCTCTCACGATGGGATCTCCCTGGTGGTAGCCAACGGGAACGTTTACTGCGGCAGATTTAGCCACCCCAAAGGAAAGGTCTGGTGAAACACCACTGTGGAAAAGAAGGTTAAATTCCTTCCGGCATCAACATTCATCACATAGCTCTGCAACATCCAAAGATAAATTGAAGTGCTTTCTCCATAAGATCACATATTTCAACATTTCACCATTGGCATCATTACCAAACAGAGACAGAGACATAATATTGATGCGTGGGGAAAAGACCAAGTTGCATGAAGAGGAGTGGGGGCAAAGTTGTGAAGTACCAACAGCAGTTTGGACCACCTGGGACAAATGGGACAACCTGGACCACCTGGGACAACCTGGGACCACCTGGGACAAATGGGCCATTTCAGTGGCATAAATCTGATGCAAAATTATTTTCATAAATCTTTAACAAATGCCTTGTGGAACATTCATTAATCACATCATCGCAACTGGCATTTCCTTCAACTTGTGACTCCTGAGGACATTACTGAAGAACAGGGTGAGAAGAATTGCCAAATGACATACAACATTTACATTGATTAGCATTATTCTTGATTTCCTTGTAGCTTTTCCTGACATCAATTTGCTTCCCTTACAGTTTTAAGGTCAGTATTTGTCAATTCTCTGCATATATTTCCATCAGCACTTTCTGGGAGAGAAGTTCAACTGCACAAGTATGAATGGAACCATGATCCGTTGGAGGGAACCCACGAGTTTTGTTCATTTGGCTGATAGACTGGAATAATCTTATTTAGGATTTAGGGTTGGGGTAGAGGCAAGAGCCTTTTTTAAGGATGCAATGTGGAATTGTTCACTGTAAACTATTCGGATGGATTCTGAGAAGGCTGTTTATTAAGGACTGCTCCCTTTGCAAACCACGAGACAGACAAAGGACTGATCTCTCACCCCTCAGGGTAACCCTGTGGCCCAGGGCCATCCCCCAGACCTGTCTATCCAGTGCCGAGGGGCTTGACCCAGGGAGTGGCTGAATCCCCAGAGACCGCCACAACATCCCAAGGACAGGGCTTTAAAATCATTCTATACACAGCATAAGAACTTAAGGCTCAGTGCTTCTTTGGGCAAAGTAAACCAAGAACCAAGGCAAAGTGTAATTAAGATGATTTTTTTTAAATGATACGAAGGAGAAAATAACCTGTAATACAGCAAATCTGAAATATGATTTAAAAATATAGATGTGTCAGCATGTACAGAGAAAAGGCAAATTAATGATTTGTTTAACAAATTAACAAGACATTTTATAGTTCCAAATGAATCTCTTACTGCTTGGTTAGGTATCTGCCAATTAAAATGTGTTGGACTGCAGTTAGAAGTTAGGTGAAGATCAGAAAAATTTAGCACTTTGTACAAATGCATCCTATTAAAATTTGAAGTGCATATAAATGTTCCAACGTCAGTTCAGAGGTAAGATCAAACATGGTTAAAATCTGAGGTAGAAGAGAAAAGAAAAAAGAGTTAAATCTCAAATACTCCATAGTGATATAAAATTCTTAAGGGATTGGACAGGCTAGATGCAGGAAAAATGTTCCCCATGTTGGGGGAGTCCAGTATCAGGAGTCAAAATCAGATTAGGAGAAGGGGAGGTGCAACGAGACCTGGGTGTGCTTGTACGTCATTGAAAGTAAGCATGCAGGGACAGCAGGCAGTGAACAAAGCTAATGGTATGTTGGCCTTCATTACGAGAGGATTTGAGTTTAAGAGCAAGGAGGTCCTACTGCAGTTGCACAGGGCCCTGGTGAGACCGCACCTGGAATATTGTGTGCAATTTTGGTCTCCTAATTTGAGGAAGGACATTATTGCTATTGAGGGAGTGCAGTGTAGGTTCACCAGGTTAATTCCCGGGATGTCGGGACTGACATATGATGAAAGAATGGGATGACTGGGCTTGTATTCACTGGAATTTAGAAGGATGAAAGGGGATTTTATAGAAACATAAAATTCTGAAAGGATTGAACAGGCAAGATGCAGGAAAAAATGTTCCCGATGTTGGGAGAGTCCAGAACCAGGGGTCACAGTTTAAGAATAAGGGGTAGGCCATTTAGGACTGAGACGAGGAAAAACCTTTTCACCCAGAGAGTTGTGAATCTGTGGAATTCTCTGCCACAGAAGGCAGTGGAGGCCAATTCACTGGATGCTTTCAAGAGAGAGTTAGATTTAGCTCTTAGGGCTAACGGAATCAAGGGATATGGGGAGAAAGCAGGAACGGGGTACTGATTGTGGATGATCAGCCGTGATCACATTGAATGGCGGTGCTGGCTCGAAGGCACTGATTGGCCTACTCCTGCACCAATTTTCCATGTTTCTAAAGCAACAAAAGAGAAACAAGACCAGTTTCCAAAAGTAATCAGACTATAAGCATGAAAGTTACTCAGAATAATCATGTTACTGATTATACGCTCGTTGTTTCCAGTTATATAAACTTACATGGTATCGCCTTCAAAGAACAGCCCCAAATACGGAGAGTTATTAAGAGAAGACTGCACACAAAGGAAGGGGAACCATTTTGGAGCTCTGTCCTGATTCTGCATGGAGCAGAGATGGTCGTAGGGTGGGGACACCTGTCCTCCAAATACTCCTGTAAAGCAGTGGGAATGAAATAGCTGGATCATGTCAGCCGTGCATTCCTAGAAACAAAACCAATATTTACTTTAAAATGTATATCTCGGAACAACAGACAAGAAAAATGAAACAAAAAATCATTAACACAGTCATTGTGACAGCAGGCAAGACAATCAAATCACTTCCAGAATTGTAAACTGTAGATGCTGGAAATCTGCCATAAAAACAGAATGTGCTGGAGATATTCTGGAGGTCAGGCAGCAACTGTGAGAGAAACATTATCATCTCGGGTGAAAGACCCTTTTCATGGGAAAGAGAAAAAAGTTTTGATGATGTGGGGAAAGGATGGTTAGGACGAAGAAAATGATTAGAGATAGCAAGAGCACAAACATACCGGGTGGTATCAGTGCTTAATGTACACCTGACAAAGATTACCACAGGCAGTGAGATTCCAGCATCATACCTGCTGGTTTTTCTTGCTATTGAGGGGGTGCAGTGTAGGTTCACCAGGTTAATTCCCGGGATGGCGGGGCAGACATATGATGAAAGAATGCATTGACTGGGCTTGTATTCACTGGAATTTAGAAGGATGAGAGGGGATCTTATAGAAACATATAAAATCCCTAAGGGATTGGACTGGCTAGATGTAGGAAAAATGTTCCCGATGTTGGGGGAGTCCAGAACCAGGGGTCACAGTTTAAGAATAAGGGGTAGGCCACTTAGGACTGAGACGAGGAAAAACGTTTTCACCCAGAGAGTTGTGAATCTGTGGAATTCTTTGCCTCAGAAGGCAGTGGAGGCCAATTCACTGGATGCTTTCAAGAGAGAGTTAGATTTAGCTCTTAGGGCTAAAGGAATCAAGGGATATGGGGAAACAGGAACGGGGTACTGATTTTGAATGATCAGCCATGATCACATTGAATGGCGGTGCTGGCTCAAAGGGCCAAATGGCTTACTCTTGCACCTACTTTCTGTTTATCAAATGAAAACACATCAATGGGCCCCTAAATTATTTCAAATGTCCTGAATCCTTGACTACCGAGTCATTTAATTAGCCGCAGACCCAGTGACATACTCAGATTCTGCAGTTATTTACGCAAACATCAGTCATCTATATTTCGTTACAGTTCATAAAAAGCTAACTTTTGCAACAAATTAACAACGTACACCAGGTAACTTCATGTGTCATATGAAGCATACCTCATCACAGCAGCATCCCACATCACAAGCTCTTGCCGTTAGGTTGCATGGACACGGGCCAAGCGGGTGGTATTTTTGTTTTGGAATGGGCATATTGTTTTCTATTGAAGCAAAAATAAAACTCTAAATAAGTAATGACAATCAAAAACTGCAGTGACACTGAGCTCTTCAGAGTGGGATAGTCCCATTGTAGCTACATGGGTCCACGTTACAGTTAATTGTCTGAAGGGCTTCGACCCAAAACGTCACCCATTCCTTCTTTCCAGAGATGCTGCCTGCCCCGCTGAGTTACTCCAGCATCTTGTGTCTATCCACGTTAATTAGACAGTTGCACGGACCACAGACCCCACAGAACTAACCCACTTGTTCAATTAATTTTGCAAGACAGTAGCTGGAGCTGCAAAAAGTACATTTTCAACCCAAACCATTATCGTTGAAGAACTCAATCTGGAAGGATTTAAAAAAATAAGAATAATTACTGTATCACAAAGCTTTGAAAATCATTAGCAACCGGTTCCTGATTTTACTGCTGCTGGTATAAAATGCTAATGCCAATTCACAGTCAATAGTAAATTCAGTCAGGTTAATACATTGACTGAAGTTTACTTTTAAACTTCCACTAGAAACCAATTATTTTTCAGTCAACCTGTTGATAGAAACGATGCTAAATGGTGGGGTCCAAGTGTCCTATAAGTCCAGACACTACCGTAGCATGTAACAAAATGTCACATCGTCAACCACACCGTTTCAGACCCCAACAATGGAACTAATAAATATTATTATTAAGATTAAGAAGAAAGATGTTTCAGTCAAGACTCTTCCAATGAGGCTTTCCCATTAACTGCAAAAATAAGACAGAACTGTGGAAAATAAGGCCATTCAGCCCATCAAACCAATGTTTGTTCTGTGTCACAGCAATACAATTGGGCCAAACTCCAAGAAATGTTACCCTTCAAAATATTTTAAAATAATACTGCCTTACTTCCCCTTTGAAAATTATCCTCACTGCTGTGGCTTCTCCGGTCTCTCATAAAGTAGTGATTTTTATGTTCTAGATCCCTATTTTTAATGACAGGGATCTTTTGAAAAGGTCGTTTCTTAGCCGCTTGTTAATAAGATGCTGACAGTTGTTTGTTCTTCCATAACTTCTAAAATTGTACAATTTATTTTATCTTTCCTCATTCTTCCTACTATAACTAAAATGTATCACTTGTAGGTCTTGGATTTTAAATGTGCACCTTCCCATTTCACTGTGTCTGCATCTTTCCTGAAGTCTGTTTGTATCGTCTCTACCACATTTGATTCACATCTAAGCAGATTCTGAACTTGTGTACTGTGTCCAAGTCATTAACAAATACCTGTGTCCTTTCACACACCATTGCACACAGGTGCACAAGGCTAAACTGTACAGCTAACTGAAACAGGCCCTTCAGCCCAACTTATCCATGCTGATCAGGTTTCCTAACTAAGCTATATCCTTCCAAACCTTTCCCCATCCATGTTCCCGTCCAAATGCCTTTTAAATGTCATAACTGTATCCCCTCTCCCATTTTCTCTGACACTTGATTCATATACTCATCTGTGTGAAAAGGTTAGCTTTCCGTTGCCTTTCTTTCCCCTCTCACCTTAAACCAACGCCCTCTGGTTTGAGACTCCTACCTCAGGGGAAACACTGTGGTTGCTCCGCTTATTGTTACCCCTTCTGATTTTGAGTATCTTGATAAGGTCCCCTTTAGCTTCCCATGCAGCAGGGAGGAGAGTCCCAGCCTATCCAGCCTCTACGCAAGAGCCTTAGACTTCCCTACATTCTGAAAAGTAGCTGCTGCCAAGCACTCTCTGCTGCCTGTCCCTGGGCAATTTTGTACCCATGCAGCCAATATCTCGGGCGGCACAGTGGCGCACGGTAGAATTGCTGCCTCACAGCACCAAAGACCCGGGTTCCTTCCTGACTACGGGTGCTATCTGCACGAAGCTTGTACATTCGCCCCGTGAGTTTTTTTCCCGAGATCTTCGGTTCCCTCCCACACTGCAAAGACATACAGATGTGTCAGTAAATTGGCTTGGTACAAGTGTAAATTGTAAATTGTCCCTAGTGTGTGTTGGATAGTGCAAATGTGCGGGATCGCTGGTCGGTGCGAACTCAGTGGGCCGAAGGGCCTGTTTCTGCACTGTATCTCCAAACTAGACTAAACACTCAAATCCCACGGGACTGTTGCGATTTGAGTTTTGCTCAGTTTTACTAATTTACTGGGCATCATTTATTAATCTACCGCATCACACTTATCAACCCTCTGTCCTTCTAAAATACCAATAATAACTGTGAGACAATTTGCCTTTTAATAAATCCAAGCTCTTAGAATTATATTAACAGAATCAACAACATTTTGGTGAAAACAAAGTAGTCAGAATAACCCGGTATTTAGTGGTCAGCAATTGCTTCTCACAGCTTCAGTGCATCGAAGCGCATTTGCAAGGTTACAGGAACACATCACAATGGTTTGGAGCTAACAGTGGTCATTGTTCCCGGTTAACATCATTTCTAATGTCACACTCCAGGAAACGGCCTGCAGTAGAAACAAAGGCTGGCAGTGAGAATGGGCTTTGCCACCACCTCTGCCTAGTTCACTAAACAAACCACAGAACAGTGTTCTCATCCCTAGTTAGGATAGATTCATAGAAAAAGACCCTTCAGCCCAGCAGGTCCATGCTGACCATCAAGCACCCATTTACACTAATCCCAGCACATTCATCCCCTCACTCCCATTAAATCCCTCCAGATTCCACCTCTCACCTTCACACTTGGGGCAATTTACAGCAGCCAATTCACATGCAGACACGCACCTTTTTTCTGGTGAGGGAGTAAACTGGATCACCCAGAGAAAACCCTCGTGGCCACAGGGAGACAAGCAAAGTCCACTCAGACATTATTGGAGGGTGAGATTGAACTCAGTGGCTGGAGTTGTGAGGCAGCAGAGTGCGCCGCAGAGTGCACCCGCAGAGTGCGCCCGCAGAGTGCGCCCGCAGAGTGCGCCCGCAGAGTGCGCCCGCAGAGTGCGCCCGCAGAGTGCGCCCGCAGAGTGCGCCCGCAGAGTGCACCGCACACGGCATGGTGGCCACCTGCACAATGGAAAGACCAATTTGCATTTTTATAGCCCCTCACAACCTCAGGAAATGCCACAGATCACTGTAGCCAATGAAGCACTCAGAGTTGGATATCCACTCACCATTTATAATCCCTTGGAATGTGGAGTTTACGTATATTATAACTTGGACAAGTAGTGTTGCCAAAACCTTGCCATTTAGACAAGCAGTCACACGGAGTGTTTCAAGAACACATAGCGGTTCCCAGCAACAGTTGGTTTCATTCGATGCATTTTCACAAAGTACCAGAGGTCTGTCCAGGGTCAGCTGCAGATTCAGAGTTGACAAGTCAAGCTGCAATCAAATCCATAAGAATTCAATTCAAAACACTGGCTGGACAGAGAACATGTAATATATGATGGGTAAAAACTTGAATCATTTCAAAAAATATTTCAATTTAACCCCACATTTGGAAATTCACATACAAAGCTTTGCCTCACAAGATAATTCTTCAGTCACTGGTGTTGGTTAGATTTTGCCTCAGAGGTGTGAACCAATTCATCATCTGCTTCACCCAATGTTTAAATGCCAGGCCCAAACATTCCAAGCCCAGCTGCCACCCATGGCCCAGCAGTTTCTGACACACCAGCTTCCTCATTGCAAGGCCCAGCTCCAGCCCAGCAACACCATTAATCTTTCCAAAGTAAATGTCCAGTGTCCATCACATTAACCACACTTCCACACTGCCCATGAGTTACTCCCATCCTGCCCAACTGCTCACCCATACTTAGCACCATCCTCTGCCACCCATCCACAATCCCCGTCCAGCTCCCTCCAATGCAATGCAAAATTCTTATTGTTTTAAAACATCACACAACAAAAGCATTTCAATGTACCTCGGTACATGACAATAAAATAAACTAAATAAAGAAGCTCCTGCAGTATTGTATTGTGTTCCTCTTTAGTTTAGGATCATTTCTCCTTTATTTCTTTATTATCTTCTTAATTATATTTTGCTTCTTTAACAATCCCAATCCTCTAATATCAAGGGCTTTCTGCAACCATTACTTCAGTCTCTGCTAACAAAATCAAATCATTGTGCAATGAAGTCGACTGTCAGAACCTTTCCATGCTCCAGACCTCCAGCGACCTGGTTGAAAGCTACATAACAAAAGTACTGAAAAATGATACACAAGGATGTTTTCCTTAAGTACAAACCTCATCAACTGAACTAGTCAGTGCCCATTGACCAGTGCCATTTGTCTTCACACACGTGGACTGCAACAAATCTAAGAAAAGAAACCAAGCTGAACAAAATTCTGTTTCTCATTTCCTAGAAAGCAGCTCTTATCTTTATTCTCCCCAATCTAGGAATCAGAGTGAATAAGCAATTATTAACATTAGAGTTAGAAAAGTGTCTTCAGTTGATGAATTGACAAGAAGCAAGACAGTTGTCACAATAAAAATCCTGTCATTTTTTTCTGGCACAGAAGCAGATGCACAAGTTATGTGCATGCAACCAGAAAGGCCATTCATGGAGATATAGAAATGATTTTGTGCAAGTAAAGGCAGACATATCTAGGCAGTTGAAGTTAGTATCATGTTGAAGTTAATATCAGGTCTGGCTTGGATCACAGAAGTAACATTGCAGATTTCTCAGATTTTAAGGAACATTCTGGAATAGTGACATATAAAATAATGGAGTAACAAAATAGTTCAGGTGCTGGTATTCCCAAGTACCAACAGAATGCTGAAAATACTAAGCAGGTCAGGCAGAACCTGCAAAGAGGGGAAACAATTCACATTAAGCTGGAAAGAATCCAGAGATTTGTGAGGATGTTGCCAGGTCTCGAGAGCCTGGAGCACAGAAAGCTGAAGGGTGATCTTATAGAGGTGTAGGAAAATAACTGCAGATGCTGGTACAAATCGAAGATATCACAAAAGGCTGGAGTAACTCAGCGGGTCAGGCAGCATCTCTGGAGAGAAGGAACGGGTGACGTTTCAGGTCGAGACTCTTCTTCAGATTCTGAAGAATGAATCTGGAAATTCAATCACCAAATTGGGCCAATTTTTTTAATTCTCAATTGGCACAGAAATCCAATCCAATAGGAAAATGTTGTACTAACTGAGCCTTAAGTACAACTTCTATTCACTTAAGTCTTTAGTGAAACCAATGTACCCTGTAAAAGATTCAAGGAGACATACCATCAGTAGCTCCCACTGTTTCTACACCGAGTTTAAGAGCAGAACTGTTTAGACCCACCAAGAAGAAATTTACTTCAGGGCCTGATGCAACCAGGAAAGATGGCTGGAACTCTAAATTAAGAGTGAAATAATTAGATGTTAGATCATAAGCTGTAAGGATCATGGAACCCTACAGAATAAAAAACATTGTCATGGGACCATCATAACAGAGGCAATAAATCATTTTACAATTCCAAGGATCGACACACACAACCTGGTGCCACATTGAGATCATAAGTGATAGGAGCAGAATTAGGCCATTCAGCCCATCGTCTACTCTGCCATTCAATCATGGCTGATCTATCTTTCCCTCCTAAACCCATTCTCCTGCTTTATCCCAAACCCCTGACACTGGTACTGATCAAGAATCTGTCTATCTCTGCCTTAAAAATGTCCATTGACTTGGCTGCCATAGCCTTTTGTGGCACAGAATCCCACAGATTCACCACCCTCTGACTAAAGAAATTCATCCTCATCTCCTTCTTATAGGAACATCCTTTAATTCTGAGGCTATGACCTCTAGTCCTAGACTCTCCCACTAGTGGAAACATCTTCTTCACATCCACTCTATCCAAGCCTTTAACTATCGGGTACGTTTCAATTAGGTCCCCCCTCATCTTTCTAAACTCCAGCGAGTACCGGCCCAGTGCCGACAAACGCTCATCATATGTTAACCTACTCATTCCAGGGATCATTCTTGTAAACCTCCTCTGGACCCTCTCCAGAGCCAGCACATAATTCCTCAGATATGGTGCCCAAAATTGCTCACAATACTCCAAATGTTGCCTGACCAGCGCCTTATAGAGCCACAGCACTACATCCCTGTTTTTGTATTCTAGCCCTCTCAAAATAAATGCTCGGATTTAATTTGCCTTCCTTACTACCGATTCGACCTGCGGATTAACTTTTCGGGGAATCCTGCACCAGCACTCCCAAGTCCCTTTGCACCTCCGATTTCTGATTCTCTCCCCATTTACAAAATTCCCAAAGGGCTGAAATGGCTGGGTTGGACCAAGCTATCCTAGCAACGCCACACGCACTCAGCTACACACATACCCCGCCACCCTCCCCTAGTCACAACCCCCCTCACATCCATCTCCGCTCCCCGAAACCCCGGTTCCAATTTCCCGATCCTCTCTCCCCTGTGCCCCCCTCCCTCCCCTGTGCCCCCTCTCTCCCCCCTGTGCCCCCCCTCTCCCCTGTGCCCCACTCTCCCCTGTGCCCCCCTCTCTCCCCCCTGTGCCCCCTCTCTCCCCCCTGTGCCCCCTCTTTCCCCCCTGTGGCCCCCTCTCTCCCCTGTGCCCCCCTCTCCCCTGTGCCCCCCTCTCTCCCCTGTGCCCCCCTCTCTCCCCCCTGTGCCCCCCTCTCCCCCCCTGTGCCCCCTCTCCCCCCCTCTCCCCTGTGGCCCCCCTCTCTCCCCTGTGGCCCCCCTCTCTCCCCTGTGCCCCCCTCTCTCCCCTGTGCCCCCCTCTCTCCCCTGTGGCCCCCCTCTCTCCCCCCTGTGCCCCCTCTCCCCCCCTCTCCCCTGTGGCCCCCCTCTCTCCCCTGTGGCCCCCCTCTCTCCCCTGTGCCCCGCTCTCTCCCCTGTGCCCCCCATTCTCACCCCTGTGCCCCCCTCTCCCCTGTGCCCCCCCTCTCCCGTGCCCCCCCTCTCCCCTGTGCCCCCCTCTCTCCCCCGTGCCCCCCCCTCTCCCCCGTGCCCCCCTCTCCCCCCCGTGCCCCCCCCTCTCCCCCCCGTGCCCCCCCCTCTCCCCTGTGCCCCCCCTCTCTCCCCTGTGCCCCCCTCTCCCCTGTGCCCCCCCCTCTCCCGTGCCCCCCCCTCTCCCCCGTGCCCCCCTCTCTCCCCCGTGCCCCCCCCTCTCCCCCGTGCCCCCCCCTCTCCCCCGTGCCCCCCCTCTCCCCTGTGCCCCCCCTCACTCCCCTGTGCCCCCCCCTCTCCCCTGTGCCCCCCCCCCTCTCCCCCGTGCCCCCCCTCTCCCCTGTGCCCCCCCTCTCCCCTGTGCCCCCCCCTCTCCCCTGTGCCCCCCCCTCTCCCCTGTGCCCCCCCCTCTCCCCCGTGCCCCCCCTCTCCCCTGTGCCCCCCCCTCTCTCCCCTGTGCCCCCCCTCTCCCCTGTGCCCCCCCCTCCCTCCCCTGTGCCCCCCCCTCTCCCCTGTGCCCCCCCCTCCCTCCCCTGTGCCCCCCCCTCCCTCCCCTGTGCCCCCCCCGTCCCCCCCCTCTCCCCTGTGCCCCCCCCTCTCCCCTGTGCCCCCCCCGTCCCCCCCCTCTCCCCTGTGCCCCCCCCCTCTCTCCCCTGTGCCCCCCTGTCCACCATCTTTCCCCCATTCCCCCCCTGCTCAGGTCTCCCCTCTACCCCTTGCCCCCATCTCTCTCTCTCTGGGCGGTGCGGGCCCCCTCGCCCCCACCCCCTTGCCCCCCTCTGTCTGTCTGTCTGTCTGTCTGTCTCCCACTGACCGGGGGCGGGGTCGGGGTCGGGGTCGGGGGGGCCCGGGCTCTGCGCCAGCGCGAGGCCACAGCAGAGCAGCAGTGCGGACACGGCCACGGCCATGGCGACGGGCCCCGCACCCCGCACCTACACGCCCGCCCATTGGCCAGCGCCAGCGCCAGCGCGCCACCAATCAGCGCGTTCGGTGGATGCCGGGGCTGGCGGCCCGTTGCCATGGCGCCGTCAGGGTGAGTGAGTCTGGCGGGGAGGGAGGGGCGCGGTGAGGGAGCGCCGCGGGTAAGGAGGGGCGCGGTGAGGGAGCGCCGCGGGGAGGGAGGGGCGGGGTGAGGGAGCGCCGCGGGGAGGGAGGGGCGGGGTGAGGGAGCGCCGGGGGTGAGGGAGGGGCGGGGGTGAGGGACCGCGGCGGTGAGGGAGGGGCGGGGGTGAGGGAGCGCCGCGCTGTGGGAGGGGCGGGGGTGAGGGAGCGCCGCGCTGTGGGAGGGGCGGGGGTGAGGGAGCGCCGCGCTGTGGGAGGGGCGGGGGTGAGGGAGGGAGGGGTGAGGGAGGGGCGGGGGTGAGGGAGCGCCGCGCTGTGGGAGGGGCGGGGGTGAGGGAGCGCCGCGCTGTGGGAGGGGCGGGGGTGAGGGAGGGAGGGGTGAGGGTGCGCTCTTTATACGGGACCAAATCTAGACTACTCTGTTTTCTGAACCACAAACTTCCCTTCCCTGGCCTGGCCTTCCCTGGCCTGGCCTTCCCTGGCCTGGCCTTCCCTTCCCTGGCCTTCCCTTCCCTGACCTGGCCTTCCCTGGCCTGGCCTTCCCTTCCCTGGCCTGACCTTCCCTGGCCTGGCCTTCCCTGGCCTGGCCTTCCCTGGCCTGGCCTTCCCTGGCCTGGCCTTCCCTGACCTGGCCTTCCCTGGCCTGGCCTTCCCTTCCCTGGCCTTCCCTTCCCTGGCCTGACCTTCCCTGGCCTTCCCTGGCCTGGCCTTCCCTTCCCTGGCCTGACCTTCCCTGGCCTTCCCTGGCCTGGCCTTCCCTTCCCTGGCCTGGCCTTCCCTTCCCTGACCTGGCCTTCCCTTCCCTGGCCTGGCCTTCCCTGGCCTGGCCTTCCCTGGCCTGGCCTTCCCTTCCCTGGCCTTCCCTTCCCTGACCTGGCCTTCCCTGGCCTGGCCTTCCCTGGCCTGGCCTTCCCTGGCCTGGCCTTCCCTTCCCTGGCCTTCCCTTCCCTGACCTGGCCTTCCCTGGCCTTCCCTTCCCTTCCCTGGCCTGACCTTCCCTGGCCTGGCCTTCCCTTCCCTGGCCTTCCCTTCCCTGACCTGGCCTTCCCTGGCCTGGCCTTCCCTTCCCTGACCTGGCCTTCCCTGGCCTGGCCTTCCCTTCCCTGGCCTGACCTTCCCTGGCCTGGCCTTCCCTTCCCTGGCCTGACCTTCCCTGGCCTTCCCTGGCCTGGCCTTCCCTTCCCTGGCCTGACCTTCCCTGGTCTTCCCTTGCCTGGCCTTCCCTTCCCAGGTCTTCCCTTGCCTGGCCTACCCTGGCCTGGCCTGGCCTTCCCTGGCCTTCCCTGGCCTGGCCTTCCCTGGCCTGGCCTTCCCTGGCCTTCCCTGGCCTGGCCTTCCCTGGCCTGGCCTTCCCTGGCCTGGCCTTCCCTGGCCTGGCCTTCCCTGGCCTTCCCTGGCCTGGCCTTCTCTGGCCTGGCCTTCCCTGGCCTGGCCTTCCGTTCCCTGGCCTGGCCTTCCCTGGCCTTCCCTTCCCTGGCCTTCCCTGGCCTGGCCTTCCCTTCCCTGGCCTGACCTTCCCTGGCCTTCCCTGGCCTGGCCTTCCCTTCCCTGGCTTGGCCTTCCCTGGCCATCCCTGACCTGGCCTTCCCTGGCCTTCCCTGACCTGGCCTTCCCTGGCCTGGCCTTTCCTTCCCTGGCCTGACCTTCCCTGGCCTTCCCTGGCCTGGCCTTCCCTTCCCTGGCCTGACCTTCCCTGGTCTTCCCTGGCCTGGCCTTCCCTTCCCTGGCCTGACCTTCCCTGGTTTTCCCTTGCCTGGCCTTCCCTTCCCAGGTCTTCCCTTGCCTGGCCTACCCTGGCCTGGCCTTCCCTGGCCTGGCCTTCCCTGGCCTTCCCTGGCCTGGCCTTCCCTGGCCTTCCCTGACCTGGCCTTCCCTGGCCTTCCCTGGCCTGGCTTTCCCTGGCCTGACCTTCGCTGGCCTGACCTTCGCTGGCCTGGCCTTCCCTTCCCTGGCCTTCCCCGGCCTGGCCTGGCCTGGCCTGGCCTTCCCTGGCCTGGCCTTGCCCGGCCTGGCGATGCAAAGCTCCTCACTGTAGAAACAAGGAACAGTAGATGCTGGTTTCCAATAAACTGACACAAGGTGCTGGAGTAACACAGCGGTGGGTGAGGGAGATGGTCAGGGACCGTCTCTAGTTGTTGGTAGGATCCTGCCCCCTACCTATTCTCACCGCCCTGTCCCCTCTCCCTACATTCCTTCCTCTGGCTTCACAATTTACGACTCTTCCATCCTTCTGTCTCACTCCTATGATTTTCTTTTTTTTACAATGTACTCTTTTATTGGCATTTCACAGCAAACACATTTCCATAAAACGGGTTTCAGGTATAATGCTATATGTATACATCATCCACTTATGTTTGTCTTGAATTGCCTCTTTTTGTGATTTGTACAAAACAAATATAGAAACAGAAACACAATAAAAACTAAATAAAATGAGTTCTAAATAAAGACTTATCTCCTTTTTAATTTGTTCCTTAAAGTTAAGATCATTGAGTAGGCTCGAGTTCAGTTTCCATGTGGCATTTTTTGGGCGTAGGTCTAAATCAACAGACAAATAAATAGGTGCATGGTCACTTAAGTCTATTGTTCCAATTCTATAGGTGTGTATTTTATCTTTATCCTTTCCAAATGTTATAAAATAGTCTATTCTTGTGTATAAAGAATGTGGGGCCGAGTAATGGGTATAATCCCTTCTATTAGGGAAAAGGTTCTGCGATATATCAATTAAACCGACCTCTTTAAGAAGATTTTTGACTTTCTTACGTAGAGACTTTATATCATGAGTTTTTCTACTGGACGAGTCCAGTTCTGGTTGCAAATGTATATTTAGGTTTCCCCCACAAATAAGAAGGCCTTCCGTTTCCATTATCATGATATTAATAATTATCTGGAAGAAATTAAAATCACTTCCAGGGAGTGCATATACATTCAGCAACGTAACTTGATTCCCATCTATATTCCCCCTTACTAAAATATATCTACCCTCCTTATCACTCATTTCAAATACTTTCTCAAAATTTAACTTGCTTGAGATGAGAGTAGCGACTCCTCTCCTACGTCCCGATATTTATGAGGAGAAAACGGTTAGTGAAACCCATTCTTTTAAGTTTTTCGTGTTCTTTGTCGTTTAGATGGGTTTCCTGTAAGTATACTATATGGGCTTGTTGTTTCCTCATTTTAGTTAGAATTTTACTGCGTTTGATTGGGTTTAACAGTCCATTCACAGTAAAAGAGATGAATTTTACCTTGCCATTAGCATTTGTATTTGACTTTCTGTATATCAATAACATGGTGAAATAAGACATAACAGGTCTACTCCCTAAACAGACAAGAACAAAAAAACGTACGAAAAGACAAAAGTGTGATTCCAAGGTAGGTAAAATAAGACATAACAATAACATTGTGAGATAAGACATATCAAATCTGCTCCCTGAACAGACAAGAACAAAAAAACATATGAAAAAACAAAGACGTGATACCAAGGTAGGGGTCTCCTGTGGGTGACCCTGGGCTGGGCTTGAGGAAGAGCTTAGTTGTGGGGGATAGTCTCTCTCATCTGTGAGCTGACGGGGCCCACTGCAGCATCCAAAAAGAAAAAACAAACTCCGTCCACATTCCTCCTCTGTAATTTTTCTTCATTTAAATAAGGGAAAACAGTTGAACGTAACAGATGAAATAAAGCACCATCGACTTTTGAGTTCAGTTTCCCTCTCCTACATTTTTAAAGTTAGTTATACCTTAAAGCTATTCTAAAGATGGAGGCTGTCTTCTGAAGACCCGTAGTCTCTCCACGATGTCCTTCTCCTGCTCCTCAGCCGTCCCCTGTGGTCTTAATCTTCCCATCATCTCCCACGCAGTGCGGGACCGTTGCTCGACCAGGCTCTCTTTCGATGTGGTTACTCTGCCGGGCAGTCCTCTGTTCCTCATGTCGGTGGTCGCCTCATCCACCGTCTGGTACAGCCGTGTCTCGTCATCGTAGAATACTTGTAACTTGGCGGGGAACGGAGTCTGGAAGCGGATCTTATTCTGCTTTAACACGCGCTTTGCCTCAGAATATTCTTTTCGCTTCTGTAGCACTGCTGGAGCATAGTCTTGATCGAAGTATATTAGTCTCCCGTTCAAAAACACTTGTTTCTTTCCCCAAGCCTTGCGCAAAATCTCCCCTTTCATTTTGTAGCGGAGAAATCTGATTATTGTGGATCGTGGTTCATCTCCTGGGTCTCCAGGGGGTTTGGGGGCAAGCGATCGGTGCACTCTCTCAATGTGGAACTCCATGGTGGGTGGAAGTTCGAGTGTGTCCCGCAGTAGCCTATCCACAAAGTCCAGCATAGACGACCCCTCAGCTCCTTCGGGAACATTATATATCCCTATATTCTCCCGTCTGGATCGCCCTTCTTGGGCATGTAGCTTGTTTTCTTGCTGGTTTATCGCTTTTATCATCTTAACCAGCACCTGCTCCACATTTAACGCACGGTCTTCCACCCTTCGAGCCGTGTCTCCGCCACCGCTATTTTTGATTAACATTGGTAAGTTCGTCTTTAATACCTCCTTCCTAAAAGAAAGTCCTTTAATTCTAAGGCTATGGCCTCTAGTCCTGGACTCTCCCACTAGTGGAAACATCCTCTGCACATCCACTCAATCCAAGCCTTTCACTATTCGGTAAGCTTCAATGAGGTCCCCCCTCAAATCACACTATAAATAAGCACAATCATAGATAAGTACAAAAGTGCAACAATTGTGGTGAAATATTTGGACCAGTGATTGTAATTCTATTGGTTTTAAAGTATTGATGGGGAAGGATAGGACTGGCCCACATGTTATGGTCCTTTTATCAGAGTTAGGGTTCGTGTTAAGGTCCTTGCATCAGGGTTAGGGTTAAGGTCCTAACTTGGGGCGTCTAGATTTGGAGGCAATAAGTGGGAACTTGCAGAGGTTGGGTGAGTAGCTTACAACATTGAATTCCCCAGTTTTAGGTCACCTCTAACCTCGAGGTGGCAGGGGAAGAGAAAGACATTCTGGCCTTCCATCACAGTGAGGAGGTGACTGGAGGAGACTCAATGTGATGGATGTTTCTTTTTGTTTTGTGTTGGTTTATGATTGTGTGTTATTGCATATTTTTATTGCTTATTTTTATTGGCCTTATTGTTGGACTGTGGGTAATCATTCATTTCACTGCACATTTATGTGTATGTGACAAATAAATTGACTATTGACTATTGAACCCTGGGTGACAAATCATTTTGAGGCTCTGGTCAGATAAAAACAAGCAGCCATAGCGCCAACAAATCCCTCCTCTGGTATCAAGAGGACTCTTAGGAAGACAATCGGGAGGCAAAAAGAGAACAAGAAATGGAGCTGCAGATGCTGGTTTTGTACCAAAGGTAGACACAGAGTGCTGGAGTAACTCAGCGGGTCAGGCAGCATCTGTGGAGAACATGGATAGGTGACGTTTCGGGTCGGGAGGGTGCGAAGAAGGGTCTCAACCCGAAACATCACCCATTCCTTCTCTCCAGAGATGCTGCCTGGCCCGCTAAGTTACTCCAGCGCGTGTGTGCCTGTCTTCAGTCTGCAAATGGGAGACTCACATCACAGAGGGATTTGGATGAAAGATGCTGATGCAGGAAATCAAATATAAACAGAAAGCACTCAGCAGCCGGGGCTGCATCGTTTCAGGTCGTCGACAACTCGCCAGGAGGAGTTTAGATCATATCTCTTGGTTAAAAACCCGGAGATCCGGTTATTGAGTAACTTGGTGAAAGATTTGGCCGCGTTCATCAACCCCTGCCGGGAATCGGCTGCGTGTCGAATCCATCAAAGGTCTCCCCTCCCTTCATAGCCCCTCTCCACCCCTCCCTGCCCCCCCTCCCCACCCCCCCTCACCCCTCCCCTCCACACCCCTCATAGCCCCTCCGCACCCCACCCCTCCCCACCCCTCATAGCCCCTCCGCACCCCACCCCTCCCCACCCCTCCCCACCCCTCATAGCCCCTCCGCACCCACCCCTCCCCACCCCTCATAGCCCCTCCGCACCCCACCCCTCCCTCCCCTCCCCACCCCTCCCCACCCCACCCCTCCCCACCACTCCCCTCCGCACCCCACCCCTCCCCTCCCCTCCCCACCCCACCCCTCCCCACCCATCCCCACCCCTCCCCTCCCCACCCCTCCCCACCCCTCATAGCCCCTCCGCACCCCACCCTTCCCCTCCCCACCCTTCCCCTCCCCACCCCTCCCCACCCCTCATAGCCCCTCCGCACCCCACCCCTCCCACCCCTCCCCACCCCATCCCTCCCCTCCCCACCCCTCATAGCCCCTCCGCACCCCACCCCTCCCCTCCCCACCCCTCCCCACCCCTCCCCACCCCTCCCCACCCCTCATAGCCCCTCCGCACCCCTCCCCTCCCCACCCTCCCCACCCCACCCCTCCCCACCCCTCATAGCCCCTCCGCACCCCACCCCTCCCCACCCCACCCCTCCCCACCCCTCCTCACCCCACCCCACCCCTCCCCACTCCTCATAGCCCCTCATAGCCCCTCCGCACCCCACCCCTCCCCTCCCCACCCCACCCCACCCCTCATAGCCCCTCATAGCCCTTCCCCACCCCACCCCACCCCTCCCCTCCCCACCCCTCCCCACCCCCACTCACCCCTCCCCTCCCCACCCCTCATAGCCCCTCCGCACCCCACCCCACCCCTCATAGCCCCTCATAGCCCCTCCCCACCCCACCCCACCCCTCCCCTCCCCACCCCTCCCCACCCCCCATTGCCCCTCATAGCCCCTCCCCACCCGACCCCTCCCCTCCCCACCCGACCCCTCCCCACCCCACCCACCCCTCCCCACCCCTCCCCACCCGACCCCTCATAGCCCCTCCCCTCCCCACCCCTCCCCACCCCTCCCCACCCCTCCCCTCATAGCCCCTCCGCTCCCCACCCCTCATAGCCCCTCCGCACCCCACCCCTCCCCAGCCCTCCGCACCCCACCCCTCCCCAGCCCTCCCCTCCCTCCCTCCCTCCCTCCTCCCCACCCCTCCCCACCCCTCCCTTCCCCTCCCCTCCCCTCCCCACCCCACCCCTCCCCACCCCTCCCCTCCCCACCCCTCCCCTCCCCCTCCCCTCCCCACCCCTCCCCTCCCCTCCCCTCCCCTCCCCACCCCTCCCCACCCCTCCCCTCCCCTCCCCTCCCCACCCCTCCCCTCCCCTCCCCTCCCCACCCCTCATAGCCCCTCCCCACCCCTCCCCTCCCCTCCCCTCCCTCGCTACTGGCGGCCCTTCCTCAGAGGGCGGCCTGGTGCCAGAGTTATTGTGTAGGAAGGAAGATAAACACTAAAGACAAGTAGCCACCCTCTGTCTATCCAGAGTTCCTGTGGTCGCGGTGGTGACCAAACCGCGCTCACTGATCCGGCCCCGCTGACCAGCCGGCAACAAGACGGACAAGCTGTTACTTGTTAATCCCTCGGCTAATGTTTAACACCCATAAAACACGAGGAATGCCACGGACCAGTGACTTGTGAGTGAGCGGGTCCCAGCCACAGTCGCGTTGCTCTTCATCCATTGCTATCTGTGCCAATGGCCAGTGCTTGGGGCCGCTGTCCGGGGCCGCGGCCACCGGCGACCAAGCTGGGTCTGTCCATGGCCTTCCTTCGCAAGAACGACCCCGTCTACTCGCTCTGCGCCGCCGACATCATGGCAGCTCCCAAGTCCCTTCACAACCAGTTCATCAGAGACCAGAGGACGCTGATGGAGGTACTTGCATTTCTTCTAGATGTCGGGAACTCCCAGTCTCACGTTCAACACTTTCCGTCTCCGGGCGAAGCCAGACGCAAAGTTCTGGAGTAACTCAGCGGGACACGCACCATCTCTGCAGGGAAGGAATGGGCGACGTTTCGCGTGGAGATTCTTGTCTGCAGAGATGCCGCCTGTCCCGCTGAGTTACTCCAGCACTTTGAGTCCATCTTCGGTGTAAACCAGCATCTTTACGAGGATGTTGCCAGGATTAGAGGGTGTGAGCTTGCTTGTATAGGGAGAGGCTGTACAGGCTGGGACTCTATCCCTTGGAGCGCAGGAGGATGAGAGTTGATCTATAGAGGTGTTTAAAATCAAGGGAGGAATAGATCGGGTAGATGTACAGAGTCTCTTGCCCAGAGTAGGGGAATCGAGGACCAGAGGACATAGGTTTAAGGTGAGGGGGAAAAGATTTAATAGGAATCCAATGGGTAACGTTTTCACACAAAGGGTGGTGGGTGTATGGAACGAGCTGCCGGAGGAGGTAGTTGAGGCTGGGACTATCCCAATGTTTAAGAAACAGTTAGGCAGGTACATGGATAGGACTGGTTTGGAGGGATATGGACCAAACATGGGCAGGTGGCACTAGTGTAGCTGGAGCATGTTGGCCGGTGTGGGCAGGTTGGGCTGTTTCCACACTGTATCACTCTGTGTCAAGGGGTCCCAACCTGGGGCAGATTTGTACATATTGACTGACTGTGTTTGGTTCTGGTGTACCGGCATCTGTTCATCATTAGTTGTTCATAAATAAGTGAAGTAACATGTTATGTGCTCTTGTTATGTGAACTTAAAATAATAATAATGTTAAAAACAGTATTTTAAAATGTCCCCTTTGTCGGTTGCTTTATTGGCCGCCCCACCCCCAACGCGGCTCTTGGGGGGGGGGGGGAGTGAGGGAGCGCGGCTCGGGAGGAGAGGAGGGAGCGCGGCTCTGTCTGTCTGTCCAACCGATGTCCAGGCTCTGAACAAGTCAGGGCGCAGCAGGTCGGGAAGCCTCTGGCGGGAGAGAAGCAGAGCACAGATTTCCTGTCCGACCTGCATTCTGTGCTTCATTATCCCACGGCCGAGGAGCAGGTGCTGAGTGAGGGGGTATTTTGTTCTCTATTCCAGAACCTGCAGCGACTGGAGAATCAGAAGGTGACGCGGCTGCGGCAGCTGAAGGAAGAGAGGCGGCACTTTGCTCTTGTCATGAGGAGGAGACTGGCTCCCTCTCGGCCAAACACAAACCGTCCTTCACAAACATCGCCCTGGGCAACTCGCCCTGGCATCAACCTCCCACCCCCCACTGGGGCCAACGGTAGAGGATCACAGCCCCCCATCCAGTGTCTGCCCCAGGGCCGGGCCGTCACCCACCCTCAACCCAGACTACCACAGGTTGGTGGAAATCTGCATTGGAGCAACAATATTCATCACTCCCAGGCTCTCTTGTAAACCTGGCACTTGTACAGCCCCACAACCCCTCCTGCCCTCCCTCACCCCCTCCCTCCCTCCCTCACCCCCTCCCTCCCGCCCTCACCCATCCTCCCACAACCTTCACCCGCCCTCCTACACCCCCCTCCCCACACAGTCGCAGTCCAACATCCCTCATCCTGCACTATTCCACACCCTGTATCCACTCCCACACCCGTCCCACATCCAGCACCGTCCCAGGCAGTAAATGGGACTTGCTCGGGGAGACAACATAGATGGCATGGGCAAGTTGGGCCGAAGGGCCTGTTTCTGAGCTGCATAGTTGTCCGACCTTGGCTTGAATGGAATTATATCCATATCAAAACTGCACAATAACTTGGTCTGGTCTCTCCGGCATCTCACTTATTGAAAGACATTACTACTTTGGTACTTCATTACTTTTGCAATACACAAAAATAAAAACTTGCTGATTCTGGAAGTCTGAATTTTAAAATAGAAAGTTGCAGAAACACTCAGTGGGTGTTTGCTCTTACTTATCCGCGGGACTGTTAAATATCCGCGGGACTGTTACCCTTTCACTGAACTCTGAAATAAACCACTTTCTCTTTTACTCTTTTACTTCAGGTTTCAAGCAATGACTTTTCTGAGCTGGCAGCCAGAAACACCTGCACTGTTCCTGCAAGAAGCCTTCGAGGCGAGCACGCTCTCTCCCCAATCACCTGTCACCCCCAGGCTTTGAAGGTTAACATAAACCAGTAGAAGCTTCTTTCAGTAAAGAGCCCCTGGTCTGGCGTGGAAATGTTTGGGTTCTTGCCCTTTGTGGTTATTGCCAAACTCTGAAGGATCGTCTGTAAAGTTCCAGGAACCCAATGTTAATCTCCACTGTCTCTGACATTGGTGTGGCCTGTATATTAACCACTGATTACTGCATCAGATTAGTAAATAATAAATACAACTCTTCACCAAATGAATGCAGTGAATTTTATCATTTCTGGTAAAAAGCTGAGACAAACTGTAGAGTGGCTCCAGCAATTAGCGAGAGACCTTGTCTTCCTGTCCAGATTATGTGACAGGTTCCCCCAATGTTTGAGGCTAAAACTAACGCCGTGACTGTCAGCAACTGCACTGGACAAATCTGATCCAAGATCAGGAGTGACGCAGGAAATCCCAGAGGCGATTCCCACATCCCCACCAGGCAGGACCTCTCCACAGGAGAATGGCCAACTGGCCTGAGTGACCCAGGCCGTGCATTGGGGCTCTGTGCATCCGCATTCCCAGCCTCTAATGCATTCGAGCAATCAGCACACCCTCCTCCCACCCCCAGACCACGAGACCCATGAGGTCCCAGACTGGCTTTTGTTTGGGTGGTCTTGGGGCAGGAAGAGGATCCCTGTTCACGCCCCACCTCGCTGGTACCAACCTCGACTCCATCAGGTACAATCTAAGTGGTAACCAGGAAACGAGTAAAGCAGGGAGCAGAGGTTATGTGTGCTCACAATGCTGAGGCAGGTTTCCAGTCCTAGACATACTGTTTATATCTCAGATGTAAGCATTTACAAAACGACCCCGTGGTCAAAAAAGACCCAAAGTTTTCCGATGTGTATGTTTCACCCACAGTGCTAGACCCAGAGTTTAGTGTCTTCTGTTTTAACACCGAATGTCCCAGTCAGAACAAACTCATCGACTCCTTGCAGCAGGGGAGGGAGTGTGTGTTTTGTGACCAGCGTCTGGGCACATTGACTGATTCCAGTGGGGTCCTGAGGCAGGTGGGAGAGCAGGGATTGCAATGGATTGCACCTGCTTCGCTGGCATCAGCTGGCCAGGTAGTTCAGTGCCGGGTGTCTCGGTCTCTTCTTCTTGGCTTTCAGCACAGGGGGCAGGGCAATCCTGAAAGCAGTCCTGCAATTAAAACAAAAATATATCGTCACAGATCATGATGGAAGGCAGCGTAAAGGAGCAAAGCATCTCATAACCGAGCCACTAATACTCACTCGCATGTTGTGCAGATGGGGCTGAAGTTACAAAATACTGAAAATTAAAAAGAGATTTTCATTAGAAAGTAGGTGGTGAAATGAAAGAGCTGAGCGGTGAAGCTGCCTGACACTCACTGGATAAACAGACGGAACAGACGTAGCCGATTTCAATCAGGTTGCGGTGGCAGAAGCAGGCGGCTCTGTAATCCACGTGGACACGAGGTGGCAGCACGAGCTGGGACCTCTGCTCTGGGTCTGGCAGAAATACCCACTGCAGACGAGAGGGAGGGGGAGGAGGGAGAGGGAGTGGGAGAGAGGGGGAGAGAGAGAGGGAGTGGGAGTGGGGGAGTGGGGGAGGGGGAGCGGGGGAGGGGGAGTGGGGGAGGGGGAGTGGGGGGAGTGGGGGGGAGGGGGAGTGGGGGGGAGGGGGAGAGGGGGAGTGGGGGAGGGGGAGTGGGGGAGTGGGGGAGAGGGAGAGGGAGTGGGGGTGGGAGGAGTGGGGGGGGGGAGTGGGAGAGAGGGAGTGGGAGAGAGGGAGAGGGACAGGGACACACAGCCACAGCATTACATGTAACTCCTCACTGTCTAGGGGCAACTGAAGCCTCACTACATCCCTGACCCCCCCCCACCGCCCCCCCCCCCCCCCTCCCTCAGTGGGAGAAGCAGGTCAGGGAATAAGCAACTCGTAAAGATCCAACTGAACCTTTCATTCTCAGATTCATCCACGATCATCTTACAGATAAAATCGTGCAAAAAGAGAAGAGGGAGAGCCAGCAAGGACTCAACAAACTCATCATTGCAGCAAGTGGCACATTCAAAAGACACTTGGACAGAACTGTGGTATTTAGCTTTGAATGTGAAAGGAGGATGAACTACAGTGTTGGAGGGGCTGGCAGATCCTTGTAGATCACCCTCTTACTCCCACTGTTGGGAGCCCGGAATATTCTGCAGCTCAGCCGCGAATCAGGATGGCCACCCCAGATACCCCTGGACACCCACTCATCCCTGACACCCCCCCCCTCGACACACCCCACGCCCAACACACCCCACCCCCAACACCCCTGGGCCCCCCCCTCCCTGACCCCCCCCTCCCCTCGACACACCCCACCCCCAACACCCCTGGGCCCACTCATCCCTGACCTCCCCCTCCCCTCAACACACCCCACCCCCAACACCCCTGGACACACACTCATCCCTGACCCCCCCCTCCTGACCCCCCCCTCCCTGACCCCTCCCCTCGACACACCCTACCCCCAACACCCCTGGGCCCACTCATCCCTGACCCCCCCCTCCCTGACCCCCCCTCCCCTCGACACACCCCACCCCCAACACCCCTGGGCCCACTCATCCCTGACCCCCCCCCCCCTCGACACCCCTGGACACACATCCCTGACC
Source organism: Rhinoraja longicauda (assembly GCF_053455715.1). Taxonomy (NCBI): domain Eukaryota; kingdom Metazoa; phylum Chordata; class Chondrichthyes; order Rajiformes; family Arhynchobatidae; genus Rhinoraja; species Rhinoraja longicauda. The sequence continues at coordinate 441,834 of NC_135977.1, forward strand.
CCCCCCCTCCCCCAACGACACTCATGCCTGACCCCCCCGACCCCCCTGGCTCACAGCAGTGTGGCCCCATGTCCATATCCTTCCCCCATCTTCACCTCCTGCCCCACCCATGGAGATTCTCCCTGCCCCACCCCATCCACAGAGGGCCACTACAGGCCTTGCAGCTGGACTGCTTTACACATTCACCTTACCAGCAAATACTGTGTGAGTGCCAGCAGCTGCGGGATTTTTAAATATAATCCTCCGGTTATATCCGCAGCCTGCAGAGAGAAGCCGTGCAGTGAAACTGTCCTAGAACAGAAACCCCTGCCCAACCCCCCCCCACACACATGCCCCTGCACCCCTGCCCCCCCCACACACATGCCCCTGCACCCCTGCCCAACCCCCCACACACATGCCCCTGCACCCCTGCCCCACCCCCCACATGCCCCTGCACCCCTGCCCCACACACATGCCCCTGCACCCCTGCCCAACCCCCCACACACATGCCCCTGCACCCCTGCCCCCCCCCCCACACACATGCCCCTGCACCCCTGCCCCCCCCCACACATGCCCCTGCACCCCTGCCCCACCCCCCACATGCCCCTGCACCCCTGCCCCACACACATGCCCCTGCACCCCTGCCCAACCCCACCACACACATGCCCCTGCACCCCTGCCCCCCCCCCCCACACATGCCCCTGCACCCCTGCCCCCCCCACACACATGCCCCTGCACCCCTGCCCCCCCACACATGCCCCTGCACCCCTGCCCAACCCCCCACACACATGCCCTGCACCCCTGCCCAACCCCCCACACACATGCCCCTGCACCCCTGCCCAACCCCCCACACACATGCCCTGCACCCCTGCCCCCCCCCCACACACATGCCCCTGCACCCCTGCCCCCCCCACACACATGCCCCTGCACCCCTGCCCCCCCCACACACATGCCCCTGCACCCCTGCCCAACCCCCCACACACATGCCCCTGCACCCCTGCCCCCCCCCACACACATGCCCCTGCACCCCTGCCCAACCCCCCACACACATGCCCCTGCACCCCTGCCCAACCCCCCACACACATGCCCCTGCACCCCTGCCCCCCCCACACATGCCCCTGCCCCCCCCCCCACATGCCCCTGCCCCCCCCCACACATGCCCCCTGCACCCCTGCCCCACACACATGCCCCTGCACCCCTGCCCCACACACATGCCCCTGCACCCCCACCCATGCCCCTGCACCCCCACCCCACACATGCCCCTGCACCCCCACACATGCCCCTGCACCCCTGCCCCACACACATGCCCATGCACCCCCACCCATGCCCCTGCACCCCCACCCCACACATGCCCCTGCACCCCCACCCCACACACATGCCCCTGCACCCCTGCCCCCCCCACACATGCCCCTGCACCCCTGCCCCACAGACATCCCTGACAGAGCCACTATACAGTGAAACTGTCCTAGAACAGAAACCCCTGCCCCACCCCCCCACACACATGCCCCTGCACCCCTGCCCCACACATGCCCCTGCACCCCCACCCCACACACATGCCCCTGCACCGCCACCCCACACATGCCCCTGCACCCCTGCTCCACCCCCCCCACATGCCCCTGCACCCCCCCCCACACACATGCCCCTGCACCCCCCCCTCCCACACATGCCCCTGCACCCCCACCCCCACACACATGCCCCTGCACCCCTGCCCCACACACATGCCCCTGCATCCCTGCCCCACCCCCCCACATGCCCCTGCACCCCCACCCCCCCCACACATGCCCCTGCACCCCCACCCCCCCCACACACATGCCCCTGCACCCCTGCCCCACACACATGCCCCTGCACCCCCCCCCCACACACATGCCCCTGCACCCCTGCCCCACACACATGCCCCTGCACCCCTGCCCCACCCCGTCGACAGACAGAGCCACTATACAGTGAAACTGTCCTAGACCAGAAACCCCCGACCACCAACCCTGGGACACGTGTGCCTGACCACACGCACACAGCACAGAGTCGCAGCAACACACGCCCCCAACCACACCCCTCTCCGAGGGGCAGCAGCAGAGGCGGCTCACGTTGGCAGTCTGACGAAGGGTCTCGACCCGAAACGTCACCCATTCCTTCTTTCCAGAGATGCTGCCTGTCCCACTGAGTTACTCCCTGTGTCTGTCTTCACATTGGTAGAATCCAGCTCCACCCACAACGACCACCTGAACTGTTTTGTGGCAACTGTCAGAATATTGCTCGCGTACCAGGAAAGGAGTTGCAGATGCTGGAGTCCTAAACAAAACACAAAGTACTGGAGGAACTCAGCAGGTCAGGCAGCATCTGTGGGGGGATTGGACAGACGGCGGTTCGGGTTGGGACCCGTCTACAAACAGATCAGGACCACAGAGTTCCCCTAGCACCTAGTAAAGGTGTCACCTTACATGAGGCAGACAGATCCCAGTCCCGACAGATTCTTCACCTACCTGTTGCAGGAGTCCAGATTCAGAGTCCAAAACACACACGTCAATCAGAATGTTCTGAAAGTAGAAGAATCGTGATGTCTACTTTGGAAAGTTTTGGGGATATCCGCACTGTAACCGTTCCCACCCCCCAACATTAGTCAAGTCAAGTCAAGTCAATTTTATTTGTATAGCACATTTAAAAACAACCCACGTTGACCAAAGTGCTGTACATCTGATTAGGTACTAAGGAAAAAAATGAAACATACAGTAGCACGCAAACAGTTCACAGCGCCTCCTCAATGAGCCTCAAACGCTAGGGAGTAGAAATAGGTTTTGAGCCTGGACTTAAAGGAGTCGATGGAGGGGGCAGTTCTGATGGGGAGAGGGATGCTGTTCCACAGTCTAGGAGCTGCAACCACAAAAGCGCGGTCACCCCTGAGCTTAAGCCTAGACCGCGGGATAGTGAGTAGCCCCAAGTCGGCCGACCTGAGGGACCTGGAGTTAGAGAGGGGGGTTAGAAGATTTTTGATGTAAGGGGGGGAATGTCCATTTAGGGCTTTATACGTGAATAGGAGGAGCTTGAAGTTGATTCTGTACCGTACAGGGAGCCAGTGGAGAGAGGCCAGAATCGGGGTGATGTGGTCCCTTTTACGGGTACCCGTCAGGAGTCTCGCTGCGGCGTTTTGGACCAGTTGCAGGCGGGACAGGGAAGATTGGCTGATCCCAGTGTATAGGGAGTTGCAGTAGTCTAGGCGGGAGGAAATGAAAGCGTGAATGATTTTTTCTGTGTCGTCGAATTGGAGGAAAGGTTTGATTTTAGCTATGGTTCGAAGTTGGAAGAAGCTGGCTTTTACCACAGCGTTGACTTGCTTATCAAATTTTAATGCAGAGTCAAATATCATGCCGAGGTTTTTGACATGCGGTTTGACTAGGCAGGATAGACTTCCAAGACTGCCTGTTATCGATTTGATGGAGTCGGGGGGGGCCGAATAGGATGACCTCAGACTTGCTCTCATTTAATTGGAGGAAGTTCTGTGCCATCCAACATTTTATGTCCTCAAGGCAGTGTGAGAGGCTGTTTAAATTTGACTGGTTGTTGGGTTTCAGGGGGAGGTAAAGCTGAGTGTCATCGGCATAGCAGTGGAAAGAAATGCCGTGCCTTTGAATGATTTGGCCAAGGGGGAGCATGTATAGAGAGAAGAGAATGGGGCCTAGGATGGAGCCTTGTGGAACTCCACAGGAGAGGCTGGCTGGAGCAGAGGAATAACTGCCTATGTTGATGGCGAAACTCCTATCTTTGAGGTAGGAAGCGAACCAGCTCAGGGCAGTGCCATCAATGCCAACCGCGTACCGGAGACGGTCAATAAGGATGGAGTGGTCCACTGTATCGAACGCTGCGCTGAGGTCGAGAAGGAGCAGGATTGCACAGTCGCCGGTGTCGATGGCGAGAAGCAGGTCGTTGTGTACCTTCAACAAGGCAGACTCTGTGCTGTGGTGGGCTCTGAAACCTGACTGGAAACTTTCCAGGATGGTGTATTGGTGCAGGTAGGGCACTAATTGGTTTAGAATTGCCTTTTCAAGGACTTTTGACAGGAATGGCAGTTTGGAAATGGGTCTGTAGTTGCTAGGCAAGGTGGGGTCTAGGTTAGGTTTTTTCAGTAGGGGCTGGACCACTGCGTGCTTGAAACAGGTTGGAACAGTGCCAGTAGCCAGAGAACTGTTGATAATAGAGAGGATGCTGGGACCGGCTATTGCAATGACATCCTTCAGAAGGGCAGTGGGGGCAGGATCAAGGGGGCAGGTTGCAGGTTTCATAGCGGAGACAAGCTTTGCAAGGGAGGATAGAGTGATGGGTTGGAAGCAGTCCAATTTAGATGAACAGACTAGTGAGACAGCTAGGTCACGGGTGGGAGGGGAAATGTTCATTCTAATGTTCTCAACTTTGTTGGTGAAAAATTTAGCGAATTCTTCGCACTTAGCAGGGGACGCAACTAAGCTGGTACTGGTGGCGGGACATATGACAGAGGTAATTGTTCTAAATAGGACCTTGGAGTTATGAGAGTTTTTGGAAATAAGGTCGGAGAAGTATTGTGCTCTAGCAGACTTTACTGCTTCCTGGTATTTGAGAAGATTGTTTCTCAGAATTTCGAAGGAAATTTGAAGCTTGTCACATTTGAAGCTTGTCACATTTGAAGCTTGTCACATTTGAAGCTTGTCACATTTGAAGCTTGGTACATTAGCAACGTACCATCTACAAAACACAGCTGAGCTGCAGTGATGTTTTGTCTGCATTTGGTGCATCTGTCTGTCAGCGCATCTTACATCTGTTAACCTTATATTTACACAAGTGTAAGTTTCCACAGCTTTTCACCAGCACTTGCCAAAGCCACAACACTGAGCACCATGAAGGACAGGGGCTGCAGGCACAGGGTTCTTGCTACATCCCCAGCACAGCCTGGTCTGCAAATCCCTTGCTGCAGAGAGAATGTGGTGAGAAAGTTCTGCAGAACAACAGCGTGAGAGCAGCCGCGACAGGGCGAGGAGGCGATGGCCATGGACACTCTATAGTCACTCACTCTGGGAGAGCCTCACCCCCACCCTCTCACTGTGATACATGCTGGCTATAGTTATGAATCCCAGGGAGTGGTGACCATGTCTCAGACTCACCACACAGAATCCAAACGGAAGGTAGGCACAAAATGCTGGAGCGACTCAGCGGGACAGGCAGGAGAGAAGGAATGGGTGACATTTTGGGTCGAGACCCTTCTTCAGACTTCTTCAAACCAACATCTGCAGTTCTTTCCGACAGAATCCAAACAAACTAAGCAGCTCACTTGTGTAACTAAAATGGCAGCAGATGGAACAGACAGAGATGCTCCAATATTATTGGGACCCACAACAAGCACTCACTAAATAGAATGCTTTTCATTGTTTACTGAAGGCTTTAATATCTTGGGGAAATGAACTAGCATTATGTAACAAACTAAGGATAAGAATATATTGACAGCTAAAACTCCAGCACATGACATTGCCAGTAAATGCAGCTAGCCTTTGGGGACCTTCACACCTTCCAAAGCTGCACCATGACTACGGCCCTCTGCTTCACTGGACTCCGTCTTCATGGGCCAGCTGGAATGTCAAGCCTTTCACCAGGGGGGATGTTATTCATTGCTGGAGTCACGCGTGACCCAGTCAGTATAATGCCGGCCGTGGTCTGAGGGAAAGCAGCTGTGGCAAAGGGTTTGGAGAGACATTAACCATGTCTACTCCTTCCTGTCCACACATTCCCTATCATCCGTGTCCTGATCCAAACACATCCCTCAATCAAAACCGCTGAAACATCTAATCATCCGCTCAGCTTCACCCTGCCACCTGTGGGATCTTGCTGTGCACAAATAAACCAGACTCGCTGTACAGCAGTGACTTCAGAAAGGATTTCAAGGGCTGTCAGCTCCTGACATACAGATCGTTTAGCCTCCATCAACATAATTAATCAATGTTCAAACTCACATTCTATGAAAGGAACAGAGTAAATACTCAAAGATCGACACAAAATGCTGGAGTAACTCAGCGGGACAGGCAGCATCTCCGGAGAGAAGGAATGGGAGACGTTTAATACTCAACCTGCTTCTGTGCTGCAAAGATAACGTTCATAAAATTCATGTATTGAGCTGCAGAGTCTTCAGCTGCTTTAATAACCTGTGGGGAAAATAAACGACAAATCTGAACATGTCTGACCACCTCTACATTGAGCTGTAGTGTGGGGAAGGAATCCTGCAGGTAATTCGTGGTAGGAGTGGGGACTGTGTTGGTATGGTTGATTAATGTCATGTGTACCGAGGTACAGTGAAAAGTTTTGTATGCTACCCAGTCAAATCATAACATGTAATCATGATATACAATAATGTACAATCATGCCCAAACAAATACAATGGGTAGTGCAGAGAAAAAACACCAGTGCAGAATATACTACTACAGCGTTATAGCTGCAGTTACTGAGAAAAAGCCCCAAGACCTTAATGATGTAGGCTGGAAGATCGGGACTGCATCCTAGCTGATGGGAGGACTGTTCAACAGTCTGATCACAGCGGGGAAGAAGTTGTTCCTGACTCCGTGGTCACTTGTGCCCTGTCTCCCACACCATAGCCTCGTGAGCCCTCTTCCCCCTCTCAGGTTAGCAGCCCTGTAACATCCAAGGTCTGTTTCCCATCAGATCCCCAGGCCACACCCGCACAATACAACAGCTACAAGTCTCCACAATTCACCACAGAAGGCAGAACACTTACCAGGATTCGCGAGTTCAGCTCGTGGCTGGCTGCATTTGGTAGAAAAGAAATAAAATGAGTTTTGTAAAGTTCAAACTGCGAGTTACAAAAAATATGTCAACTATTCGTAAATCTGCGCATTGTCACAGCACACATTCAGAGCTTAAATTGAAAATAAACATGTTGTGAAATATCACAGGAATAGGGCGAGGCCATTCCTCCCCTCTAGTGCAGCAAGTCCACACCTCAACTCCATCGCACATCAACAAGATACAGCAGACGCTGGGAATCTGAAATATGGACACAGAATGCTGGAAATACTCAGCAGATCAGGCAGTATCTGGGGAGAGAGAAACTGTGGTGATGTTGCACAGGACCTTTCCCCTCCAATAAACATACATGTACCACCTAGTAAACACACATGTACCACCCAGTAAACATACATGTACCACCCAGTAAACATACAAGTACCACCCAGTAAACATACACGTACCGCCCAGTAAACATACACGTACCACCCAGTAAACATACATGTACCACCCAGTAAACATACATGTACCACCCAGTAAACACACATGTACCACCCAGTAAACACACATGTACCACCCAGTAAACATACAAGTACCACCCAGTAAACATACACGATCCACCCAGTAAACATACACGATCCACCCAGTAAACATACAAGTACCACCCAGTAAACATACATGTATCACCCAGTAAACATACATGTACCACCCAGTAAACATACATGTACCACCCAGTAAACATACATGTACCACCCAGTAAACATACATGTTCCACCCAGTAAACATACACGTACCACCCAGTAAACATACATATACCACCCAGCAAACATATACGTACCACCCAGTAAACATACATGTACCACCCAGTAAACATACATGTACCACCCAGTAAACATACATATACCACCCAGCAAACATATACGTACCATCTAACTCTTTATTCACTTTGTGAATATCTTGTATCAGAGGCGTTAAGAAACCAACAGCGCGAGAACATGAAGTTAGGCATAAACATTCCTGTTTTAATGGAATTAACAGCTGGATGTAGCTCCAGTAAGCGAGACAGGGCTGGATGGCTTTTCAGTGCGGATACCTGAGGGTGTGTGTGTGCTGGTCAGAGGGCAGCCACACAAGTGCGTGTGGGACATCTCCGGCAGGAATGAATACCTGCACAAGTTTCACATTTCGACTGGCAGCTGACAGACAATCTTACAATGATTTGCTTCCCCATTAATGTTCTGTGATGCAACTATGACCGCCAGGAAAACTAGTGATGAGATAAGACTGCAATCTATCACCAGAAATTTGAAAAATTGAAGTGCTGGAGAAACTCTGTGGGCCGAGCACCATCTGTGGAGGGAATGGGTCAGGTCTCTCTCTCCTTTGTGTGATGATGGGGAGAATCAGTGAGATGTGGAGGGCAGATGGAGCTGCATTAGAGGGGACTGACACAGAAATCTGGTCAACAATTAGCAACTTGGAACCTTCCCTGTGTGGTCAGTAGTGAGGCCACAATACATGGCATCGAGCAAACATAGACAGGCAATGAAACACTGGCCATGATGTCACTGACACAAGAAAGTCACAGATTGCAGAGCAAGGATACAACAAAGTGCATTTGCCAATGATCCGGCGAGCAGGGTTTCTGTGAGATGTGCTCTCACCTCAGCTGCAACATGAAGGAGAGCTTGTCAGGTACACGGTGCCACAACACAGGCAGGGCGTGTGCGAGTCTACGGGAAGCTTCTACTCACTCTTTGCCATCAGGTCCTTGATCTCCTCGGTGACAATGTCGTTTTCTAAGGCCAGGAGCTCATACTTCCCATCCTTGCTACCAGACCAGGAGGATTCAGCAGAACTGCTCTCACCACTTTCCGCAAAGCATCCCAGTTTCCACTGTTTACCTGGATACAGGAAGCGGCTGCAGAAACAAGGAGCATAAAGGGCTGGATCGCATTCCCACCCCATCCCCATGCAGCCACTGGAGGCAGGGAGCCGCTGGATGCAGGGGGGGCGCTGGAGGCAGGGGGGGTGCTGGATGCAGGGGGGGGGCGCTGGATGCAGGGGGGCGCTGGATGCAGTGGGCGCTGGATGCAGGGGGGTCGCTGGAGGCAGGGAGCCGCTGGATGCAGGGAGGGTGCTGGATGCAGGGGGCCGGTGGATGCAGGGGGCCGGTGGATGCAGGGGGGGCGCTGGATGCAGTGGGCGCTGGATGCAGGGGGCCGGTGGATGCAGGGGGGGCTCTGGATGTAGGGGGGGCGCTGGATGTAGGGGGGACGCTGGATGTAGGGGGGGCTGGATGTAGGGTGGGGCTGGATGTAAGGGGGGGCTGGATGTAGGGGGGGCGCTGGATGTAGGGGGGGGGCTGGATGTAGGGGGGGGCTGGATGTAGGGGGGTGCGCTGGATGCAGGGGGGGCGCTGGATGCAGGGGGGTGCGCTGGAGGCAGGGGACGCTGGATGCAGTGGGCGCTGGTTGCAGGGGGCCGGTGGATGCAGGAAGCTGCTGCAGAAACAAGGAGCATAAAGGGCTGGATCGCATTCACACCCCATCCCCATGCAGCCACTGGAGGCAGGGAGCCGCTGGATGCAGGGGGGGCGCTGGAGGCAGGGGGGCGCTGGATGCAGGGGGGGGCGCTGGATGCAGGGGGGCGCTGGATGCAGTGGGCGCTGGATGCAGGGGGGTCGCTGGAGGCAGGGAGCCGCTGGATGCAGTGGGCGCTGGATGCAGGGGGCCGGTGATGCAGGGAGGGCGCTGTATGTAGGGGGGGCGCTGGATGTAGGGGGGACGCTGGATGTAGGGGGGGCTGGATGTAGGGTGGGGCTGGATGTAGGGGGGGCTGGATGTAGGGGGGGCGCTGGATGTAGGGGGGGCTGGATGTAGGGGGGGGCTGGATGTAGGGGGGGTGTGCTGGATGCAGGGGGGGCGCTGGATGCAGGGGGGTGCGCTGGAGGCAGGGGGCGCTGGATGCAGTGGGCGCTGGTTGCAGGGGGCCGGTGGATGCAGGGGGCCGGTGGATGCAGGGGGGGCGCTGGATGCAGGGGGCCGGTGGATGCAGGGGGGGCGATGGATGTAGGGGGGGCTGGATGTAGGGGGGGGCTGGATCTAGGGGGGGGCTGGATCTAGGGGGGGGCTGGATGTAGGGGGGGGGGCTGGATGTAGGGGGGGCGCTGGATGTAGGGGGGGGCTGGATGTAGGGGGGGGCTGGATGTAGGGGGGGGCTGGATGCAGGGGGGGGCTGGATGTAGGGGGGGCGCTGGATGTAGGGGGGGCTGATGTAGGGGGGCTGGATGTAGGGGGGCGCTGGATGTAGGGGGGGCTGGATGTAGGGGGGGGCTGGATGTAGGGGGGGCTGGATGTAGGGGGGGTGCGTTGGATGCAGGGGGGGCGCTGGATGCAGGGGGCCGCTGGATGCAGTGGGCGCTGGATGCAGGGGGCCGCTGGATGCAGGGGGGGCGCTGGATGTAGGGGGGGGCTGGATGTAGGGGGGGGCTGGATGTAGGGGGGGGCTGGATGTAGGGGGGGTTGGATGTAGGGGGGGGGCTGGATGCAGGGGGGGCTGGATGTAGGGGGGGCGCTGGATGTAGGGGGGGCTGGATGTAGGGGGGGCTGGATGTAGGGGGGGGCTGGATGTAGGGGGGGGCTGGATGTAGGGGGGGTGCGCTGGATGCAGGGGGGGCGCTGGATGCAGGGGGCCACTGGATGCATGGGCCGCTGGATGCAGGGGGCCGCTGGATGCAGTGGCCGCTGGATGCAGGGGGGGCGCTGGATGCAGGGGGGGTGCGCTGGAGGTAGGGGGGGGGGCTGGATGTAGGGGGGGGGCTGGATGTAGGCGGGGGGGCTGGATGTAGGGGGGGGGGCTGGATGTAGGGGGGGGGCTGGATGCAGGGGGGGTGCGCTGGAGGTAGGGGGGCGCTGGATGCAGTGGGCGCTGGATGCAGGGGGCCGGTGGATGTAGGGGGCCGGTGGATGCAGGGGGGGGGGGCTGGATGTAGGGGGGGGGGCTGGATGTAGGGGGGGGCTGGATGTAGGCGGGGGGGCTGGATGTAGGGGGGGGGCTGGATGTAGGGGGGGGCTGGATGTAGGGGGGGCTGGATGCAGGGGGGGGCTGGATGTAGGGGGGGGCTGGATGTAGGGGGGGGTGGATGTAGGGGGGGGGGCTGGATGTAGGGGGGCTGGATGTAGGGGGGGGCTGGATGTAGGGGGGGGTGCTGGATGCAGGGGGCCGCTGGATGCAGTGGGCGCTGGATGCAGGGGCCGCTGGATGCAGTGGCCGCTGGATGCAGGGGGGGCGCTGGATGCAGGGGTGGTGCGCTGGATGCAGGGGGGGTGCTGGAGGCAGGGGGGGCGCTGGATGCAGGGCTGGATGCAGGGGGGTGCTGGATGCAGGGCTGGATGCAGGGGGGTGCTGGATGCAGGGCTGGATGCAGGGGGGTGCTGGATGCAGGGCTGGATGCAGGGGGGTGCTGGATGCAGGGCTGGATGCAGGGGGGGGGCGCTGGAGGCAGGGGGGGTGCTGGAGGCAGGGGGGGCGCTGGATGCAGCGGGCGCTGGATGCAGGGGGCTGCTGGATGCAGGGGGCTGCTGGATGCAGGGGGCTGCTGGATGCAGGGGGCCGCTGGATGCAGGGGGCCGGTGCTGCCTTACCTCTCCTGACTGTGACTGGCGATAATCGCCAGCCTGTTGCTGCGGCTCATGACCAAGTGTGAGTTTCCCAACACCAGCACTGCGTCCATGCATTTCGACAGCGTGAACTGAAACAAGTCAGAAACCACCACAGCTCAGTTGTCCAAACATACATTCAGAGATTGCATGTTGCCAGTTGTGAACATACAGGTCATCAGGTGCTCCATAAGGCAGCGTGGAAACTACCATGAACACAGAGAGAAAGGGTTGGATAAACTTGCATTGTTTTCTCTGGAGCCTCGGAGGCTGAGGGGAGATCTGATAGAAGGGGAAGGAAATGAACCTGAGGATGGCCAGAGATTAAAACAGAGGAAAAAAAACAGAGACCAGATTAACGAGAGGAAGTTCAGCTAGTGACGTAAAGGGGAAACAAGACATCAAAGAGAGAGAATGAGTGTCAGGAATCGTGGAAAGAAATACAAATAGATTGAGCTGCACTGTGACCCAGAGAAAGGATTGTAGAGAAGGTGAGGCTGGCCGAGAGCGGTGGAGGCACAGGGCAGTGGAGGCACAGGGCAGTGGAGGCACAGGGCAGTGGAGGCACAGGGCAGTGGAGGCACAGGGCAGTGGAGGCACAGGGCAGTGGAGGCACAGGGCAGTGGAGGCACAGGGCAGTGGAGGCACAGGGCAGTGGAGGCACAGGGCTGGCACAGGGCAGTGGAGGCACAGGGCAGTGGAGGCACAGGGCAGTGGAGGCACAGGGCTGGCACAGGGCAGTGGAGGCACAGGGCAGTGGAGGCACAGGGCAGTGGAGGCACAGGGCTGGCACAGGGCAGTGGAGGCACAGGGCAGGCAGAGAGCAGGCTGAGGGGTGGCAGAGAAATCAAGTGGGAACGTCACATCAGTCTTGGCACTATGAGGGTGAGGTCACTGATAATGAGACTCTATGAGGGTCAGGTCACTGACAACACCACTCTTTTATTAATGTATATTGACAACTTTAATAACGGAACTAAGTAACACTGGAGATTGGTGCACTTTGTGTTTAAGGGAATGTCAACAGCTTTCTGTGCCCCAACAATGCTCTGGTGGGGTACCACTGGGATCACACAATGCACACCCCGGGAAAACCTTTCCATCAGAATAACCCTGGGGATTGTGTAAGCGATGGTTGACAGGCTGGATTATCGATATTTGTATTCACCTGAGTAAAGAAAGTCAAAGGGATTCTGAGAGACAGGATCCACCTACATTTGGAAAGGCAAGGACTGATTGGGGACAGTCAGCATGGCTTTGTGTCACAACAATCCAGTCGCTGTTTTGAAGATGTGATGAAAAGGACAAACAAGGATCGGGTGGGGGACAGGGAGTGGGGAACATAGTATAACTGAGTATTCAGTCTCACAGTCAGCTTGATTTACAGAACCTCCTGTGGCCTTCAGAGGTGGTGTCATTATCTCCAGAAACATTATGTAGATTGGAGGCCTGTGCCTCAGGAATCGGAGTCCACTCTGTTGTCATCTCCATCAACCATTTGGTTTGCAAACTTGTTAACATCTTCTGAAGGAAAATTATCATTTAAATTAAACAACTTTAGGTGGCTCCAACATAATTTCTTACCGGAGATTCTTTCAGGATCTGCTGACCCCACCAAACAGGGTTGACGTCCACCACAATAACAAGCAGGCTGATATCCTCATCTGTGTGAGAAATGAAAGGAATATGTGGTCACTGATGGTCAGTTGGTGAAGATAATGTCACGGTCTCTGAAGACGACAATTATCTTTCAGAGGAACTTTCACCTCCTCCTGGTTTCATCCACATCTCCCACACATTTCACCAAAGAATCCTCTAACCCGACAGCTCCTTTCCCCCACAGGACGAGGGGGAGGGGGAGGGGGAGGGAGAGGGGAGGGGGAGGGAGGGGGAGGGGGAGGGAGGGGGAGGGGGAGGGGGAGGGGGGAGGGGGAGGGAGAGGGAGGGGGAGGGAGGGGGAGGGGGAGGGAGAGGGAGAGGGGGAGGGGGAGGGAGGGGGAGGGAGAGGGAGAGGGGGAGGGGGAGGGGGAGGGGGAGGGAGGGGGAGGGGGAGGGAGGGGGAGGGGGAGGGGGAGGGAGGGGGAGGGGGAGGGAGGGGGAGGGGGAGGGAGAGGGGGAGGGAGGGGGAGGGGGAGGGAGGGGAGGGGGAGGGGGAGGGGGAGGGGGGGAGGGGGAGGGGAGGGGGGGAGGGGGAGGGGGGGAGGGGGAGGGGGAGGGGGGGGAGGGGGGAGGGGGAGGGGAGGGGGGGGAGGGGGGGAGGGGGGAGGGGGGAGGGGGGAGGGGGGAGGGGGGAGGGAGGGGGGGAGGGGGGGGGGGAGGGGGGAGGGGGGAGGGGGGAGGGAGGGGGGGAGGGGGGGGGGGGAGGGAGAGACGGGGCCGGGAGGAGCCGCCACTCACCGGCCGCCATCACCCCGCCGCGCTCCGGCCCGGTCCGGTGCGTCACTGACACACGTCCGGGTGCCGGGCCCGGCCCGCTCCGCGCTGGTTCTGGTTGCCGGGGACGGGTTAGTGGGGAGACCGGGACAGCGATGGACGAGCCAGGTGAGAGGAGGTGGTGGGGGGAGGGGGACACAGGGGGGGGGAGGGGGACACAGGGGGGGGGAGGGGGACACAGGGGGGGGGGAGGGGGACACAGGGGGGGGGAGGGGGACACAGGGGGGGGGAGGGGGACACAGGGGGGGGGAGGGGGACACAGGGGGGGGAGGGGGACACAGGGGGGGGGGGAGGGGGACACAGGGGGGGGGGAGGGGGACACAGGGGGGGGGGAGGGGGACACAGGGGGGGGGAGGGGGACACAGGGGGGGGGAGGGGGACACAGGGGGGGGGAGGGGGACACAGGGGGGGGGGAGGGGGACACAGGGGGGGGGAGGGGGACACAGGGGGGGGGGGAGGGGGACACAGGGGGGGGGAGGGGGACACAGGGGGGGGGAGGGGGACACAGGGGGGGGGGAGGGGGACACAGGGGGGGGGGAGGGGGACACAGGGGGGGGGGAGGGGGACACAGGGGGGGGGAGGGGGACACAGGGGGGGGGGAGGGGGACACAGGGGGGGGGGAGGGGGACACAGGGGGGGGAGGGGGACACAGGGGGGGGGGGAGGGGGACACAGGGGGGGGGGAGGGGGACACAGGGGGGGGGGAGGGGGACACAGGGGGGGGGGGGAGGGGGACACAGGGGGGGGGGGGAGGGGGGACACAGGGGGGGGGGGAGGGGGACACAGGGGGGGGGGGGAGGGGGACACAGGGGGGGGGGGGGAGGGGGACACAGGGGGGGGGGGAGGGGGACACAGGGGGGGGGGGGAGGGGGACACAGGGGGGGGGGGGAGGGGGACACAGGGGGGGGGGAGGGGGACACAGGGGGGGGGGGGAGGGGGACACAGGGGGGGGGGGGAGGGGGACACAGGGGGGGGGGGAGGGGGACACAGGGGGGGGGGGAGGGGGACACAGGGGGGGGGAGGGGGACACAGGGGGGGGAGGGGGACACAGGGGGGGGGGGAGGGGGACACAGGGGGGGGGGGGGACACAGGGGGGGGGGGGGGAGGGGGACACAGGGGGGGGGGGGAGGGGGACACAGGGGGGGGAGGGGGACACAGGGGGGGGAGGGGGACACAGGGGGGGGGGGAGGGGGACACAGGGGGGGGGGGAGGGGGACACAGGGGGGGGAGGGGGACACAGGGGGGGGGGGAGGGGGACACAGGGGGGGGAGGGGGACACAGGGGGGGGGGGAGGGGACACAGGGGGGGGAGGGGGACACAGGGGGGGGGGAGGGGGACACAGGGGGGGGAGGGGGACACAGGGGGGGGGGGAGGGGGACACAGGGGGGGGAGGGGGACACAGGGGGGGGAGGGGGACACAGGGGGGGGGGAGGGGGACACAGGGGGGGGGGAGGGGACACAGGGGGGGGGAGGGGGACACAGGGGGGGGAGGGGGACACAGGGGGGGGGGAGGGGGACACAGGGGGGGGAGGGGGACACAGGGGGGGGGGAGGGGGGACACAGGGGGGGGGGGAGGGGGACACAGGGGGGGGGAGGGGGACACAGGGGGGGGGGAGGGGGACACAGGGGGGGGGGAGGGGGACACAGGGGGGGGGAGGGGGACACAGGGGGGGGGGAGGGGGACACAGGGGGGGGGGAGGGGGACACAGGGGGGGGGAGGGGGACACAGGGGGGGGGGAGGGGGACACAGGGGGGGGGAGGGGGACACAGGGGGGGAGGGGGACACAGGGGGGGGGAGGGGGACACAGGGGGGGGGGAGGGGGACACAGGGGGGGGGGAGGGGGACACAGGGGGGGGGAGGGGGACACAGGGGGGGGGGAGGGGGACACAGGGGGGGGGGAGGGGGACACAGGGGGGGGGGGAGGGGGACACAGGGGGGGGGGAGGGGGGACACAGGGGGGGGGGAGGGGGACACAGGGGGGGGGGGAGGGGGACACAGGGGGGGGGGAGGGGGACACAGGGGGGGGGAGGGGGACACAGGGGGGGGGGAGGGGGACACAGGGGGGGGGAGGGGGACACAGGGGGGGGGGAGGGGGACACAGGGGGGGGGGAGGGGGACACAGGGGGGGGGGGAGGGGGACACAGGGGGGGGGGGAGGGGGACACAGGGGGGGGACACAGGGGGGGGAGGGGGACACAGGGGGGGGGGAGGGGGACACAGGGGGGGGGGGAGGGGGACACAGGGGGGGGACACAGGGGGGGAGGGGGACACAGGGGGGGGAGGGGGACACAGGGGGGGAGGGGGACACAGGGGGGGGACACATGGGGGGGAGGGGGACACAGGGGGGGGACACAGGGGGGGGAGGGGGACACAGGGGGGGGAGGGGGACACAGGGGGGGGAGGGGGACACAGGGGGGGGGGAGGGGGACACAGGGGGGGAGGGGGACACAGGGGGGGGAGGGGGACACAGGGGGGGGACACATGGGGGGGAGGGGGACACAGGGGGGGGACACATGGGGGGGAGGGGGACACAGGGGGGGGACACAGGGGGGGGAGGGGGACACAGGGGGGGGAGGGGGACACAGGGGGGGGAGGGGGACACAGGGGGGGGAGGGGGACACAGGGGGGGGACACATGGGGGGGAGGGGGACACAGGGGGGGGACACATGGGGGGGGAGGGGGGACACAGGGGGGGGACACAGGGGGGGGAGGGGGACACAGGGGGGGGAGGGGGACACAGGGGGGGGAGGGGGACACAGGGGGGGGAGGGGGACACAGGGGGGGGACACATGGGGGGAGGGGGACACAGGGGGGGGACACAGGGGGGGAGGGGGACACAGGGGGGGGGAGGGGGACACAGGGGGGGGGGAGGGGGACACAGGGGGGGGAGGGGGACACAGGGGGGGGGGAGGGGGACACAGGGGGGGGAGGGGGACACAGGGGGGGGAGGGGGACACAGGGGGGGGGAGGGGGACACAGGGGGGGGGAGGGGGACACAGGGGGGGGAGGGGGACACAGGGGGGGGAGGGGGACACAGGGGGGGGACACATGGGGGGGAGGGGGACACAGGGGGGGACACATGGGGGGGAGGGGGACACAGGGGGGGACACAGGGGGGGGAGGGGGACACAGGGGGGGGAGGGGGACACAGGGGGGGGAGGGGGACACAGGGGGGGGAGGGGGACACAGGGGGGGGACACATGGGGGGGAGGGGGACACAGGGGGGGGACACAGGGGGGGGAGGGGGACACAGGGGGGGGGGAGGGGGACACAGGGGGGGGGGAGGGGGACACAGGGGGGGGAGGGGACACAGGGGGGGGGGAGGGGGACACAGGGGGGGGAGGGGGACACAGGGGGGGGAGGGGGACACAGGAGGGGGACACAGGGGGGGGGAGGGGGACACAGGGGGGGGAGGGGGACACAGGGGGGGGAGGAGGGGGACACAGGGGGGGGGGAGGGGGACACAGGGGGGGGGAGGGGGACACAGGGGGGGGAGGGGGACACAGGGGGGGGGAGGGGACACAGGGGGGGGGGAGGGGGACACAGGGGGGGGGAGGGGGACACAGGGGGGGGAGGGGGACACAGGGGGGGGAGGAGGGGGACACAGGGGGGGGGGGGGGACACAGGGGGGGGGAGGGGGACACAGGGGGGGGGAGGGGGACACAGGGGGGGGAGGGGGACACAGGGGGGGGGAGGGGGACACAGGGGGGGGGGGAGGGGGACACAGGGGGGGGGAGGGGGACACAGGGGGGGGAGGGGGACACAGGGGGGGGAGGGGGACACAGGGGGGGGGAGGGGGGACACAGGGGGGGGGAGGGGGACACAGGGGGGGGAGGGGGACACAGGGGGGGGGAGGGGGACACAGGGGGGGGGGAGGGGGACACAGGGGGGGGAGGGGGACACAGGGGGGGGGGAGGGGGACACAGGGGGGGGGGGAGGGGGACACAGGGGGGGGAGGGGGACACAGGGGGGGAGGGGGACACAGGGGGGGGGAGGGGGACACAGGGGGGGGGAGGGGGACACAGGGGGGGGGAGGGGGACACAGGGGGGGGAGGGGGACACAGGGGGGGGGAGGGGGACACAGGGGGGGGAGGGGGACACAGGGGGGGGGGGAGGGGGACACAGGGGGGGGAGGGGGACACAGGGGGGGGGAGGGGGACACAGGGGGGGGGAGGGGGACACAGGGGGGGGAGGGGGACACAGGGGGGGGGAGGGGGACACAGGGGGGGGGAGGGGGACACAGGGGGGGGAGGGGGACACAGGGGGGGGGAGGGGGACACAGGGGGGGGGAGGGGGACACAGGGGGGGGAGGGGGACACAGGGGGGGGGAGGGGGACACAGGGGGGGGGAGGGGGACACAGGGGGGGGGAGGGGGACACAGGGGGGGGGGGAGGGGGACAAAGGGGGGGGAGGGGGACACAGGGGGGGGGGAGGGGGACACAGGGGGGGAGGGGGACACAGGGGGGGGGAGGGGGACACAGGGGGGGGAGGGGGACACAGGGGGGGGGGGGAGGGGGACACAGGGGGGGAGGGGGACACAGGGGGGGGAGGGGGACACAGCGGGGGGAGGGGGACACAGGGGGGGGAGGGGGACACAGGGAGGGGGACACAGGGGGGGGAGGGGGACACAGGGGGGGAGGGGGACACAGGGGGGGGAGGGGGACACGGGGGGAGGGAGGGGGACACAGGGGGGGGGAGGGGGACACAGGGGGGGAGGGGACACAGGGGGGGGACACACAGGGGGGGGACACATGGGGGGGAGGGGGACACAGGGGGGGAGGGGGACACAGGGGGGGGAGGGGACACAGGGGGGGGGAGGGGACACAGGTGGGGACACACAGGGGGGGAGGGGGACACAGGGGGGACGACACACAGGGGGGGGAGGGGGACACAGGGGGGGACACACAGGGGGGGAGGGGGACACAGGGGGGGAGGGGGACACAGGGGGGGGGAGGGGGACACAGGGGGGGAGGGGGACACAGGGGGGGGGAGGGGGACACAGGGGGGGGAGGGGGACACAGGGGGGGGAGGGGGACACAGGGGGACACACACAGGGGGGGAGGGGGACACAGGGGGGGGACACACAGGGGGGGAGGGGGACACAGGGGGGAGGGGGACACAGGGAGGGGGACACAGGGGGGGGAGGGGGACACAGGGGGGGAGGGGGACACAGGGGGGGGGAGGGGGACACAGGGGGGGAGGGGGACACAGGGGGGGGGGAGGGGGACACAGGGGGGGGAGGGGGACACAGGGGGGGAGGGGGACACAGGGGGGGGAGGGGGACACAGGGGGGGGGAGGGGGACACAGGGGGGGGGAGGGGGACACAGGAGGGGGGAGGGGGACACAGGGGGGGGAGGGGGACACAGGGGGGGGTGGGGACACAGGGGGGGAGGGGGACACAGGGGGGGGGATGGGGACACAGGGGGGGGTGGGGACACAGGGGGGGGGAGGGGGACACAGGGGGGGGATGGGGACACAGGGGGGGGAGGGGGACACAGGGGGGGGATGGGGACACAGGGGGGGGATGGGGACACAGGGGGGGGAGGGGGACACAGGGGGGGGAGGGGGACACAGGGGGGGGTGGGGACACAGGGGGGGGATGGGGACACAGGGGGGGGACGGGGACACAGGGGGGGGAGAGGGGGACACAGGGGGGGGGACACAGGGGGGGGGGGAGGGGGACACAGGGGGGGGGAGGGGGACACAGGGGGGGAGGGGGACACAGGGGGGGGAGGGGGACACAGGGGGGGGATGGGGACACGGGGGGGGGGATGGGGACACAGGGGGGGGAGGGGGACGCAGGGGGGGAGGGGGACACAGGGGGGGGTGGGGACACAGGGGGGGGAGGGGGACACAGGGGGGGGATGGGGACACAGGGGGGGTGGGGACACAGGGGGGGGGTGGGGACACAGGGGGGGGATGGGGACACAGGGGGGGGATGGGGACACAGGGGGGGAGGGGGACACAGGGGGGGGGGATGGGGACACGGGGGGGGAGGGGGACACGGGGGGGGGGGGGTGGGGACACAGGGGGGGGAGGGGGACACGGGGGGGGGGAGGGGGACACAGGGGGGGGTGGGGACACAGGGGGGGAGGGGGACACAGGGGGGGTGGGGACACAGGGGGGGAGGGGGACACAGGGGGGGGTGGGGACACAGGGGGGGGTGGGGACACAGGGGGGGGGAGGGGGACACAGGGGGGGGTGGGGACACAGGGGGGGGGAGGGGGACACAGGGGGGGTGGGGACACAGGGGGGGGAGGGGGACACAGGGGGGGGGGGGGGGGACACAGGGGGGGTAGTGACACAGGGGGGGGAGGGGGACACAGGGAGGGGTGGGGACACAGGGGGGGGAGGGGGACACAGGGGGAGGTGGGGACACATGGGGGGGTGGGGACACAGGGGGGGTGGGGACACAGGGGGGGGGGAGGGGGACACAGGGGGGGTGGGGACACAGGGGGGGGAGGGGGACACAGGGGGGGGTGGGGACACAGGGGGGGTGGAATGGGGACACAGGGGGGGGAGGGGGACACAGGGGGGGGAGGGGGACACAGGGGGGGTGGGGACACAGGGGGGGGGAGGGGGACACAGGGGGGGGTGGGGGACACAGGGGGGGGAGGGGGACACAGGGGGGGGTGGGGACACAGGGGGGGTGGGGACACAGGGGGGGGGGAGGGGGACACATGGGGGGGTGGGGACACAGGGGGGGGAGGGGGACACAGGGGGGAGGGGGACACAGGGGGGGAGGGGAACACAGGGGGGGGATGGGACACAGGGGGGGACACAGGGGGGGGAGGGGGACACGGGGGGGGTGGGGACACAGGGGGGAGGGGACACAGGGGGGGGGAGGGGACACAGGGGGGGGGAGGGGAACACAGGGGGGAGGGGACCAGGGGGGGGGACACAGGGGGGGGAGGGGAAACAGGGGGGAGGGGGACACAGGGGGGGTGGGGACACAGGGGGGGGAGGGGAACGCAGGGGGGGGAGGGGGACACAGGGAGGGGTGGGGACACAGGGGGGGATGGGGACACAGGGGGGATGGGGACACAGGGGGGGATGGGGACACAGGGGGGAGGGGGACACAGGGGGGGGTGGGGACACAGGGGGGGATGGGGACACAGGGGGGGAGGGGGACACAGGGGGGAGGGGGACACAGGGGGGGGTGTGGACACAGGGGGGGATGGGGACACAGGGGGGGATGGGGACACAGGGGGGGAGGGGGACACAGGGGGGGGGTGGGGACACAGGGGGGGAGGGGGACACCGGGGGGGAGGGGGACACAGGGGGGGTGGGGACACAGGGGGGGAGGGGGACACAGGGGGGGATGGGGACACAGGGGGGGTGGGGGCACAGGGGGGGAGGGGGACACAGGGGGGGTGGGGACACAGGGGGGGATGGGGACACGGGGGAGGGGGACAGAGGGGGGGAGGGGGACACAGGGGGGGATGGGGACACGGGGGGAGGGGGACACAGGGGGGGGTGGGGACACAGGGGGGGAGGGGGACAGAGGGGGGGAGGGGGACACAGGGGGGGATGGGGGACAGAGGGGGGAGGGGGACACAGGGGGGGATGGGGACACAGGGGGGGAGGGGGACACAGGGGGGAGGTGGACACAGGGGGGGATGGGGACACAGGGGGGGATGGGGACACAGGGGGGGAGGGGGACACAGGGGGGGATGGGGACAGAGGGGGGGATGGGGACACAGGGGGGGATGGGGACAGAGGGGGGGAGGGGGACACAGGGGGGGATGGGGACAGAGGGGGGGAGGGGGACATAGGGGGGGGGATGGGGACACAGGGGGGGATGGGGACAGAGGGGGGGAGGGGGACACAGGGGGGGATGGGGACACAGGGGGGGATGGGGACAGAGGGGAAGGAGATGGGGACTGGGGGATGGGGACGGGGGGGGATGGGGACGGGGGGGAGGGGGACAGGGGGGGATGGGGACGGGGGGGGGGGGGGGGGATGGGGACAGAGGGGGGGGATGGGGACAGGGGGGATGGGGACGGGGGGGGGATGGGGACGGGGGGGGCAGGGGGGGGATGGGGACAGGGGGCGGATGGGGACAGGGGGGGATGGGGACAGGGGGACGGGGGGGATGGGGACAGAGGGGGTATGGGGACAGGGGGGGATGGGGACAGAGGGGGGGATGGGGACAGGGGGGGGATGGGGACAGGGGGGATGGGGACAGGGGGGGATGGGGACAGGGGGGGGGATGTGGACGGGTGGGGACAGGGGGGGGGATGGGGACAGGGGGACGGGGGGATGGGGACGGGGGGGATGGGGATGGGGACAGGGGGGGATGGGGACAGGGGGGGAGGGGGGACGGGGGAGGGGGATGGGGGGGGGGGATGGGGACAGGGGGGGAGATGGGGACGGGGGGGGATGGGGACGGGGGGGTAAGAGGGGGACAGGGGGGGGGGTTCTGGTTGCCGGGGGACGGCTTAGTGGGGAGACCGGGACAGCGATCCGTCTGTTGACGGGTTCCCGCGTCCGGCGGCGGCGATGGATGAGCCGGGTGAGAGGAGGTGGGACGGGGGGGGGCGATGGGGACAGGGGAGGGATGGGGACAGGGGGGTGAGATGGGGACGGGGGGGGATGGACAGGGGGGGGGATGGGGATGGGGGGGGGATGGGGACGGGTGTGGGGATGGGGACAGGGGGTGGGATGGGAACAGGGGGGGGGATGGGGACAGGGGGGGGGGATGGGGACGGGGGGGGGATGGGGACAGGGGGGGGATGGGGACAGGGGGTGGGATGGGGACGGGGGGATGGGGACGGGGGGGGGGGGGGATGGGGACGGGGGGGGGGGGGATGGGGACAGGGGGTGGGATGGGGACGGGGGGGGATGGGGACAGGGGGGGGGATGGGGACAGGGGGGGGATGGGGACGGGGGGGATGGGGACGGGGGTGGGATGGGGACGGGGGGTGGGTGGGGACGAGGGGGGATTGGGATGGAGTTAGGGGGGGAATGGGGACAGGGGGGGGTGGGGACAGGGGGGGGGATGGGGACGAGGGGGGGGGGGATGGGGACGGGGGGGGGTGGGGACAGGGGGGGGATGGGGACGGGGGGGTTGGGGACAGGGGGTGGGGGGATGGGGACTGGGGGTGGGGGGATGGGGACAGGGTGGGGGGATGGGGACAGGGGGTGGGGGGATGGGGACAGGGGGGGGATGGGTACAGGGGGTGTGAGGTGATGGGTGAGGGTGGAAGAAGGGATGAGGGGGGGGGGGATGTTCTTCACGCTGTCCTATAGGTTTGTACTCGCTGGAATTTAGAAGACTGAGGGGGGATCTTATAGAAACATATAAAATTCTTAAGGGGTTGGACAGGCTAGATGCGGGAAGATTGTTCCCGATGTTGGGGAAGTCCAGAACAAGGGGTCACAGTTTAAAGATAAGTCTTTTAGGACCGAGATGAGAACGTTTTTTTTTCACACAGAGAGTGGTGAATCTGTGGAATTCTCTGCCACAGAAGGTAGTTGAGGCCAGTTCATTGGCTATATTTAAGAGGGAGTTAGATGTGGCCCTTGTGGTTAAAGGGATCAGGGGGTATGGAGAGAAGGCAGGTACAGGTTACTGAGTTGGATGATCAGCCATGATCATATTGAATGGCGGTGCAGTCTCGAAGGGCCGAATGGCCTACTCCTGCACCTATTTTCTATGTTTCTACTGCACAGACACAGCCGCTCTGGCCCAGCTTGACGATCAATGCCGACCAAGATGCCCCATCTAAGCTGATCCTATCGCCCATATCCGTCTAAACCGTTCCTATCTGTGTACTTGTCCAAATGTGTTTTAACGGCCGCTATTGTATCGGGAAGATTCCCCGCCATGCCTTTTGTGGGTGTTCATGTTGTGGTCGCTGTGCTGGAGGGAGCCAGTCTCCGGGGAGATGTTGTCACGGATGGTTTTTATCGATTGCAATGTACTCACCTAGTGGTTTATTGCCACGTGTCCTGACATACAGGGAGGCACGTTGTGGAGAAAGTTCCATCACACTCTCGAGGTGTGGTTTGTGGATGGAGTCAGGGGGTGAGTCTCTCGGCACCAGATCCCAGCCTGCAACCTGCTGTAGTATCAGTTGTTGAACCAGGTCATTGTATCCATTATGGTGCCTTTATGATTAGCCCACCTCAGCCGGAATGTGCCTTGGTGTACTCAGGCATGTATGTTTTATTGGCCAAGGGGGTTATCAATGAATTGAATGTTTATGTTGATCGATAATCCCCTTCAATAAGTGACTGTATGTGCTTCACCTCAACCTTTGCAGAGCTTGTAGACTATTTCAAAACGCAAATGAGGGAGAATGAAGATGTTGCTTCTGCAGTTGCTGCTATTCGCACCTTGCTAGAGTTTTTGAAGAGTGACAAAGGTAAATGAAATCTAATGTTTATAACCAATTTCTGCACCTGTGTTACATTTATTGTGACTGTTAAATGAACCTGTCCACTCTCACAAGCTTAGCAATTATACAATTTATAAAATAACCTGGAGATGTATGTGCTGGGCAGAATGTGATGAGTTTTTATTGGATCAATGCTGCATCGTTAGACTGGTAATATGAACACTGCAGGAATAAAGCTGCAAATTGACTCTGCGTGTGTGTGTTTCTGGAATTAGGCGAGACCATCCAGGGGCTGAGAGAGAATCTGAAGGGTGCTATAAAAATCCTCAGCAGTGTGGACTCATCAGTGGCCGTGTCTTCGGGCGGTGAACTCTTCCTCCGCTTTATCAGCCTGACATCTCTGGAGCATCCGGTGTGTATCTCAGTGGTCACAGCCACCGTCGCCTGTCCTTGAATGTGGCCGATGGAATCTCTCCCGACACAATCTTCAATTGCACTCTGAAACCTCCCTCTTGCCTAATCTATACGTCACCTTTCCTGTTCTTGCTTGCGTGTCTCAATGTAAGATATTGTTTAATAATGCTCCAGTGAGGTGCTTTGTGTTGCTGCTGGTGTGTCAGGTGTACGTTACACTGCATGCCAGGTGTTTGCCAGTGTCCCGGCGGAACAGCACTGGTGTGTGGACACCAGCCCATCCTTGATCACAAACCTTGGCAAAGTGTTTGGAATGGTGACCAGACCCATGATCCACCGGCCAACAAGGACACCCGGCTCTCACCCCTTTATCGACAGTAACAGTGGACTGGATAGGACAGGGGTCCAAGCTCCGAGTACTGGTATATTGATCTCTCTCACTTCAGGTAGCCCTGGCATTCCGCCTCTCTCTATCCCTGCCCCACCCAAGTCGCACCAGCTTCTGGTTTTCACCCCACAAACAGCTAACAACGGCCTGTTTCCTTCATCAACGTTACATTTGTGCATATCATTTATCCATTGTTCTTTATCTCTCTACATTAATGTCTATAGCTCTCTTTCCCCTTTTCCCTAATCAGTCTGAAGAAGGGTCTCGACCCGAAACGTCACCTATTCCTTCACTCCAGAGATGCTGCCTGTCCCACTGAGTTACTCCAGCTTTTTGTGTCTATCTCTGAGTACTGGTTGAGATGCTTTTATAAGTTGGTTTTATAAACAGTTACGTTGTTCTTCCAAAGATGCACATTGCCTGATGACAGTACCTTCCATGTACATAAGAGTGGAAATAATTGTCTGTTCCTGATCTGTGTTAATGCTTAAAATGGGAGCTGTGTGCCATTGTGCAGGTGACAGAGATTCACAAAAACACCCCAGCCAAAAATCTGAATAAAAGTAACTCCACAAAATCAACACTTTTTAAAAATCTTGTTCCCTGGTCGATGTGCAGGTGAGGCAGCTTCACATCTACAGTTGCTTGAGTGGTCTTTGATTATGTTGACTGTTTTCCTGAGGTAGTGAAGTGTAGATGGTGTGGTCTGTAACTGGGCCACATCCACAACTCTCTGCAATTTCCTGCAGCCTTGGGCACAGCTGTTGCCAAACCACAGTGTCCCCACAGTGTGCTCTCTATGGTGCGTGCCCACAGTGTGCTCTCTATGGTGCGTGCCCACAGTGTGCTCTCTATGGTGCGTGCCCACAGTGTGCTCTCTATGGTGATCCCCACAGTGTGCTCTCTATGGTGCGTGCCCACAGTGTGCTCTCTATGGTGCGTGCCCACAGTGTGCTCTCTCTGGTGCGTGCCCACAGTGTGCTCTCTATGGTGCGTGCCCACAGTGTGCTCTCTATGGTGCGTGCCCACAGTGTGCTCTCTATGGTGATCCCCACAGTGTGCTCTCTATGGTGATCCCCACAGTGTGCTCTCTATGGTGCGTGCCCAGTGTGCTCTCTATGGTGCGTGCCCACAGTGTGCTCTCTATGGTGCGTGCCCACAGTGTGCTCTCTATGGTGCGTGCCCACAGTGTGCTCTCTATGGTGCGTGCCCACAGTGTGCTCTCTATGGTGCGTGCCCAGTGTGCTCTCTATGGTGCGTGCCCACAGTGTGCTCTCTATGGTGCGTGCCCACAGTGTGCTCTCTATGGTGCGTGCCCACAGTGTGCTCTCTATGGTGATCCCCACAGTGTGCTCTCTATGGTGCGTGCCCACAGTGTGCTCTCTATGGTGCGTGCCCACAGTGTGCTCTCTATGGTGCGTGCCCAGTGTGCTCTCTATGGTGCGTGCCCACAGTGTGCTCTCTATGGTGCGTGCCCACAGTGTGCTCTCTATGGTGCGTGCCCACAGTGTGCTCTCTATGGTGCATCTGTAGATGTTAGTGAGAATAATTATGATGTTTCCAAGATTTGTTCCTTGCCATTAACTGGGTTTAAACATTTGTATTTCAGGATTATTCAATATGCAAAAAGACGATGATAGACCGAGGGGAGCTTTACTTGGATAGGATTTCTGTTTCAAGGGACAAGATTGCGAACCTGTGTCACGCATTTATAAGTGACGGCTCTGTGAGTATGGGATGGGTCGTGCAAACCTTGTCCCACGGCCGGGGACCTGGACTGTTCTTGTCCATAATAGCAGCAGGATGAGAGCATAAGCCAGGGTGGTGGGGGTCTTTGATGTGGGTCTTGGAGGCAGTGCTTCTTGTAGGTCACTCCAGTGTGGGGAGGTCAGTACCTGTGATGGGCTGGGCAGTGTCCACCACTCTCTGTAGTTTCCTTCATTCCTGGCGTTCGAATTACTGAACCAGGCCGATTATGAAATCTGATTGGTTCCTTTCTTTGAGATTTTTACACTTCCAATTATTTTTGGTGTTTGTGAAAAGTATAATCTCACATTTCCAAACATGAAGCTGTGACACCCCATCCATCCCCTGTGACACCCCATCCATCCCCTGTGACACCCCATCCATCCCCTGTGACACCCCATCCATCCCCTGTGACACCCCATCCATCCCCTGTGACACCCCATCCATCCCCTGTGACACCCCATCCATCCCCTGACATTTACAGAATAACCACACAGTGCCCTAAAGTTGTATCAGGATCTTTGAGATTTACTCCCTTCATTCGGTGCTTTGTTATGTCGGGCTAATTGCCACAGACAGCTGTGCGGGCCAAGTCTTTGGGACTGACAGGGTCTTGATTAGTAAATGTGTCTGGGGTTGAGAGGGAAAGATAGTTCAGCCATGAATGAATGGCGGAGTAGACTCGATTAGCCGAATAGCCTAATTCTGCTCCTTTCATTTATGAACTTAAGATCAGGAAGAATTGTCACCCATCCTAAAATTGCTGCCTGTTGTTATAATCAACCTCCGCTTCTTTCTCAGAAAATCTTGACGCATTCCTCATCGAGGGTGGTGCTCAGAGTGTTGGAGAAAGCAGCCAGAGCCAAGAAACGCTTCAGTGTGTTTATCACAGAATCACAACCTGACTCCTCAGGGTGAGTGCAGAGCTCAGAACCAACAGCATCTGTGACCTGTTCTCTCTAGTCTTCCACATCTGCCCACCTCTCATATGGGATACGTTTCCTGCAGTTACTCTCCCTATTCCCCTCATCATTTTATGTAGTTCATTAACCGGCTGCGCTCCAGGAAGAAGTCCTAGCTCCTCAGTACCACCTGGTAACTGACTGACCCAGGCAACAAGCCCATGCCTCCCGTAGTAAATCTCCTAGCTCCTGAGGATTGATCCAGCTTTAACCCCGATAGGACATCCTGCTCCTTCTCCTTGGATTGCTACTTTGTTAAAAACTTGCATTTTGCAGCTGAATTGGAATGTTATTGAAATGAAAATTTCAACGTGTCATCGGATTGACAGATTTATTCATTGTCTTCCAGGCTTAAAAGTGCAGAAAGTCTGAAGAAGTTGGACATTCCAGTGACAGTGATCCTTGATGCCTCAGTTGGGTGAGTGGGCAACCAACCACTCATTAATGTCTGGGGACATTACTCACACAACGTTTAAACCAGTCAGATTATCTCTGTATTCTGGCTCCTCACACAATCTGCTTTCTTTGCTTGCAGGTACATTATGGAGAAAGTGGACTTACTTCTGGTCGGGGCTGAAGGGGTGGTGGAGAGTGGAGGAATCATTAACAAGGTAACCTTGCATCCCTTCCAGCACACAATTACGCAATCCAAGCACAGGGTCGACGCGAAATGCCCCCCTTCCATGTTCACCAGAGATGCCCCCCTTCCATGTTCACCAGAGATGCCCCTTGACCCGCTGAGATACTCCAGCACTTGTGTCTTTTTGTGTATTAATTAGCATCTGAAGTTCCTTCTCTACTGAATCTAACTTGCTTCCTCGTCGTGGGAATCAAGAAATGAGTCTGGAATAGGAACCACTCAACCCTTTACGTCATTTAATCATGGTGGGTTCGGTTCCTGCGCTGCAGTGCTCCCCCCCCATGCCCCCCTGTCCGTGCACGACCCCTCCATCACTGCCCCTCTTCCCCCCCCAGGTCCATGCACGGCCCCATCACGGCCCCTCTTCTCCCCCCCCCCATCAGTCCATGCACGGCCCCTCCATCCCCAGGCCATGCACGGCCCCATCACGGCCCCTCTTCTCCCCCCCCCCCCCCCCCCCCATCAGTCCATGCACGGCCCCTCCATCCCCAGGCCATGCACGGCCCCATCACGGCCCCTCTTCTCCCCCCCCCCCCCCCCCCCCCCATCAGTCCATGCACGGCCCCTCCATCCCCAGGCCATCTCTCCAGACCGACTTGTCTGTCAACTCAACCTGTCAATCTCAATTTATAAATGTCCAATTTTGGGGGTAGATTGCGATGGTGATTTAGATTTATCTTTGGCTGAACATCGCTCTAAATGCCCTGGTCTTATCTTGTTGCCGCTGGGATTTCCCCCGTTGTGTAGAGGGGGGCTCTGAGCCGCTGAGAGATGATGGGCTTTAGTCCTGACGCACAATCCGTTGTAGTGGATGGAGTGCATTTCCCAGTTACACTGTTCAAAACCGCAGCAATTCCAAAATTAATATCCTAACAATTATTTTTTAAACCAATTTTGTTGAAGCTGATGACTAATTTAGATTTACTCAGGACCCTGTTTCTGTGGGATATAATCCCCAAGATGTGAAGTTCAACCAATTAAAGGGCGGCTGTTTGTTTTCTCTGCAGATCGGGACGTACCAGATGGCAGTTTGTGCAAAGTCTCACAACAAGCCCTTCTATGTGGTCGCAGAGAGTTTTAAATTTGTCCGACTCTATCCCCTCAATCAGCAAGATGTTCCCGATCGATTTAAGGTGAGAAACATTTGTTCACAATGAAGTTTGTTTTGTACTTTGGGTCAGTATTTTGAGACAACTAGATCACGGTTCTCTAATAAATATACTCAAACCTGATAACTTTCACTGAAGTTAGTTTCTGCTTAAGAATTTTTGCGTCTCTTGTTGAATGTCTCCGGTATTTTTTGCCAACAACAGTAGGTTTTATTTCTGCTGCCTGTTGGGTGTGTGTGGGTCGGGTGTCACTGCGTCTTCCACAGCTTTAAACAATTCACAGATCATGGCTCTGGCGGGGAGTGAGTGAGTGAGCGAGCCAGTGGCATTAGCTTGGAATTAATGGGGATCTGGGTTAAAGTGCGGAGAAACAGGATTATTACGTTAGTTCTGGTAAAGATTCAGCCCCACTGTGGACCTGTGGTGCCATTTATTTTGCAGTACACAGCGGAGATACTGAAATCAGCAAAGAACCTCGCAGAGGAGCACCCGACAGTGGACTACACCCCTCCATCATTCATCACCCTTTTGTTCACCGATCTGGGCGTGCTCACCCCTTCTGCTGTTAGTGATGAATTAATTAAACTATATTTGTGATAATGGGTCTGCTTCTTTTCAAAACTATGCAGTTATAAAACCATCTTGTAGAACAAAGTGGGCATTTAAAGGGAGCTGCACAAATTGGATATTTAATATTCTCAGCTCTCCTCAGTATGTATTATCCCACATAGAAAATATCAAAAATAAGGGCCGTGTGTTGAATGCTTCACTACCGTGATCTTGTGCATCAGAACACTGACTAAGCAATACTTGAATGGTTGTGGGAGAGAGGGTGATGGGGTGAATAATCTTGCACAGCCTAAAGTGGAAAATATTCCGACATTTAATCTCCACGTAGCTCTGGGTCTACTAGAAGACTCTCACTGTCCGAATGAATAGATGGCCTTCAAAGGTTCCAAAGTAAGTACGCACCTGGTTTTGGAAATAGGGAAGTACTCGAATGCCCAAAGGTTCAGGAGCAGCTTCAACAGAAGGACCTATGATGTACGTGTCCACAGTGACCCATGTCTGATGTCCCTGGACTTCCCTTCCCCCAGAAACATCCCCTCTGGGTCACAGGTCCACATCTGCTGCACTATCCCTCTTGAGTAACTAGTCCAAGTTCAGAGCCACAACTAAGCTATTTAATCCCTCTGTTCACAGCTGGGCTCAGCAAGGGTGACTATTCAAACCAATGGGTCCATCACAAACAGGTTATTGTCCAGTCCTCAACTCACCTCCATAGATTCCCCAACTAAAATTACAGAGAAGTTGTTATATTAAACCTGGAATTTAATGTGTTTTATTTTAAAACAAACTGCTGAAGGAATTATTCACAGAATATTCCAAATGTCCACTTCAGCCACGATTCACGTTCCTGTCAGCTGCTTCTCGAAGTCTTCCTTGCTGATCTTGCCCTTCTTTAGCTTCTTCAGTAATCTGGTGTCATTGAGCAGTTCATCGATATCGTCCTCATCATCAGACCGCTGCAACAAAGGGGAGTAAGATTCATCGCCATGGAGTCAAGTAACTGCTCCCCAAAAACCCTGTCTCCGGGCAGGCACTTACACACAGACTAGTTATTGGTGAATGAAAGTGTAAAATCTAAACATGTCACACCCTCCCAACACGAGCTCCTGTGGTCAAGGAAAGAGCGTTCACATCACAGCCCTGTGTCCAATCTTCCCACCACCACGTACAAGACGCCATTGTATGCAGAGGCCGAGAAGTGTGTTCAGCTCTGGCTGGACAATTTCTAATCTTGTGATGTGGACTCGATAAGAAGAACACTGGCCTCTCAACCATGGGTCAAGTCTCCATATTACCCCTGCCCACCCCTCACCCCTGCCCACCACACCCCTCCTCTCCACCCCACACCAGCCCATCCCACCCCCTGACCCATGCCCACCCTAGCCCCTCCCACCCCTACCCCTACCCACCCCCTCCCACTTTCCTTTCTCAACCCACCTTCCTTTTGCTGGCCCGCTTTCTCTTCTTGTCTCTCTTGGTTTTCTGCTTTGACCAAGGCTTATTTTTCACGAATTTCTTTTTTGTTTCATTTTGCTTCTCCTGCTTTTGCTGTGCCAACAACCTCTGCCTCTGTTTCTCCCTGTTCTTGTCTTTGTACCGGATGGAATTGGTGTCAATGTCCTCGGGAGCAAAACCTGGGAAATCCTTTCCTCGCATCTCGGGCATTTTGGGCAGTTTGAGGAGAGCAAAGCCTCTGGCCAGTGCTGCAAAGTCTAGATCTGGAGAAAGATCATTGTGGAATCGAGAGGGGAGGGGGGACAGGGAGGGGAGCGAGGAATGGGGAGGGAGGAACGGGACGGGGAAGGGTAGGGGGGACGGGGAGGGGAGCGAGGAATGGGGAGGGGGGACGGGGAGGGGAGCGAGGAATGGGGAGGGAGGAACGGGACGGGGAGGGGAGCGAGGAATGGGGAGGGAGGAACGGGACGGGGAAGGGTAGGGGGGACGGGGAGGG
Source organism: Rhinoraja longicauda (assembly GCF_053455715.1). Classification (NCBI taxonomy): domain Eukaryota; kingdom Metazoa; phylum Chordata; class Chondrichthyes; order Rajiformes; family Arhynchobatidae; genus Rhinoraja; species Rhinoraja longicauda. Next base: position 473,779 of record NC_135977.1, read on the forward strand.
GAGCGAGGAATGGGGAGGGGGGACGGGGAGGGGAGCGAGGAATGGGGAGGGAGGAACGGGACAGGGAGGGGAGCGAGGAATGGGGAGGGAGGAACGGGACGGGGAAGGGTAGGGGGGACGGGGAGGGGAGCGAGGAATGGGGAGGGGGGACGGGGAGGGGAGCGAGGAATGGGGAGGGGGGACGGGGAGGGGAGCGAGGAATGGGGAGGGAGGAACGGGACGGGGAGGGGAGCGAGGAATGGGGAGGGAGGAACGGGACGGGGAGGGGAGCGAGGAATGGGGAGGGAGGAACGGGACGGGGAGGGGGACAGGGAGGAGTGACCAGTGGGTGGGGGGAGTGATGGGTGGGGGAGTGGACACTGAGTGACCGGTGGGGGGGGGGGGGTGATGGGTGGGTGGGGGGAGTGACCAGTAGGGGGGGGGGAGTGACCAGTGGGGGATTGGACACTGAGTGACCAGTGGGGGAGTGATGGGTGGGGGGCCCATGAATCCGTACACCAATGGTCTGCTTACCTTTCATGCGGAATATCAAGCTGCACTCGTGTTTTGCGTAAGACTGAATAAAAGACACAAAGGCCTTCATTCCTTTCTCAAAGATGGCCCGGTCTGATACAGCCAACTTTTTCAGACTTGGCAACACGTCCACAGAATCCTTCATCAGCTTCATCTGCTGCATTGGACACTGAACAGACAACAACCGCCCTGACATCAATCACAAACCTCCAGCAGCTTTGGGTAGTAACAGGAATGCTTATTGTACCGGTAATGCTAAATGTTTATCAGTGACTGCCCGAGGAGTACACGTACTTTCATTTACACAACGGAGGCACGGTGGCGCAGCGGGTAGAGCTGCTGCCTCACAGCGCCAGAGACCGGGTTCAATCCTGACTACGGGTGCTGTCTGTACGGAGTTTGCACGTTCTCCCCGTGACCTGCGTGGGTTTTCTGTTGACTGTTCCCCCCTCCGCCCACAGTCAGAGCACAAAGCCAGCACAGATGGTGGTACAGTAACTCAGCCGCCCAGCTGCAGGCCCAGAGTGTAAGCGTGGTGGCCGCCCGGTCTCTCTCTCTCTCTCTGACACTCGTTACACAGACCAGGAGCTGCAGGCCCAGAGTGTAAGCTTGGTGGCCGCCCGGTCTCTCTCTCTCTCTCTCTCTGACACTCGTTACACAGACCAGGAGCTGCAGGCCCAGAGTGTAAGCATGGTGGCCGCCCGGTCTCTCTCTCTCTCTCTCTGACACTCGTTACACAGACCAGGAGCTGCAGCTCTGGAGTGTAAGCGTGGTGGCCGCCCGGTCTCTCGCTACACGGTCCAGGAGCTGCAGGCCTGGCTGTCCACTACACACGCACCTTCTGGTTGATGGAAAGGAAGTTGACGTAAGTCGCCTCCATGGGGAGCAGGAAGACCAGGGCGTTGCCATGGTGACCAATGCGAGCTGTCCGTCCACAGCGATGGACAAAGGCACTACAACACAAAGCACAGCCTTTAAACACCCGCTCCCCCCACACAACACACCCACCCACACACAACACCCCCACACCAGGCTCACACCTCCCCACACCCACACTACCACGCCCACCCACCCCCACACACACCCATACACAACACCCCCATCATACCTGGCGCTGCTGGGGGGGTCGTACTGCAGCACCCAGTCCACCTCAGGAATATCGATGCCTCGGGCCATGACGTCAGTGCAGACCAGGATGCCACTGGGAACAGAGGGAAGAGTGTGTCAACAGACAGAGGCCTGTGTCCTACCTACACCGTTAAACCACGAGGCCCCTGGCTTAACCCAGCGTCAGGGTCATCTACACCAGCACGGCACTCTCTGGCAGTGACCAACATGGACCAGCAAGACATGGCTGCCTCTGCCCCACCAGCCCACTGCAGTCACTACAATACACAGCTCCAGGGACCCAGGTTTGATCCTGACCTGTGCTGTCTGTGTGGAGTTTGCACGTTCTCTGTGACTTCGTGATCCAGTTTCCACCCACGTCCCAAAGACGTGCAGGTTTGAAGGTTATTTGTCTTCTGTAAATGGCCCCCAGTGTGTCGGGAGTGGGGGAATCCAGTGGAGTGGTGGGAGAGCCCGTGAGGTGAATGGGTAGTTTCCATGCTGTCTCTCTCTGTCCCTGACACAACATCCCAGTGCACATGGTCTGTGCTGCCTCCCACCGATCCAATCAGTTCAATTCCCATTACCGTCTCCAAGTTTTATGAATTCTTTCTAACCTTGACGTCACGTTCAGCACATAACGACAGGGACAGGTGAGTTCCGTACGGGGCCGCTCAGCCCCGTCCTGTGCCTGGCCACTGACAGCAGCGGACTATGAGCTTCCACCACTGACCTTGCCCGTAAACGTGCCCCAGCCTGGTGACCCACCTCACCCCCTGCTTTCCCCGGCCGTCTCTGCCCAACCGCAGGGGATCGGCACACCCCCCCCTCCACCAAACCGTTACCTTTCCAGCTGCCGAAACTCCGTGAAGATGTTTTGCCGTTTGTGCTTCATTTTGCCGTGGATGCACATGATCCGCACATTCTTCACCACCTTGCCCAGGCCACTCCCGTAATATTCCACACACGCACACGTACTGGAAACAACAGCAGCCCCGTTAAACATGGCCCGGGACAGTGGGCCTCAACTGCCGGAACAGCACAACTCCACACACACACCACCCCACACAGAGACACCACCCCACACAGACACCGCCCCACACAGACACACACCACCCCACACACACCACCCCACACACACCACCCCACACAGACACACATCACCCCACACAGACACACATCACCCCACACAGACACACACCACCCCACACAGACACACATCACCCCACACAGACACACATCACCCCACACAGACACCGCCGCCCCACACAGACACACATCACCCCACACAGAGACACCACCGCCCCACACACACCACCCCACACACACCACCCCACACACACCACCCCACACACACCACCCCACAATCACCCCACACACACCACCCCACACAGACACACACCACACACACCACCCCACACACACCACCCCACACACACCACCCCACACACACCACCCCACACAGACACACATCACCCCACACACACCACCCCACACACACCACCCCACACAGACACACATCACCCCACACACACCACCCCACACAGACACACATCACCCCACACACACCACCCCACACACACCACCCCACACACACCACCCCACACACACCACCCCACACACACCACCCCACACAGACACACATCACCCCACACACACCACCCCACACACACCACCCCACACAGACACACATCACCCCACACACACCACCCCACACACACCACCCCACACACACCACCCCACACAGACACACACCGCCCCACACACACCACCCCACACACACCACCCCACACACACCACCCCACACACACCACCCCACACACACCACCCCACACACACCACCCCACACAGACACACATCACCCCACACACACCACCCCCTCACAGAGACACCACCCCACACAGACACACACCACCCCACACACACCACCCCACACACACCACCCCACACACACCACCCCACACAGACACACATCACCCCACACAGACACACATCACCCCACACAGACACATCACCCCACACACACCACCCCACACACACCACCCCACACACACCACCCCACACACACCACCACCTCACAGAGACACCACCCCACACACACCACCCCACACACACCACCCCACACACACCACCACCTCACAGAGACACCACCCCACACACACCACCACCTCACAGAGACACCACCCCACACACACCACCCCACACACACCACCCCACACACACCACCCCACACAGACACACATCACCCCACACACACCACCCCACACAGACACACATCACCCCACACACACCACCCCACACACACCACCCCACACACACCACCCCACACAGACACACACCACCCCACACACACCACCCCACACACACCACCACCTCACAGAGACACCACCCCACACACACCACCCCACACAGACACACATCACCCCACACACACCACCCCACACACACCACCCCACACACACCACCCCACACAGACACACATCACCCCACACACATCACCCCACACACACCACCCCACACACACCACCACCTCACAGAGACACCACCCCACACAGACACCACCGCCCCACACACACCACCCCACACAGACACACATCACCCCACACACACCACCCCACACAGACACACATCACCCCACACACACCACCCCACACACACCACCACCTCACAGAGACACCACCCCACACAGACACACATCACCCCACACACACCACCCCACACAGACACACACCACCCCACACACACCACCCCACACAGACACCACCGCCCCACACAGACACCACCCCACACAGACACACATCACCCCACACACACCACCCCACACAGACACACATCACCCCACACACACCACCCCACACAGACACACATCACCCCACACACACCACCCCACAGACACACACCGCCCCACACACACCACCCCACACAGACACACATCACCCCACACACACCACCACCTCACAGAGACACCACCCCACACAGACACACATCACCCCACACACACCACCCCACACAGACACACACCACCCCACACACACCACCCCACACACACCACCCCACACACACCACCCCACACAGACACACATCACCCCACACACACCACCCCACACACACCACCCCACACACACCACCCCACACAGACACACATCACCCCACACACACCACCCCACACAGACACACATCACCCCACACACACCACCCCACACAGACACACACCGCCCCACACAGACACACATCACCCCACACACACCACCCCACACACACCACCCCACACACACCACCCCACACACACCACCCCACACAGACACACATCACCCCACACACATCACCCCACACACACCACCCCACACACACCACCACCTCACAGAGACACCACCCCACACAGACACACATCACCCCACACACACCACCCCACACAGACACACATCACCCCACACACACCACCCCACAGACACACACCGCCCCACACACACCACCACCTCACAGAGACACCACCCCACACAGACACCACCGCCCCACACAGACACCACCGCCCCACACAGACACCGCCCCACACAGACACCACCGCCCCACACAGACACCGCCCCACACAGACACCACCGCCCCACACAGACACCGCCCCACACACACACCACCCCACACACACCACCCCACACACACCACCCCACACACACCACCCCACACACACCACCCCACACACACCACCCCACACACACCACCCCACACACACCACTCCACACACACCACCACCCCACACAGACACCACCCCACACAGACACACACCACACAGACACCGCCCCACACACACCACCCCACACAGACACTGCCCCAGCACAACCTCAGTCAACACTCCAGCACAACCTTACAGGCACCACCCCATCACAGGCTCCTCACCCCACCACAACCTCACAGAGTCCCCACCCCCTCAGAGTCGCTACTCCAGCACAACCTCACAGGCACCAACCCCAGCACATTAGTGAGTAAATGGGTAACCACAGGTATCTGGATTTATATCTTAACCTTCACACTGCCTGCAGAGAGGATGTGATCCGTCCTCCAGGAGCGCACGTCCCTGCCCCTGGGCTGCACAATGAGCTTCTCCTGAATCTCCAGACACTAGTAGTGAGCGGCCGGTGAATGCCCAGCTGATGGGTACAGGCGGCCCCACATACAGGCGGCCCCGTGCTGCCCGGGTACAAGCCACGCTGCCTCACTGCCCACTACAGGTGACGCTGCCTCACCGCCACTACAGGTGACGCTGCCTCACTGCCCCCTACAGGTGACGCTGCCTCACTGCCCCCTACAGGTGACGCTGCCTCACTGCCCCCTACAGGTGACGCTGCCATTTCCGTCCCTACAGGTGACGCTGCCTCACCGCCACTACAGGTGACGTGGCCTCACTGCCCCCTACAGGTGACACTGCCTCACTGCCCCCTACAGGTGACGTGACCTCACTGCCCCCTACAGGTGACGCTGCCTCACTGCCCCCTACAGGTGACGTGGCCTCACTGCCACTACAGGTGACGTTGCCTCACTGCCCCCTACAGGTGACGCTGCCTCACCGCCACTACAGGTGATGCTGCCTCACTGCCACTACAGGTGACGCTGCCTCACTGCCCCCTACAGGTGACGCTGCAGGTGACACTGCCCCCTACAGGTGACACTGCCATTCCCGTCACTACAGGTGACGCTGCCTCACTGGCCCCTACAGGTGACGCGGCCTCACCGCCCCCAACAGGTGACGCTGCCTCACTGCCGCTACAGGTGACGTGGCCTCACTGCTCCGTACAGGTGACGCTGCCTCACTGCCGCTACAGGTGATGTGGCCTCACTGCCCTCTACAGGTGACGCTGCCTCACTGCCACTACAGGTGACGTGGCCTCAGCGTCGCTACAGGTGACGTGGCCTCACTGCCCCCTACAGGTGACGTGGCCTCACTGCCCCCTACAGGTGACGTGGCCTCACTGCCACTACAGGTGACGCTGCCTCACTGCCGCTACAGGTGATGCTGCCTCACTGCCCCCTACAGGTGACGCTGCCTCACTGCCCCCTACAGGTGACGCTGCCTCACTGCCACTACAGGTGACGTGGCCTCATCGCCGCTACAGGTGACGTGGCCTCACTGCCCCCTACAGGTGACGTGGCCTCACTGCCCCCTACAGGTGACGTGGCCTCACTGCCACTACAGGTGACGCTGCCTCACTGCCGCTACAGGTGACGCTGCCTCACTGCCCCCTACAGGTGACGCTGCCATTTCCGCCCCTACAGGTGACGCTGCCTCACCGCCACTACAGGTGACGTGGCCTCACTGCCCCCTCGCGGACACACTGCTTCACTGCTTCACTGCCCCCTACAGGTGACGTGGCCTCACTGCCCCCTACAGGTGACGCTGCAGGTGACACTGCCCCCTACAGGTGACACTGCCATTCCCGTCACTACAGGTGACGCTGCCTCACTGGCCCCTACAGGTGACGCGGCCTCACCGCCCCCAACAGGTGACGCTGCCTCACTGCCGCTACAGGTGACGTGGCCTCACTGCTCCGTACAGGTGACGCTGCCTCACTGCCGCTACAGGTGATGTGGCCTCACTGCCCTCTACAGGTGACGCTGCCTCACTGCCACTACAGGTGACGTGGCCTCAGCGTTGCTACAGGTGACGTGGCCTCACTGCCCCCTACAGGTGACGTGGCCTCACTGCCCCCTACAGGTGACGTGGCCTCACTGCCACTACAGGTGACGCTGCCTCACTGCCGCTACAGGTGACGCTGCCTCACTGCCCCCTACAGGTGACGCTGCCATTTCCGCCCCTACAGGTGACGCTGCCTCACCGCCACTACAGGTGACGTGGCCTCACTGCCCCCTCGCGGACACACTGCCTCACTGCCCCCTACAGGTGACGTGGCCTCACTGCCCCCTACAGGTGACGCTGCCTCACCGCCACTACAGGTGACGCTGCCTCACTGCCACGACAGGTGACGCTGCCTCACTGCCCCCTACAGGTGATGCTGCCTCACTGCCCCCTACAGGTGACGCTGCCATTTCCGCCCCTACAGGTGACGCTGCCTCACCGCCGCTACAGGTGACGTGGCCTCACTGCCCCCTACAGGTGACGTGGCCTCACTGCCCCCTACAGGTGACGTGGCCTCACTGCCACTACAGGTGACGCTGCCTCACTGCCGCTACAGGTGACGCTGCCTCACTGCCCCCTACAGGTGACGCTGCCATTTCCGCCCCTACAGGTGACGCTGCCTCACCGCCACTACAGGTGACGTGGCCTCACTGCCCCCTCGCGGACACACTGCCTCACTGCTTCACTGCCCCCTACAGGTGACGTGGCCTCACTGCCCCCTACAGGTGACGCTGCAGGTGACACTGCCCCCTACAGGTGACACTGCCATTCCCGTCACTACAGGTGACGCTGCCTCACTGGCCCCTACAGGTGACGCGGCCTCACCGCCCCCAACAGGTGACGCTGCCTCACTGCCGCTACAGGTGACGTGGCCTCACTGCTCCGTACAGGTGACGCTGCCTCACTGCCGCTACAGGTGATGTGGCCTCACTGCCCTCTACAGGTGACGCTGCCTCACTGCCACTACAGGTGACGTGGCCTCAGCGTTGCTACAGGTGACGTGGCCTCACTGCCCCCTACAGGTGACGTGGCCTCACTGCCCCCTACAGGTGACGTGGCCTCACTGCCACTACAGGTGACGCTGCCTCACTGCCGCTACAGGTGACGCTGCCTCACTGCCCCCTACAGGTGACGCTGCCATTTCCGCCCCTACAGGTGACGCTGCCTCACCGCCACTACAGGTGACGTGGCCTCACTGCCCCCTCGCGGACACACTGCCTCACTGCCCCCTACAGGTGACGTGGCCTCACTGCCCCCTACAGGTGACGCTGCCTCACCGCCACTACAGGTGACGCTGCCTCACTGCCACGACAGGTGACGCTGCCTCACTGCCCCCTACAGGTGATGCTGCCTCACTGCCCCCTACAGGTGACGCTGCCATTTCCGCCCCTACAGGTGACGCTGCCTCACCGCCACTACAGGTGACGTGGCCTCACTGCCCCCTACAGGTGACACTGCCTCACTACCCCCTACAGGTGACGTGGCCTCATTGCCCCCTACAGGTGACGCTGCCTCACTGCCCCCTATAGGTGACGTGGCCTCACTGCCACTACAGGTGACGCTGCCTCACTGCCCCCTACAGGTGACGCTGCCTCACCGCCACTACAGGTGACGCTGCCTCACTGCCACTACAGGTGACGCTGCCTCACTGCCCCCTACAGGTGACGCTGCCTCACTGCCCCCTACAGGTGACGCTGCCATTCCCGTCACTACAGGTGACACTGCCACTACAGGTGACGCTGCCTCACCGCCACTACAGGTGACGCTGCCTCACTGCCACTACAGGTGACGCTGCCTCACTGGCCCCTACAGGTGACGCGGCCTCACCGCCCCCAACAGGTGACTCTGCCTCACTGCCGCTACAGGTGACGTGGCCTCACTGCCCCCTACAGGTGACGTGGCCTCACTGCCCCCTACAGGTGACGCTGCCTCACTGCCACTACAGGTGACGTGGCCTCATCGCCGCTACAGGTGACGTGGCCTCACTGCCCCCTACAGGTGACGTGGCCTCACTGCCCCCTACAGGTGACGTGGCCTCACTGCCACTACAGGTGACGCTGCCTCACTGCCGCTACAGGTGACGCTGCCTCACTGCCCCCTACAGGTGACGCTGCCATTTCCGCCCCTACAGGTGACGCTGCCTCACCGCCACTACAGGTGACGTGGCCTCACTGCCCCCTCGCGGACACACTGCCTCACTGCCCCCTACAGGTGACGTGGCCTCACTGCCCCCTACAGGTGACGCTGCCTCACCGCCACTACAGGTGACGCTGCCTCACTGCCACGACAGGTGACGCTGCCTCACTGCCCCCTACAGGTGATGCTGCCTCACTGCCCCCTACAGGTGACGCTGCCATTTCCGCCCCTACAGGTGACGCTGCCTCACCGCCACTACAGGTGACGTGGCCTCACTGCCCCCTACAGGTGACACTGCCTCACTACCCCCTACAGGTGACGTGGCCTCATTGCCCCCTACAGGTGACGCTGCCTCACTGCCCCCTATAGGTGACGTGGCCTCACTGCCACTACAGGTGACGCTGCCTCACTGCCCCCTACAGGTGACGCTGCCTCACCGCCACTACAGGTGACGCTGCCTCACTGCCACTACAGGTGACGCTGCCTCACTGCCCCCTACAGGTGACGCTGCCTCACTGCCCCCTACAGGTGACGCTGCCATTCCCGTCACTACAGGTGACACTGCCACTACAGGTGACGCTGCCTCACCGCCACTACAGGTGACGCTGCCTCACTGCCACTACAGGTGACGCTGCCTCACTGGCCCCTACAGGTGACGCGGCCTCACCGCCCCCAACAGGTGACTCTGCCTCACTGCCGCTACAGGTGACGTGGCCTCACTGCCCCCTACAGGTGACGTGGCCTCACTGCCCCCTACAGGTGACGCTGCCTCACTGCCACTACAGGTGACGTGGCCTCATCGCCGCTACAGGTGACGTGGCCTCACTGCCCCCTACAGGTGACGTGGCCTCACTGCCCCCTACAGGTGACGTGGCCTCACTGCCACTACAGGTGACGCTGCCTCACTGCCGCTACAGGTGACGCTGCCTCACTGCCCCCTACAGGTGACGCTGCCATTTCCGCCCCTACAGGTGACGCTGCCTCACCGCCACTACAGGTGACGTGGCCTCACTGCCCCCTCGCGGACACACTGCCTCACTGCCCCCTACAGGTGACGTGGCCTCACTGCCCCCTACAGGTGACGCTGCCTCACCGCCACTACAGGTGACGCTGCCTCACTGCCACGACAGGTGACGCTGCCTCACTGCCCCCTACAGGTGATGCTGCCTCACTGCCCCCTACAGGTGACGCTGCCATTTCCGCCCCTACAGGTGACGCTGCCTCACCGCCACTACAGGTGACGTGGCCTCACTGCCCCCTACAGGTGACACTGCCTCACTACCCCCTACAGGTGACGTGGCCTCATTGCCCCCTACAGGTGACGCTGCCTCACTGCCCCCTATAGGTGACGTGGCCTCACTGCCACTACAGGTGACGCTGCCTCACTGCCCCCTACAGGTGACGCTGCCTCACCGCCACTACAGGTGACGCTGCCTCACTGCCACTACAGGTGACGCTGCCTCACTGCCCCCTACAGGTGACGCTGCCTCACTGCCCCCTACAGGTGACGCTGCCATTCCCGTCACTACAGGTGACACTGCCACTACAGGTGACGCTGCCTCACCGCCACTACAGGTGACGCTGCCTCACTGCCACTACAGGTGACGCTGCCTCACTGGCCCCTACAGGTGACGCGGCCTCACCGCCCCCAACAGGTGACTCTGCCTCACTGCCGCTACAGGTGACGTGGCCTCACTGCCCCCTACAGGTGACGTGGCCTCACTGCCCCCTACAGGTGACGCTGCCTCACTGCCACTACAGGTGACGTGGCCTCATCGCCGCTACAGGTGACGTGGCCTCACTGCCCCCTACAGGTGACGTGGCCTCACTGCCACTGCAGGTGACGCTGCCTCACTGCCACTACAGGTGACGCTGCCTCACTGCCGCTACAGGTGACGCTGCCTCACTGCCCCCTACAGGTGACGTGGCCTCACTGCCCCCTACAGGTGACGTGGCCTCACTGCCCCCTACAGGTGACGCTGCCTCACTGCCGCTACAGGTGACGCTGCCTCACTGCCCCCTACAGGTGACGCTGCCATTTCCGCCCCTACAGGTGACGCTGCCTCACCGCCACTACAGGTGACGTGGCCTCACTGCCCCCTCGCGGACACACTGCCTCACTGCTTCACTGCCCCCTACAGGTGACGTGGCCTCACTGCCCCCTACAGGTGACGCTGCAGGTGACACTGCCCCCTACAGGTGACACTGCCATTCCCGTCACTACAGGTGACGCTGCCTCACTGGCCCCTACAGGTGACGCGGCCTCACCGCCCCCAACAGGTGACGCTGCCTCACTGCCGCTACAGGTGACGTGGCCTCACTGCTCCGTACAGGTGACGCTGCCTCACTGCCCTCTACAGGTGACGCTGCCTCACTGCCACTACAGGTGACGTGGCCTCAGCGTTGCTACAGGTGACGTGGCCTCACTGCCCCCTACAGGTGACGTGGCCTCACTGCCCCCTACAGGTGACGTGGCCTCACTGCCACTACAGGTGACGCTGCCTCACTGCCGCTACAGGTGACGCTGCCTCACTGCCCCCTACAGGTGACGCTGCCATTTCCGCCCCTACAGGTGACGCTGCCTCACCGCCACTACAGGTGACGTGGCCTCACTGCCCCCTCGCGGACACACTGCCTCACTGCCCCCTACAGGTGACGTGGCCTCACTGCCCCCTACAGGTGACGCTGCCTCACCGCCACTACAGGTGACGCTGCCTCACTGCCACGACAGGTGACGCTGCCTCACTGCCCCCTACAGGTGATGCTGCCTCACTGCCCCCTACAGGTGACGCTGCCATTTCCGCCCCTACAGGTGACGCTGCCTCACCGCCACTACAGGTGACGTGGCCTCACTGCCCCCTACAGGTGACACTGCCTCACTACCCCCTGCAGGTGACGTGGCCTCATTGCCCCCTACAGGTGACGCTGCCTCACTGCCCCCTATAGGTGACGTGGCCTCACTGCCACTACAGGTGACGCTGCCTCACTGCCCCCTACAGGTGACGCTGCCTCACCGCCACTACAGGTGACGCTGCCTCACTGCCACTACAGGTGACGCTGCCTCACTGCCCCCTACAGGTGACGCTGCCTCACTGCCCCTACAGGTGACGCTGCCATTCCCGTCACTACAGGTGACACTGCCACTACAGGTGACGCTGCCTCACCGCCACTACAGGTGACGCTGCCTCACTGCCACTACAGGTGACGCTGCCTCACTGGCCCCTACAGGTGACGCGGCCTCACCGCCCCCAACAGGTGACTCTGCCTCACTGCCGCTACAGGTGACGTGGCCTCACTGCCCCCTACAGGTGACGTGGCCTCACTGCCCCCTACAGGTGACGCTGCCTCACTGCCACTACAGGTGACGTGGCCTCATCGCCGCTACAGGTGACGTGGCCTTACTGCCCCCTACAGGTGACGTGGCCTCACTGCCACTACAGGTGACGCTGCCTCACTGCCACTACAGGTGACGCTGCCTCACTGCCGCTACAGGTGACACTGCCTCACTGCCCCCTACAGGTGACGTGGCCTCACTGCCCCCTACAGGTGACGTGGCCTCACTGCCCCCTACAGGTGACGTGGCCTCACTGCCACTACAGGTGACGCTGCCTCACTGCCACTACAGGTGACGCTGCCTCACTGCTGCTACAGGTGACGTGGCCTCACCACCACTACAGGTGACGTGGCCTCACCGCCACTACAGGTGACGCTGCCTCACCACTACTACAGGTGACTTGGCCTTACCGCCACTACAGGTGACGTGGCCTCACCGTTACATCCAGAATGGAAACACAGATCACGACCCACAACTTTCACACATGCAGTAAAATTCACTCTCACTAAAAATAAACATAATAAGCACAAGGTTTATATTTGTTTAGCTCGACATGGCCTCACATTGCCAAACCCTGTGACATGGTCTGTCTTCATGGAGCCGGGACTTGCCTGTTTATACACGACCACAATCGGGGCATGTTTGTCCACGAAGGATCGACAGGCTGAGGGTTGGGCAGAGCGGAGGCGGCACGGATTCACCATCAGGGCCAAGAGCGGGTGACGGATTGTGCAGCCACGGAGCAGAGACAGCAAGTGGGTGCTGGGAGCACCGCCAATGGGTGCTGGATGCTGGGGTCACCGCCAGTGGGTGCTGGGAGCACAGGTTAGTTGGTGCTGGGAGCACAGGTTAGTTGGTGCTGGGAGCACAGCCAGTGGGTGCTGGGAGCACAGGTTAGTTGGTGCTGGGAGCACAGCCAGTGGGTACTGGGGGCACAGGTTAGTTGGTGCTGGGAGCACTGCCAGTGGGTGCTGGGAGCACCGCCAATGGATGCTGGGGGCACTGCCAGTGGGTGCTGGGAGCACCGCCAGTGGGTGCTGGGAGCACGGGTTAGTTGGTGCTGGGAGCACCGCCAGTGGTCACCGGCAGTGGGTGTTGCATGGAGGCTGGGGCACAGACTGGGCAGAGGATGGGGGCATCGCCTTGTTACCAGAGGCATTGACTCGTCGACCCTGCTTGCCCTGGCACGGGACGTCGGCGTTCCCGCATGACTCAGCGTTTGGCCAGATCACAGCAGGTGATGAGTTACCGTACAGGAGAGGAGCCGAACACCGACACTGCTTGAGGGGAGCTGCAACGACCACCGCTCGCTGGAACCAACAACCACCTGAAGAAGACGAGATGTTTCTGCTTCTTGTGCTGACGGAGGAAGGCAACTAACTGGTTAAACTTCTCATCCGCTCGGCAGATCTGTAAAGCAAAGAGCCCAAAGATTCAGAACAAAGCGCCCTCTCTCTCTCTCGCTATACAGATGCTGCTTGGCCGGCTGATTATTACAGCATATTGATATTGGTTTATTATTATTGTTGTCGCATCTTCAGGGTACAGTGAAAAACCTTGTGCTCAGCTACCCTGGCACATGATGCCGCACAAATGTACATCAAGGTAATGCAAGAGGGAGAGATGGAAGGTATGCAGAATATCGTTACAGCTCCAGAGAAAGTGCAAATAAAGAGAAAAGTGCCATGCCTGCAATGAGGTAGATTGGAAGATTCATCCGGAGCACATGAAAGGTGTGCGGTGGTGTTACCTACAGTCCTGTCAATGGGGTTTGAGCAGAGTAGCACAGTCTGGGTGTACAGGAGTCTAGTGAGTGTGGCACACTCTGGGTGTACAGGAGTGAGTGTGGCAATCTGGTGTACAGGAGTCTAGTGAGTGTGGCACAGTCTGGGTGGACAGGGGTCTAGTGAGTGTGGCAGTCGGGGTGTACAGGAGTGAGTGTGTCACAGTCTGGGTGTACAGGAGTGAGTGTGGCACAGTCTGGGTGTACAGGAGTGAGTGTGGCACACTCTGGGTGTACAGGAGTGAGTGTGGCACAGTCTGGGTGTACAGGAGTGAGTGTGGCACACTCTGGGTGTACAGGAGTGAGTGTGGCAGTCGGGGTGTACAGGAGTGAGTGTGGCAATCTGGGTGTACAGGAGTGAGTGTGGCAATCTGGTGTACAGGAGTCTAGTGAGGGGCTGAGGTCACAGACTCACAGGGCACCCGTGTGGAGAATCCTCAAGGCAAGTGGGTCAGGAAGTCGAGGATCCAGTGGGGGGGGGGGGGGGGCAGAGTCCTTGGTCCAGGGATGTGGGGATGAGTTTGGTTAGGATTATGGTTTTGAAGGTGGATCTATTTAGTCGATAAATAGGAGTCTGACGTAGGTGTCCTTGTTACCAGACGATGCAGGCGTGAGTGTGGGAGCAGGGACATGGTAACGGCCACAGGGCACGAGAGGTGGATGAGCGAGCAAGGAGTGAACGGGGGGGGGGTGAATGGCAGGGGTCTGAACGGGGGGGGGGGGAGTGAACGGCAGGGGTCTGAACGGGGGGGGGGGGAGTGAACGGCAGGGGATGTTAATGGAGGGCTGGGGAGAGTTAATGGAAGGGTGGGAGCGCGGAGCGATTGGGTGTCATGGCCGCTCCAAATCAGAGGCCCTTCGGCCCGCTGGAGGTCTGGGATCTCACCGCGTAGTAGTTGTGCAGACGGATAGGCGTCCTCTGTGTGCTCTCCGCCGCCAGCCCCTTCTCCTTGACGGTGATGCGGACAGGGTTACGCAGCCCTGCGCGCACCAGCGACTCCACCTCGTCCGTCTGCGTGGCCGAGAACAGCCCCGTCCTCCGCTGCTTCGGCAGCAACCCCAGGATGGCGTTCAAGCTGCAGCGAGAGTGGGGACCCAGTCAGGACTGCGCAATAGCAGGGCCGTAGCTGGCAACACCTGGGCCGCAGCTGGCAACACCTGGGCCACAGCTGGCAACACCTGGGCCACAGCTGGCAACAGCAGGGCCGCAGCTGGCAACACCAGGCCCACAGCTGGCAACAGCAGAACCACAGCTGGCAACACCTGGGCCACAGCTGCCAACACCAGGCCCACAGCTGGCAACACCTGGGCCACAGCTGCCAACACCTGGGTCACAACTGGCAACACCAGGCCCACAGCTGGCAACGTCAGGACCGCAGCTGGCAATGCCGGGGCAGAGCTCAGCCACTGATCACCCCCCCACCCTCCAGCCCAACCAAGCAGCACTGGTACTTACAAAAACAGGGACTGCAGTGAAACGTCATAAAAGTGTTAAGAAAGACACAGAGTACTGGAGTAACTCAGTGGGTCAGGCAGCATCTCTGGAGAACATGGATAGGTGACGTGTTGGGTCGGGACCCTTCTTTATACTGATGGAGTTGGGGGAAGAAAGCTGGAAAAGAGTGGCGGGGGCGGGATAAAGCCTGGCAAGTGATAGATGGATACAGGTGAGGGGGGTTTGATGGGCCGATGGTTGAACAATGGCCTGAGATGACAAGGAGAAGGCAGGGAGAGGAAAAATATGTAAAGTCAGAGGGTGGAAGGGGGCAGAGGGATGGTGGGAGAAACCGGTGTTCACCAGGGTAGGGGCACTGGGGAGGGGTCACCCACTCAATACTCATAGTGTTCTGCTTTCTCCCCCAACATCCTCCACAGACGCTGCCTGATTCACTGTTACTCCAACACCGGCACTTCCCTGTGTCTCCCACGCCTTTACATTTGCAGCTTGCCCCACCCCCACCCTCCCCCAGTCAGAGCGATCCACCCCCACCCTCCCACATCACCACCCCCATCTCCCCCAGCAGGCCCCGGCCCTCACCGTCCCAAACCCTCCCCAGCAACCCACCCCCTGCCCCACCCCCACCCTGTTGCCCCCCTGCCCCACTCCTACCCTGTCCCCCCCCCGTACCACCCCCACCCTGTCCCCTCCAGCCCCACCCCCACACTGCCCACCCCGCCCCCACCCTGTTGCCCCCCTGCCCCACCCCTACCCTGCCCCCCCCCCCCATACCACCCTGCCCCCCCACCTGGCCTGGAAGCCCAGCTCCAGCAGCCGGTCGGCCTCGTCCAGCACCAGCACGTCCAGGCTCCTCACGCATCCGGCCAGCTCCACCCCTTCTGCTCGTCGCCTCAACATGTCCTCCAGGCGGCCGGGTGTGCCCACCACGATGTTCCCTCTGCCCCAAACACACACACAGTCTCTCCTCAGCCACCGCTCAGTCTCTGCTGGGGAACCAGTGACCGGGTCCCAGCCACTGTATTCCTCCCCGCGCCATAAAGCGTTCCAGCGGCTCCCCTCCCACCCATTCCCAGTCCACGCGCAGCCAGGGGGTGGCCTGAAGGCGAGGGGTGGCAGTGGGGGTGGAGTGCCGGGTGTCCGAATGGTCTGGGTCCAGTGGTGGGGCGCAGTGGTGGGGAGGGGAGGTGGAGGGGTGGCTCTCCACAGAGTGGTCGGGGCCCGGTGGGTGAGGGGCAGTGGGGGGAGGGGGGGGGTGATGGGGTGGCAGAGCCAATCCCAGCCATGCCCCAGGTTGGAGCAGCCAGTGGGCAGAGTGCTGGCTACCTGGCAACTGGAGCATTGTAACCCAGAGCAGGAGTAATGCTGGCTCTCAGAGGAGTCAGTGAATGAGCGCTGCAGCCTGGCAAAGGGCAAGGCACAGGCACCAACTGGTCCAGAACCAGGGACGGGATCAGATACAGAACTGCCAGGAACATTCAATTGGTCAGAGGTCTACACTCACCCATGCTTCCTGAAGTTCTCTACGTCTTCCATTGGGTTCCTTCCACCAATGAAGAGAATCTGACTGAGAGCAGAACACAGCTGATTAACTCCTTCACACACCGATGTCCCACACCCTAACCCAAACAGCACTGGCAGACCCTGGGAGCCCACAGCACACAGACCCCTCGCCTCACTCACCTGAACTGTGGGAAGTGCACTGTGAACTGTCTGAACACCTCATCGATCTGGGCAGCCAGCTCCCGTGTGGGAGTGATAATGAGAGCCCCAACCTGCATGTGCAAGGAGAGAGGAGGAGAGTCACTCTCAGAACCTGAGCCCACAGAAGAACTTGTATCTCTGGAGGGCAATTCATCCAATGAACACCACCTCACTGAATTACTGCTGCATTCACAATTCACTGTAAGATCTTTGTGCATTATTTAAAATGTGAGTAAACGTCCATGCCAATGTATTTGAAGGAATCTCTGACACACAGATGCAGCTGATCACATAACAGTGAATGTGGAGGGCAGGAAGGAGATGGTCATAGAATCTTACGCACGGAAACAGGCCCAACAACCAGCTCCTTGCTTCATTGATTACAAATAAGCTGTGAACATGGTCCCAGGATGGAACCGTGAAGTCCTCTGCTCTTCAACATAGTCCCATGGAACCCGACAGAGCAAAGTGGCCTCACTGTGATGCCCAGAAATCAGCCCTTCTCACAGTGCACTCAGTGTCACTCCAGGGCAGGGACAAATCCACACTCCGTCAGTAATGAGAATGCCAACAAGTTATGCTCTACCTTCCAAATTAATTCATGTTTATTTTACAACGATTAAACTCAACACTCAGGCAATTTTAAACCATGCACAGAACAAACCTGCATTTTCTTTAACTTCTCCTCGCGCTTTAGAAGGATTTCCAAAGTGGGAATGACGAAAGCCAAGGTTTTCCCACTGCCAGTCACCTGCAGCATATGAATGCACAGCTTCACCAAACGGCAACAATCATTCAACAAAATCCACAGAACGCGTTTAAGCCACCAGGTAACTTACTGCTTCTACCGCTACATCCTTGTTGTTCATAAACAGAGGAATGGTTGCAGACTGCAAAAAAACACAGGCAGATGGAGTCATGTTCCCCTTTGAAAGAGTTGATTTATTCACTCTTTGTTTAAACCTTTTCACACGACAGTTGAAATGTGCCTGCATTGGTGATTGAGAATTCTCCGGCTATTATCCAGCTGCTTGAGCAGTATATCCAAATAACTACCAGTGCGGTGAAGAGCTTTAGTTAAGATATTTTGAGAAATTGTCATTTAATGCTCATTAATAACAATTAGTGCTACAGTCAACGCTGAATCCAAGACCCAAACACTAAGGTCAACCTACTACAGCACATGGTCCGATACAGGCACACTGACTCCAACCTATTCTAGGTGGCCACTGCCTCCACAGTTGTGGGTGAATAGTGGGGTGAGGAGTGGCAAGAATAGTGGGGTGAGGAGGCAGGGCGATGGTTGCAAGTCAGGGGTAAGGGCACTAGGTGCCAGGAGAAGGGTGAACGGTCAGAGAGAGGGGTCGCTGGGATGAAACTGTCCCTGAATCTGGAGCTGTGCGTCACTCCCATACCATTTGTCGGTTGGGAGAGGGGAGAAGAGTCAAGAGGTACAGAAGTGTAAATACACACACCTCCAGATTCAGGGACAGTTTCTTTCCGGCTGTTATCAGGCAACTGGATTTACGAAGGGGAAATCATGCTTGACAAATCTACTGGAATTTTTTGAGGATGTAACTAGGAAAATTGACAAGGGAGAGTCAGTGGATGTGGTGTACCTCGACTTTCAGAAAGCCTTCGACAAGGTCCCACATAGGAGATTAGTGGGCAAAATTAGGGCACATGGTATTGGGGGTAGGGTACTGACATGGATAGAAAATTGGTTGACAGACAGAAAGCAAAGAGTGGGGATAAATGGGTCCCTTTCGGAATGGCAGGCAGTGACCAGTGGGGTACCGCAAGGTTCGGTGCTGGGACCCCAGCTATTTACGATATACATTAATGACTTAGACGAAGGGATTAAAAGTACCATTAGCAAATTTACAATAGACAATAGACAATAGACAATAGGTGCAGGAGTAGGCCATTCAGCCCTTCGAGCCAGCACCGCCATTCAATGCGATCATGGCTGATCACTATCAATCAGTACCCCGTTCCTGCCTTCTCCCCATACCCCCTCACTCCGCTATCCTTAAGAGCTCTATCCAGCTCTCTCTTGAAAGCATCCAACGAACTGGCCTCCACTGCCTTCTGAGGCAGAGAATTCCACACCTTCACCACCCTCTGACTGAAAAAGTTCTTCCTCATCTCCGTTCTAAATGGCCTACCCCTTATTCTCAAACTGTGGCCCCTTGTTCTGGACTCCCCCAACATTGGGAACATGTTATCTGCCTCTAATGTGTCCAATCCCCTAATTATCTTATATGTTTCAATAAGATCCCCCCTCATCCTTCTAAATTCCAGTGTATACAAGCCCAATCGCTCCAGCCTTTCAACATACGACAGTCCCGCCATTCCGGGAATTAATCTAGTGAACCTACGCTGCACGCCCTCCATAGCAAGAATATCCTTCCTCAAATTTGGAGACCAAAACTGCACACAGTACTCCAGGTGCGGTCTCACCAGGGCCCGGTACAACTGTAGAAGGACCTCTTTGCTCCTATACTCAACTCCTCTTGTTACGAAGGCCAACATTCCATTGGCTTTCTTCACTGCCTGCTGAACCTGCATGCTTCCTTTCATTGACTGATGCACTAGGACACCCAGATCTCGTTGAACTCCCCCTCCTCCTAACTTGACACCATTCAGATAATAATCTGCCTTTCTATTCTTACTTCCAAAGTGAATAACCTCACACTTATCTACATTAAACTGCATCTGCCATGTATCCGCCCACTCACACAACCTGTCCAGGTCACCCTGCAGCCTTATTGCATCTTCCTCACAATTCACACTACCCCCCAACTTAGTATCATCTGCAAATTTGCTAATGGTACTTTTAATCCCTTCGTCTAAGTCATTAATGTATATCGTAAATAGCTGGGGTCCCAGCACCGAACCTTGCGGTACCCCACTGGTCACTGCCTGCCATTCCGAAAGGGACCCATTTATCCCCACTCTTTGCTTTCTGTCTGTTAACCAATTTTCTATCCATGTCAGTACCCTACCCCCAATACCATGTGCCCTAATTTTGCCCACTAATCTCCTATGTGGGACCTTGTCGAAGGCTTTCTGAAAGTCGAGGTACACCACATCCACTGACTCTCCCTTGTCAATTTTCCTAGTTACATCCTCAAAAAATTCCAGTAGATTTGTCAAGCATGATTTCCCCTTCGTAAATTTGCAGATGATACTAAGTTGGGGGGTAGTGTGAATTGTGAGGAAGATGCAATAAGGCTGCAGGGTGACTTGGACAGGTTGTGTGAGTGGGCGGATACATGGCAGATGCAGTTTAATGTAGGTAAGTGTGAGGTTATTCACTTTGGAAGTAAGAATAGAAAGGCAGATTATTATCTGAATGGTGTCAAGTTAGGAGGAGGGGGAGTTCAACGAGATCTGGGTGTCCTAGTGCATCAGTCAATGAAAGGAAGCATGCAGGTTCAGCAGGCAGTGAAGAAAGCCAATGGAATGTTGGCCTTCGTAACAAGAGGAGTTGAGTATAGGAGCAAAGAGGTCCTTCTACAGTTGTACCGGGCCCTGGTGAGACCGCACCTGGAGTACTGTGTGCAGTTTTGGTCTCCAAATTTGAGGAAGGATATTCTTGCTATGGAGGGCGTGCAGCGTAGGTTCACTAGGTTAATTCCCGGAATGGCGTGACTGTCGTATGTTGAAAGGCTGGAGCGATTGGGCTTGTATACACTGGAATTTAGAAGGATGAGGGGGGATCTTATTGAAACATATAAGATAATTAGGGGATTGGACACATTAGAGGCAGATAACATGTTCCCAATGTTGGGGGAGTCCAGAACAAGGGGCCACAGTTTGAGAATAAGGGGTAGGCCATTTAGAACGGAGATGAGGAAGAACTTTTTCAGTCAGAGGGTGGTGAAGGTGTGGAATTCTCTGCCTCAGAAGGCAGTGGAGGCCAGTTCGTTGGATGCTTTCAAGAGAGAGCTGGATAGAGCTCTTAAGGATAGCGGAGTGAGGGGGTATGGGGAGAAGGCAGGAACGGGGTACTGATTGAGAGTGATCAGCCATGATCGCATTGAATGGCGGTGCTGGCTCGAAGGGCTGAATGGCCTACTCCTGCACCTATTGTCTATTGTCTATTGTCTATTATCATACCACAACCAGAGAACAGTCCTGAACTACAATCTACCTCTACGGTGACCCTCGGACTATCTTTGAAGACTTTGCTGGCTTTACCTTGCACTAAACGTTACTCCCTTATCGTGTATCTGTGCACTATAAATGGGTCGATTGTAATCATGTATTGTCTTTCTGTTGGCTGGATAGGGCGGCACGGTAGCGCAGCGGTAGAGTTGCTGCTTTACAGCGAATGCAGCGCTGGAGACTGGGTGCTGCACTGTAAGGAGTTTGTACGTTCTCCCCGTGACCTGCGTGGGTTTTCTCCGAGATCTTCGGTTTCCTCCCACACTCCAAAGACGTACAGGTATGTAGGTTAATTGGCTGGGTAAATGTAAAAATTGTCCCTAGTGGGTGTAGGATAGTGTTAATGCACGGGGATCGCTGGGCGGCACGGACTTGGAGGGCCGAAAAGGCGTTTCGGGCTGTATATATATGATATGATATGATAGCGCGCAACAAAAGCTTTTGACTGTAGCTCGGTACACGCGATAGTAAACCAGAGTGGAAGGTCAGGGGAGTGGGTGAAAGGTCAGGGGGAGTGGGTGAAGGGTCAGGGGGAGAAAGGTCAGGGGGAGTGTGTGAAAGGTCAAGGGAGTGGGTGAAAGGTCAGGGGGAGTGGGTGAACGGTCAAAGGGGGTGAACGGTCAGGGGGGAGTGGGTGAAAGGTCAGGAGGAGTGGGTGAAAGGTCGGGGGAGTGGGTGAAAGGTCGGGGGGAATGGGTGAAAGGTCAGCGGAGTGGGTGAACGGTCAAGGGGGTGAAAGGTCAGCGGAGTGGGTGAACGGTCAAATGGGTGAAAGGTCAGGGGAGTGGGTGAAATGTCAGGGGGTGAGCGGAGGTTCAGAGCCCCCCCCCCCCCGGCCGCCAACCCTGAGTGACCTGCACCGGCGTCATGTGAGTGAAGCGAAGCTGCCGCAGCGCCTCCACGATCCGCGGGTGGAGCCCGACCGGCAAACTCCCCCAGCCGCCGCCGTCCGCCATCTTCCCCAGGCGCGCATCCGGCCCGCCGCCTCCCCTGGTCCGCCACGCGCTTCCGGCCCGCCGCCTCCCCTGGTCCGCCACTCGCTTCCGGCCCGCCGCCTCCCCTGGTCCGCCACTCGCTTCCGGCCCGCCGCTCGCTTCCGGCCCGCCGCCTCCCCTGGTCCGCCGCTCGCTTCCGGCCCACCACCTCCCCTGGTCCGCCCACCTTTGGTTCCGGGCGGGACGGCGCCGCCGGGGGCCCCGCAGCGCTCCGCGGCCACGGATGGCGGGTTTAGTCTGTTCGGCAAAAGGCCTTTCAAATACATTTCAAGGTTACTGAATTTAGATTTAGTGATTTAAAAAACCCAGCACCACAAGGTGTCTAACTCAAAGAGCTTAATTTACTGCCACAACTTAATTCCCATTTATCAGAGGCGTGTGGCGACGAGTGACTGTCACTGCAACAAGACTGTTCGTTCACACACAGCAGCCTTGCACAAATAGCACAGCCTGACGTGTTAGACTAGTTTATGAATAGGTCCGAACCTTAAGGGTTAGTAAATTGGGAGAGGGCAAACTCCAATATTATCAGATAGGAGTGAGGAAAATTGGGAGCAGCTGCTTAGTTTAGAGATTGGGCAAGTCTACATTTCATTAGTTTCGTGATACCGCGTGGAAACAGGCCCTTCCTTGTGCCCACCGAGTCCATGCTGATCATCAATCACTAGTTATAGACCCCATCCTACACACTAGGGGCAATTTACATCTTTGAGATGTGGGTGGAAACCAGAGCACACCCACGCACCACTGTGCTGTCCCAAAAAGTAAAGGGCCCGTAGATGACCAGAGGGGTTGTAGCAAAAAAGTATGGGTGAGATTTTGGAAGGTGAATCCGGACCAGGTATTTGAGGTATATGAAGAAAGCATGAAAAAAAATCAAACAGGGAAGAAGACCACCCAAAATATCATCAATGGTGCTGAAGTGGAGATGGTCGAGATTCAAATTCCTAAACATAATTAGAAGACCAAGGAAATTCGACACACTAGGGACTAGATGCTGGAATCGTTGTGACAAAACACGAAGTGCAGGAGTAACTCAGCAGGTCAGGCAGCAACTGTGGGGCATGGATAGGCAAAATTTCAGTCAGGTCCGTTCTTCAGACTAATTATAGTAGGGAGCTGGAAGAGAAGCGGGGCAGGACAAAGCCTGACAATTGATAGGTGGATACTGAGGAGGGGGATGGGTGGACAAAGGCTAGAGCTGAAAAGGAGACAGAAGGGTGTCAAGTTATTGAGGGGCGAGAGGAGATAGCTGGAACCTTGAGGATGGTCTTTGTATCTTCTCCAGCCCAAAGGTCCTGGAGAGTATCTAATGCTCCTTTGTTCAAGAAGGGAAATGGGGATAGTTCAGGAAATTGTACACTGGAGAGGCTCAGAGCAGTTGTCGGGCTTTATCCAGAGCGGGACCGTACAGACTGCATTTTGATGTTGATGGAGGTGATCGCAGGGTAGGCCAGCGGATGTTGTCTACATGGAGTTTAGCAAGGCACCGCAAGTTATCCCATGGTAGGCTGATCCAGAAGAATAAGATACATAGAATCCTTGGTGACTTATGTAGGAAAGAACTGCAGTTGCTGGTTTAAATCAAAGGTAGACACAAAATGCTGGAGTAACTCAGCAGGACAGGCAGCATCTCTGCAAAGTAGGAATGGGTGACGTTTCGGGTCAAAACCCTTCTTCAGACTGATGAAGAATCCTTGGTCCTTTTGATTCAGAACCATCTTACCCGTAGAAGAGGGTTGTGGTGGAAATGTGTTATGTTGGATGGAGGTCTGTATCCATTGACGACACACAAATTGGTGAAGTTGCAAATAGGGATGAAAGCAGTCAAATAAAATGGGATATAAATCAGTTACAGAAATGGCAGATTAGTTTATTCCAAGTGTGTGTTGCACTTTGGAAGAACAAATGCAGTGAAAACAGGACAGGGATAGGAGAGAAAAGGTAATTAATATACAAAGCTATTGCAGAATATCGCAAAACAGAATTTATGAAATGAAATTATCCAGACATTTGTTTAAATTCCAGTTTTTATTAGAAAAAGTAACTGGTCCAGCTCTGCTTCATTTCAGTTCCCACACCACGCTGTACAAAACCTGATAAGTAAAAAGGATCCCAGGTTTATATAATGGAATCAAATCCGAGAACAGCAAACCGAGACACATTGGATGCGTTCGTAGACTTCTCAATTGGGTAAACTTCAACAGGTAATTTTTAAAATACAAGTTACAGAAATTAACAATCGAGTGCTTCTATTTGTCGCTTGCAAGTGTTTGGCGAGAGGCTGCATTTAAGTAAGTGTGCAGACATTACATGGTGATCCACTGGTAAATACTTCAATACCACACACCACATGTTATCAGCTTCAAATGCCGAGCCATATACTGGCTAGGTTCTCTAGTCAGGCAAGTCTGAGCAACTTCACACACCTTTACAGGCAAGGTCTCTCACCCCAAGGCAAGAGAACTGTCCCTTGTGTGTCAGGAAACAGGTCTCATGGTCCTCATGATTCAGTCTCTGGGAGCGTATTGAACATAAATCAGTGGCTGCATTAAATGGTGACTTCATTAGATTTAAAGCACCGAGACAGAATGTGAAGCATGCTGAATGAATGCAAATCATTCCTTCAGACTATACCTTGAACTAATGAGATATGCTTCTCTCATGAGCTAACCAGCCTTGTTTCACTAACCAACAACCAAGATGTTATGACTGAGATCAACACAAGATTTAAATTGTGATGGCAGTCTAGTTCATTAGCTTCCATTTTCCATCTCCCAAATGAGTCTGTAACACTTGGACCCTGTTGTAGCAAGTTGTACCCTGTTGAAGCAATCAACAGAAATCAAGATCCTGACTGTAACTCATTATCCCAAAACCACAGAGGTCAAATCAAACTACATGGGCAATATGGAAAGAAATTCTACTTTTACAAACATGGTTGCAAAGACTGCTGGATGCCTGCAACGCTGAAACTGCTAGCTCAGAAAAATGAGTTGAAACAAAGGAAGCGGAGAATTGTTCAGAATCTCAATTGGATGTTAAAAGGCGTTGAAAAGACAGGTTGGCAAAATACACTTGGATGTGCCTCAGTCCACAATATGTTTTGGCCAGAGAAGAAGTTTTGTCCCAATTGACTACAAATTTCCTTTGTGTAGATTTCTCTCTTGCGGGTGTACTTTATGGAGATCAATACAAATAGGGCAAAATGAAATTCAGAAAAGAGGTGACCACAAGCGCTGATACCAATCAGCTGTAAAGCTTCAGACCAGGGGAGGTTTCTTGGTGGTTGTACAAGGATAGTTGGGAAAATGGACTGGACGGGGCTCTGGGTAATAACTGCAATCACATGGACCAGTTAGTTACAGCAGTGATTTCAGTGATGGGAGTGAACATCTGTATGCTTTTTATCAGGACCAAAGCCTCACTTCTGTTGCATCTCCTCACTATTTCTAACATTATTTTGGATTTCAGTATCTGCCATCTCATTTGTCCCTCTCCCAAACTTGAAATAATTGAACCTGTTTGTGAAACAATGAAAATGTGACAGACCCACTTGCCAATCCTTCTTGCTGACTGTTGTGACAGACCCACTTGCCAATCCTTCTTGCTGACTGTTGTGCCGGGTTGCCAAAATAATGATACTCACTGCTGAGACATTAGACACTTTTGCGACTATGTTAATACTGTACAAGGAGTTTCACTGCACAAACTAATGTGAAGCTGGACCGACTTAGACCATGCAGAAAGCTGCAGGCTTCCTGCAGGAGGTTGAAGAACAGTACCGGATATCAGCCATGTCACGTGTAAAACTGGCTGGGCTTTGCCCTTGAAAATGACAGCATTTGGCTCATACAAACCAACATGTTACAAAGCACAATGGAAATTATTAAAGAACATGGCCACAAGATTTGCCAAATGTACACACACCATTTCCCATTAGTTTAAAAATTATTTGGAATTTTGTTTTGGGTACTGACGCCTGACTGAAGCAGAAGGCCATCACACTTACAATGGACAGAATAGACACCACGAGACCACAGGTTCCCCACACCTCCTCGACCTTTAAAGCAAATGCTGCATTAATTACGCTTTTGCATGGGGTTGTGTCATTGGAGACACTCACTTTAATTTACATCAGTCACATCTGATCCAGTTAAGATGTGATGCTACATGGACATTGGAAAAGAATTAGCAGACGGCAGCATTAATTTTAAAATGAAGTTTTATAAACCTGTTCTTTTGAAAGTTTCACAATCCCACAAGTTTTATCCATCAGTAGTGTTTGCAGGCAGAGAATGCAGACAAATTCCAAGGTTAGGTCATTGTCCAAGTTCCCTGATACTGGACAAAATAAAGCTGTACAGACTGGGTTTGTTTATACAACAACGCACCCAGTCATAGATTTGCAATCTTCTCAAAGACTGAAGATAAACAGCTCCAATCAGCAATTTAAATATTAATATTCCACTCAATGCAAACCATGAATAATTTTTTTAATATATGCTCCACAGTTGTAGCTAACTATCAAATGGAACACGTTGATTAAAAAATAACACCCGCCATCTCCCCGGAAAGCCGATCACTGCTGAGGAATTCCATCCAAGTTTGGAAAGGGGGATGTTCAGGAAAACTCCAGCCAACATTCTGAATGTAGAAACAAGACACCAAAGGAAACACATAGCCCACAGCACAACCGAAGATTAGACAATCTGCCCACTAAAAGGACTTCAGTTCAGTCAAACAAATCAACTGCACCTGGGCCACTTTCCAACCCACCTTGGATCATTTTAAATGGCAAGACTTTCCAAATTTTATAGAATTTTATTTAATATAAATAACCCCTGATAGTGACTGAAATGGTGCTGTTCCTCCTTTACAAAGTTAAAACCATGACCCCCTAAACACAAAGGTGAACTGCAACCAGATACAACTTGTAGAAAATTGTCAAAAAGACTTTTCAAAAGATCACGTATATTAAACTTATTCATACTAATCACATCTTAATCAGTAACTCGCATACCTAATGTTTTTCTTTTCATTTACAGTTTAAGCCCATCATCAATGTTACCAATTAATTACAGCAAAGCAAATTAAACCGCACTTGGATGGTTATAATATCCACATCCCCAGCACCAAGTTTGGTTCCAGTGGTGAAAACGGAACAAAGTGAAGAAAAGTAGGTGAGGCATGGTGGAAGTGGCTGGGCAGCGTTACCACGATATCAATGGCTCAACTACTGAACCACTGTCAATCTTCAGAAATATACAACCACTTTACAAAAACAGCTGACAGGGACCACCGATGTTCCCAAAGGAAATTTACATACAGCACTGCAAACAAATTAGACTGCTTACACTCTGTAACCAAAATGCTTTACAAAACATTAGGGGCTTTCACATTAGTCAGATCTCTTTTCAAAGAACTGATTTGGAGCTTAACCCCCACCCCCCTCCCAAGTAACTATAATGCTATGAAGCTACTGGATAGTGCTGTCCCTAGTTTGCTGTTTAAAGTAAACCCATGTCATCTAAACAATAAGATAAACTGTAACCTGAAATAAATTGTAGAAAACTGTTGAGTGAAAAGATTTTTACGGTCCAAGTATATGCAGTGTGCACATACTAGTCACATCTTAATCAATAACTCACACGCTAATGCCTTTCCTTTTCGTTTTAAGCCCATCATCAATGTTACCAATTAATTATCGCAAAGCAAATTAAAGTGTACACAGATTTTGTTTTTGATGTTTAAATATTTAAACTGATTGGAGCATTAAATGTCTCCCACAACACAACTTGTGGTCTCTGCAAAATCCTTAAACCCATGGACTCCCAACATACTTGAAAGGGTGTTTAAATAAACAGCAGTAAATGAAGATCATTAACAGTGCGCAAAAGGTTTCAGTCAAGTGACAAAGTAATAAAAGCGGTTGTGACCAGATACTTTTCAAATTGTTTATCCATTGCTGAATGGTGGTGGCTAGACAACCCTTCGGACTTCAAAAAATCTCTTCAGATAGTAGATCTGTCCAAGCGTCATAGCAACTAGTACCAGAGCTTCGAAGAAAGACCAGAGGACCACTCTGCTATTTGTGTTGTCATTGACTGCAGAGGAAACAGAAACAACACTGATCAGGCACACGAGTAATAGAATCTGTCAGAAAATCACATTAAGATACACACAAAAAGCTGCAGTGACTCAGTGGGACATGCAGCTGGGTGACAATTCTGGTCGAGGCCTTTCTTTAGACTGGTTAGGTATATGGGAAACAAGAGATATAGAAAACAATGTGGAGAGATAAAGAATATTAAACAGACTGCTCTTCGGGTACTATATCAATGTCAGATTATATTGATTTTAAAAAGTGCTTGATTAATTCAGCAGGACAGGCAGCACCTCTGGAGAACATAGATAAGTGACATTTCAGGGTGGGACCCTTCAGACAAAGTGGGGGGGGTGAAGGAGAAAGTTGGAAGAGAGCTGAGGGCAGGGAAAAGCCTGGCAAGTGACAGTTGAATTCAGGTGGGGGAAGCACAAAATGGGAGATGGTGGGGGAGAAGTAAGCACACTGGGACATAAAGTGTGGAGAACATGAATCGGTGACGCCTCTGGGTCAGGACCCCTCTGTATGACCTGCTGGGTTACTCCAGCACTTTGTGTTCTTTTGAGTGTAAAGTAGCATCTGCCGTCCTTTGTTTCTACATTTTGTATATGCACTAGGGTTCTGATTGTGTATATGCACTAAGGTTCTGATTGTGTATATGCACTAGGGTTCTGATTGTGTATATGCACTACATTTTGTATATGCACTAGGGTTCTGATTGTGTATATGCACTAGGGTTCTGATTGTGTATATGCACTACATTTTGTATATGCACTAGGGTTCTGATTGTTTTTCCTGTCTATGCTTCCCATAATTTTATACACCTCGGGTTCCCCTCAACCACCGGCATTTTAAAGAAAACAATTCAAGTCTGAACAACCTCTCCCTGTAGCAAACACTTCCTAATCCAGACACCATTCTGATAAACCTCTGCATCCTTTCCAACCCCCCCCCCATATCCTTCCTGCAATGGGTCGAGAACTACACACAATGCTCCAAATATGGCCTAACTATAAAGGCGAACATGACTTCCTGACTCTTATACTCAATGCCCCTACCGATGAAGGCAACAAAACCACATGCCTTCCTCCACACTATCTATGTTTGATGCCACTTTCAGGACCCAAGATCCCTCTGTACATCAATGCAGCTAAGGGCCTTGCCATTAATTGTGTACTTTCTCCTTTCATCCTTGTACCTCTCACCTCTTGGGGAGGCTGCAGCTGCGCAGAAACGAGGCACCAAAGCAGCGATGTACTTACTTGCTCTGTGTATCCGTTCACGCACTTCCATGTACTCCTGTTCATGCTTTACCGCCGTCATGGCCACAGCCAGTTCGTTGATCATTTCTTCTAACTTGTTCTGGTGAGCTTTGTGAACAAACAAGATCATTGTGAAACCTTCCTCATCGTGCCATTACCATTGGTCCATAAGCTATCCCTTACAGCAAACAGCCCATTTTCTGAAGCTCCAAAACGTGCAGGCGTTATCTCAAAAAAATAAGCAAGGCCTTGCTTGACGAAGACTCCAAACATTTGCTAAATTTAAGTTTGGGGGAATTTTGGAAAGTAAAATAATAGGTTTAACCATAAGTAAGTTTCAATTCTGTTGTACTAGACAAATAGCCATGAAAATATCAGAATCTCTACTGAATGGACAATATGATTGTAACCCCCCCCCCCCCAGATGGAAGCACCAATCACACGCTCATTTTTGTAATAATGAGCAAAAGAAAGTCATTGGTGTGTGGGAAAATAACTGCAGATGCTGTTTAAATTGAGGGTAGACATAAAATGCCGGAGTAACTCAGCGGGTCAGGCAGCACCTCAGGAGAGAAGGAATGGGTGACGTTTTGTGGCGGTCCCGCCCCCTCTCTCCTGACAGCAGTCTGAAGAAAGGTCTCGACCCGAAACGTCACCCATTCCTTCTCTCCCGAGGTGCTGCCTGACCCGCTGAGTTACTCCAGCATTTTGTGTCTACCAAAAGAATGTCATTAATGTAAATGGTAAAGACTGCAGTAAAGATCTCTCATTTTGGGGATCCCAGGCCCCCACTCCCTCATCTTCACCATGGATGTCGTCACTCTACACTTCCATCCCCCAAAAGGATGGTCTCGAAGCCCTCCGTTTCTTCCTCGACCGTAGAACCAGCCAATCCCCATCGACCAACACTCTCCTCCGCCTAGCAGAGCTGGTTCTTACCCTCAACAACTTCTCCTTTGACTCCTCCCACTTCCTCCAAACCAGAGGCGTAGCTATGGGCACTCGCATGGGCCCTAGCTACGCCTGCCTCTTTGTCGGGTACATCGAACAATCCCTGTTCCAGACGTACACTGGCCCCATCCCCGAACTCTACCTCCGCTACATCGACGACTGCATTGGTGCTACCTCTTGCACCCATGCAGAACTCACTGACTTCATACACTTCACCTCCAATTTCCATCCTGCCCTTAAATATACCTAGACTATCTCTGACATCTCCCTCCCGTTTCTGGACCTCACCATCTCCATCACAGGAGACAGACTAGAGACGGACATTTACTATAAACCCACTGACTCGCACGGCTATCTGGACTACACTTCTTCCCACCCGGTCCCCTGCAAAAAGTCTATCCCCTACTCCCAATTCCTCCGTCTACGCCGCATCTGCGCCCGGGATGAGGTGTTTCACACTAGGGCTTCCGAGATGTCCACGTTCTTCAGAAAACGGGGCTTCCCCTCCTCCATTATAGATGAGGCTCTCACTAGGGTCTCTTCTACATCCCGCAGCTCCGCTCTTGCTCCCCCTCCCCCCACTCGCAACAAGGACAGAATCCCCCTCGTTCTCACCTTCCACCCCACCAGCCAGCGTATCCAACAAATCATCCACCAACATTTCCGTCACCTACAACGGGAACCCACCACTGGCCATATCTTCCCATCCCCTCCCCTTTCTGCGTTCCGCAGAGACCGTTCCCTCCGTAACTCCCTGGTCCACTCGTCCCTTCCTACCCAAACCACCCCAACCCCGGGTACTATCCCCTGCAACCGCACGAGATGCAACACCTGTCCCTTTACCTCCCACCTCAACTCCATCCAAGGACCCAAACAGTCTTTCCAGGTGAAACAAAGGTTCACCTGCACCTCCTCCAACCTCATCTATTGCATCCGCTGCTCTAGATGTCAACTTATTTACATCGGCGAAACCAAGCGCAGGCTCGGCGATCGCTTCGCTGAACACCTGCGCTCGGTCCGCATTAACCAAACTGATCTCCCGGTGGCCGAGCACTTCAACTCCCCCTCCCATTCCCAGTCTGACCTTTCTGTCATGGGCCTCCTCCAATGCCATAGTGAGGCCCACTGGAAATTGGAGGAACAGCACCTCATATTTCGCCTGGGCAGTTTGCAGCCCAGTGGTATGAACATCGACTTCTCCAACTTTAGATAGTTCCTCTGTCCTTCCCTTCCCCTCCTCCTTCCCAGATCTCCCTCTATCTTCCTGTCTCCACCTATATCCTTCCTTTGTCCCGCCCCCCTGACATCTGTCTGAAGAAGGGTCTCGACCCGAAACGTCACCCATTCCTTCTCTCCCGAGATGCTGCCTGACCTGCTGAGTTACTCCAGCATTTTGTGAATAAATCGATTTGTACCAGCATCTGCAGTTATTTTCTTATATATCTCTCATTTTAATGTTATGAGCAATGACAATAAGTGAAAATTAAAAATAGTTTCTGACCCTAGTTGACTGTGATCTGCAAATATCTTTAGCTGTTATTAAAGACAAGCTAAGAAATAATAACAGCTGATTACTTTGTAATTTTGCTGTAAAGCTTCCAAACTTGCCCATTTTCAAACTTCAACCAGTCACGGAGTTAGTATCGTTAGCATTCACAGCCAGCACACAACACTGGTAACACGGACAATTTCCTATAGTCTAGGGGTCAATCATTTATTCACAGATGTGAACAGAGATTCCACAAGCTATTCGCATTCACGAGAAATTAAGGAAACCACATATCAAAAGAAAAGAGAGAGCAAAGAGGTGCATTGAAAAGGTTTACTGGTTGACGTACCATCCCAAGTATTCCCATCACCTGAAGGGAAGGGTAAACAGAAGGACACGGGATAAATAAAGGTGCAAAGTAAAGGAACAGAAAGGCACAAATGGTCAATGAATAAGAAACAAAGTGTATCTATATTGTACATGTGCCTTAGGCTTTCACAAGTGCAGTTATTATGCAGTTTGAGATTTGCACTGACAGACAGACCAGACACAACTGCCAGCTGTTCAAGGCCCACAATGCTACTGTGCAGGATGGCTTGCACAAGTGCCATGTGTCGCAGACCCATCAATAATTTACAGTCAGAGACATACAACATGGGAGTGGGCCTTTCAGCCCAGCACATACACAACAATCAGCGGACATCCAGCTACATTAACCCCATTTCCCAGTACTTGTCCTTCAATGCCTCGGCAATTCATCCTTATCGAAAGAGCTCTTAAACGCTGCTGGGAACTCTCGCTACCACATTCTCTAGTCGGGCATTCCGGTTCTCACTAGGTGAAGATGTTCTCCCTCAAACCCCTTCCAAATCTCTTACCCATTACGCTAAACCTACTACTTTGATAAAGGGAAAGGATTCTGGCAGTGTACCCTCGATTGCCTCGAGGCAGCAGTTTGACTGCCTGACCACGGGAGAAGAATGAGGAGGAGATAAGACTTTTCTTTGCCTTCCATCACAGTGAGGGTGTGCCTGGAGCAATCACTGTGATGGTTGTTTGTGTTAAATTGTAATTGTGTGTCTTGTGTTCTTTATTGTTTACTGCCGGACCCTGACGTGAGAGGACGCTGGCGCTGTTTGTTTGCCGATTCTCCGTCAGGACAAATCTTTTGTTTGTTTGTTTGTTACGTCTTGATTGCTCTGTAAAGCGTCTTTGAGTATCCTGAAAAGCGCTATATAAATTAAATGTATTATTATTATTACCCATCTCTATGTCCCACATCATTTTCTGAGCCTCAATCACGTTGGTTCAAATGCAGCAATCTCCGCCCCTGTGAAATCAGACCGCGCCTCTCTTCATAACCATGTAGCTCCATCCAGGCACCACCCTGGCGAATCTCCCCTGCCCTCTCTCCAGTACTCTCACATCCTTCCAAGAGCTCCACACAGCACCGAAGGTCTGATCAAGGTTATACAAGACTGAACATAACTTTCTAGCTCTTGCAGTCAATGCCCCAACTACTGAGGGGCAGTGCCCTTTATGCCTTGCTAACTATGCTACCCACCTGCACTGCCACTTCCAAGGATTATTAGACTCCAAGATTCCTTTGCTCATCCATGCAGCCCGAGCCAACCATTCATGGTGTGTGCCCAAGCACTACTCCCCAAAATATTCCACTTCATGTTTATCTCGATTAAACTCCACCTGCCACGTCAACTCATCTCACCAATATTGTCCTCCAGCCAGTCTTCTCTAATCTTAGCGTCATTTGCAAACTTGCTGATCATGCCACTCACATCCACACAGCAGAGTCCCAGCACTAGTCACAGACGGTTAATCAAAAGCCACCCCCTTCTTCTTCTTGCGTTTGAGGCAGCAGAAATTATGTAACGCCCTCCAGGCGCTGTAGCCTGTGCAATGTGCTGTTGTCGATGGCCGTGAGGTCTACCCCTCCACCAGGGGGATGGAGGACAGTGCAGTCAAAAATGACGTGCTGCGCTGTTTGCTGGTCTGCTCCACACACGCAGGCTGCTGATGGACGCAACCCCAACGATGCTTGTTGGCCACCCCCGATCATCACCCTGCCTCTGATTTTGGATGCAATTTGCCAACTTGGCCTAGATTCCACCAGCCTTAACCTTTAGACCAGTCACCAATATGAACCTCGTTAAAAATCTTATTCAAGTCCAGATATACCACATCTTCTGCACTGCCCTTGATGAAACCTCAGGATTAATGTACATGTAAAAGGTGTTTAACCAAAAAGGAAAAGTAAGGACCACAATGAAACAGTGAAATCAATGACTTTTTGCAAGCTGTAGCAGGTTTTTAACCATTTTCTGTATTTTGAAGCCCTGACCCAAACAAGGGAAATTTACAGCACTAGTATTCTGAACCTTGCTTCACGGAACAGCTAGAACGAACCCGTTTGTTCTACTTCTCCCATGTAACCTAAATGAAGTTTTAAAGATTTTTGAACGCTAAATCGCGTTTTAAAGATTTTCTGTTGAATCGGTGGGCCAAAAAGATGCTGAAGCAACTTACAAGTTGCCCACAGATTTACATTCATTACCTATGCCCAATTGTACCTGAACCCCTCTTACACTCCAGCTGACATAAAACCATTCTCTACCACAGAAGAGAAGTAGAATTCTAGTAAAAACACAGACTTAATGGCTATACTCCAATAAAAACAATCCACATTTAAAATAGATCTCTGTCACTGCTAAACAAAGCAGTCAATTGTTACAAGAACCCAACTGGTGCATTAACATCCTTTAGCGAGGTTTCTAGACACTCCCCGATCTATATGTGACTCTCGCCTCATACCAATGGGATATAAATGGAATATCAGAAATTGCTGCTGATTAAAGCAGAGATTAGATAGAAAGTGAAATTCAAAAAATGCCAGTGGGAACTTGATTCACAAAATATTCTTTTGCAATAATTTGCTGCCATGTAGCAAAGATAAGAACCTTGTTATTAGTATTAGTTTATTACTGCCACGTGTACCAAAACACAGCAAGACTATCGAGCCAAATCATACCATAGGGTTTAGGGCAATGTTAGGCCCTGTTCAAATGTTGAGGCTATTCCTCTGTCCAAGACTACTTAAGCATCAGAATCAGTTTCTTCATTTCAACATTCAGTTGCCCTTGAAAACCTAAAATTTATGAATTCCACAGAATACAATTTGCGTTGCCTCCCTTTGTCCTTTAGCACTGGGCTCGGTCATTCTATAAACTTGTGCAGTCCTCTCTTCTGGGACAATACACCTTTAGATTAAACGGTACTTCAGAACTAACACTAACTTCGCAACAAATTACTGGTGAGGTTGCAAGACCCCCTGAATATCAAGGTCAGTTTTCCACTTGCCTTTCATTTCTGTTTCCAGTCGCCCACCATATAATGAGGATAGACAGGAAGTAGCTTGAGTGAAGGATAAACAGACTAGTTGGCCTGTTCAAGTTTCTAATAACTTAAGAGTTGCACTTAAATCTCTGGAGACTCGAAGGCATAGACAGGCAACCACAAGGGCGAGACCTTGCAACCCTGCAGGGAGACTTGGCAGTGACTCAGCTGACTGAACTTTTTCCTATCTTAACTTTTCCAACAATGAAAATATTGAAATTGCTGTAAAATAGAACTAAATATGGGAAGAAATGTTCCCGGTTTAATCTGACAATCTGCAAAAAAATCTAAGTGTTGAATAAACACTGTGTACAGCTGTAATCTAGAATGACCCTATTTAACACAATAAATATCCTATGGCAGGCCACCACTATTGGAGGCAAGGTAGCACTCAATACCCCACCCCGCCATGATTATGGTGGAATCGCACCTTCTGTCTCCATGTCGTGTCCTTTCGGTGCCTCTCCGATGTCAATAGTGAACATCACTATTTTGGGAGTCATGGTAGACATTCTGTTACTGAAACAGAACTTGTATGTTCCATCCATGTGTGCAGCAAAGGTGTACTTCCCATTGGACTCCCGGTCCCCCTTGTAGATATTTTTGCCATCTGGTCCAGTAATCTGCGGGAAACAAGAACAAATTCAATGAAGTTCTGGCAAGTGTGAACTCGGAATGGTCATGGAAGGCGGGAATTTGTTTAGAAATTCCTTATAAGTAATGCTGGACAGCATTCAAATGCAGAACTTTCATGTAGATAGTCGCACTTACATTAACCGGCCAACAAATTGGCAATGGAGACCATCTTGCACGATGTAAATAACCATGAACTCTTCCGCAGCATGGAAGCTTTCACCTTCTAACTAGCGCTCCCTCACTGGTCCATTGGCTGAAATCAGAGCCCTCGATTAAAGTCACAGCTCGGCATAAATGGGGATTATACCATGGGCCTTACACTTACAATATCAGAGGGAAATAAGTGAATGCAGTGAAAATGAACTCTCTGCAACAACCAAATCACTTGAAAATGTCACGGCTAGTTATACTTGGAACTTGAAAAGTTGATCTGAAAATCTGACCAATATGGAGTCTCAAAATCAAGCCACCTAAATCCCCAGATATGATTCAATTGCCTAAACTTGCTTTCTCAAAGACACCCAAACTGCAAAAGGCATGGGCAAGAAACCTTTAAGGGTGTTCAAGGCTACTGATATTGGAAGTCACTGGAGCCCTGCAGCCTATCAGCAGGGCAATAGATTGTCCACCATCAGAATCCACGGTGTGCCGTACACTGGTCAGAATGGAGGGACCACCAGCTGAAGTCTAGCCTTCTGAGTTTCCTTAGCTAACTTCTCAGTGTGCTGTGGCACTCTACATGCCAAGCAGGTAGAAACAAAGAACTGCAGATGTTGGTTAATAGATAAAAGGACACAAAGTGCTAGAGTAACTCAGCACGTCAGGCAGCATCCCTGAGGAACATGGATGGGTGACATTTCAGGTCGAGACCATGTATGTTTCTTGACCTTCAATTCATATATCAACTATGGTTTTCCAAACCTGATAGAAGCCTTTATTGCTATGGTCATCATCTTGAACACTGCCTCTGTCAACCTTTTACTCCAGCAGTGCACACTGGAATTACATTGCCCAAAGTGTCTAAGTGCTGCCAAATAAATGTGGACATTAGTGTACAGCGAAGCAAAAGGGAAGACTGGGAATCTTTTATGCAGCAAGTAGCCACAATTTAGAACAAAATCTAAAAGGGTTGTCAAAGCAGATCACTAACTACTTTCAAAAGATAATGGGAACAGTGCTAGGCTGTGGCAAAAGCAATGAGGAGCTGGACCAAGCAAACAGCTGTCAAAGCCACACGTTTGCTGTGGGGGGAGTGGACTGACAAAATTCCGAGTCTGTACAGATCCAGAGGATCCTAATCCCTCCACAGATGCTTTCAGACCTGCTGAATTACTGCAGCACTTTGGATTTTTTTGTTCAAGATTCCAGCATACAAACTCTCTTGTATTTCCACATAACAATGTTATTAGTGCCTCTATTGATTGGTACTGTACAATCCAGATTTCATCCATATTGGGAACAGAATGTTCAACTTAAAAATGGAGTCCAGACATTTGTCCAAAAGATCCTGACTTCAAAAACTACTCCACGTGAACTTCACTGTACATCACCACATGAAATTCTTTTCTCAACCCCAAACACTAGATTTCAGAAAACGACTTAACTAGACTGTAAATAATATAGGTTTTTACCTACATTTAAGGTTAATATGTGGGACAGCTTTGCAGGCTTAGTCCAGTGCAGTTAAGGAATACTGAACCTGTAACCGCATTAACACGGGTAAAACAGAAATTAAGATATATAATGCCCTGTAGCTCACCGCCTTGCTCGACTTGACTTTGATAAAGGCTCCACAAAAGGCCAATATTTTATTGTGTTATCACTTCTCCCTGATTAAGTCAAAATGTAAAGTTCCGGGGCCGAATAGTTGGGTCTGCAATCTAGAGGTCCTCTCACCATCTCGACAAAATCCACGTATCTTTAAATGTTAACTCTTCACCACCCAGAGAACACGATAACAAACCACTCTTCCATTATTTGACAGTTATTTTTGTAAGTCCTTGATCTTTGTATGGAGAAACAAGATCACTCTTGGATGGAAGGATCACTCCGTCTTGTGATGACGAGTCGCATAGAACACGACTTTACAGTAACTTTACCAAACACCATGAATGCGGTCACGGTTACTTTTTTTGATAAACTCAGTTTGTACGCGTGTGGGATGAAGTAATTAACACCTTCCAACACCCGGCCACCGACATTTCCCCCGACCCTCGCTGCCCAAGGCCGCTGACACGCCATTGAGCAACAGGGCCGGGCGTGGGCCGCCCGCTGCGGCCGGCAGTGTGATCCCCTTGGGCGGCCGGGAGGGAGCCAGAACCCCAGGCCGGGCTGAGAACCGGCATCCCCGCGATGGGCCGCACCGACCCCCGCCCGCCTTCTGCGGCCTAGCGCGGCCGGGCACTCGCCTACCTCCACGTCGATGTCCAAGAAGCCGCCCTCGGCCACCTCGAAGATCAGCCCCATCTTGGTGCCTGACGTGACCTTCTCGAAGAAGCACTCCTCGGCGTGCGCGTCGATACTGACGAAGTAGGCGGAGGCGCCGCACAGGTAGGAGAGGAGGCCGAGCAGCACCGAGCTCCCGCCGAGCGTCACCATCTTCCCCGCGGCCTGTCCGCGCCGCCACCGCCGCACGCACTGCGCCTGCGCACCCGCCGCTGCCACCTCACACCGCCGCATTGCGCTTGCGCGCCCCGCCCGCCCTGCGCCTGCACGCCCCCTGCCTGCCCGCCCGTACTGCGCCTGCACGCTCCCTGCCCGCCGCACTGCGCCTGCGCGTCCCGCCCGCCCTGCGCCTACGCGCCCCGCCCGCCCCCTGCCCGCCCGCACTGCGCCTGCGCGCCCCCCTGCCCGCCCGCACTGCGCCTGCGCGCCCCCTGCCCGCCCGCGTCATTTGTGTTTCGTTTCGTGAAGAGGGGAACTGCAGATGCTGGTTTACACCCAATATATATAGACACTAAATGCTGAAGTAACTCAGCGGGACAGGCAGCATCTCTGGAGAGAAGGAATGGGTCGAGACCGACAGAATAATCTTCAGTCTGAGGAACTGGAGTGAGGCGGGCACTGGGACCCTGCGCCCCTCCTCCCCGGTGAGGCGCATGCGCCCGGCGCCCCTACCCGCAGTGACGTGGCGCCCGGAGTGGGCGCGGTGGGGAGAGGGTGTGTGGCGGCTCCCGGGCGGTGGGGGCGCTGTGGGCCCGGTGGCTGAAGGGAGTGTGAGCGGGAGGGTGGGAGAGAGAGAGAG
Organism: Rhinoraja longicauda; assembly: GCF_053455715.1. Taxonomy (NCBI): domain Eukaryota; kingdom Metazoa; phylum Chordata; class Chondrichthyes; order Rajiformes; family Arhynchobatidae; genus Rhinoraja; species Rhinoraja longicauda. The sequence continues at coordinate 513,705 of NC_135977.1, forward strand.
AGAGAGAGTGTCCCGGGCAGTGGGGGCTGCTGAGGGGGAGAAACCGGGCGGAGTGGGAGAGGTAGACGTGACCGAGGCCGGAGGAAGAACCAAAACAAGTTTCAAGGCAGGAAAGTTCTGGAAAGAAAACACAAAGAGAGAGGGAGGGAGAGAGGCTGGAGACGTGGAGGGGGGGAGCGGGAGTGGGAGAATGGTGAAGGGAGAGTGAGGGGGAGAGGGAGTGACGGGGTAAAGAGTAGAGGGAGTAAGTGAGGGGGGAGTGGGAAGTGAGGGAGGGGGAGTGAGGTGTGAGGGGGAGTGAGTGCGGCCATGGAGGCGGCGGGCTCGGCGCTGGACAAGGCTCCGGCCGAACTCTCTGTCACGGACGTTTACGACATCGCGGCGCTGGTGGGCCAGGAGTTCGAGCGCATCATCGACGCGTTCGGCTGCGACGCCATCGCCAAGCTGCTGCCCAAGGTGGTGCGGGTGCTGGAGATGCTGGAGGAGCTGGTGGGTCGCGACCGCTGCAACCCCGAGCTGGGGGAACTGCGCCTGGAGCTCGGCCGTCTGCGGCTGGAGAGGGGCGAGCGCATCGAGAAGGAGCGCAAACATCAGCAGGTCCGGGGCTGGAGGGGGGCCAGAGTGGGGAAAGGGGGGCCGGGGGGGCGGGGGGGGAGGGGGGGCGGGGGGGGCGGGGGCGGGGGGGGGGGAGGGGGGGCGGGGGGGGAGGGGGGAGGGCGGGGGTGGAAATAGTGGAAGCATTGGAGATCATTTTTCAATGTTCTATAGATTCAGGATCAGTTCCTGTGGATTGGAGGATAGCAAATGTTATCCCACTTTTTAAGAAAGGAGGGAGAGAGAAAACGGGTAATTATAGACCAGTTAGTCTGACATCAGTGGTGGGGAAGATGCTGGAGTTAATTATAAAAGACGAAATTGCTGAGCATTTGGATAGCAGTAACAGGATCATTCCAAGTCAGCATGGATTTACGAAGGGGAAATCATGCTTGACAAATCTACTGGAATTTTTTGAGGATGTAACTAGGAAAATTGACAGGGGAGAGTCAGTGGATGTGGTGTACCTCGACTTTCATAAAGCCTTCGACAAGGTTCCACATAGGAGCTTAGTGGGCAAAATTAGAGCACATGGTATTGGGGGTAGGGTACTGACATGGATAGAAAATTGGTTGACAGACAGAAAGCAAAGAGTGGGGATAAATGGGTCCCTTTCGGAATGGCAGGCAGTGACCAGTGGGGTACCGCAAGGTTCGGTGCTGGGACCCCAGCTATTTACGATATATATTAATGACAGATGAAGGGATTAAAAGTACCATTAGCAAATTTGCAGATGATACTAAGCTGGGGGGTAGTGTGAATTGTGAGGAAGATGCAATAAGGCTGCAGGGTGACTTGGACAGGTTGTGTGAGTGGGCGGATACATGGCAGATGCAGTTTAATGTAGATAAGTGTGAGGTTATTCACTTTGGAAGTAAGAATAGAAAGGCAGATTATTATCTGAATGGAGTCAAGTTAGGAAGAGGGGATGTTCAACGAGATTTGATGGTCCTCAACATTGATGGTCTCCCAGTATCCACCTCACCTCACATCCGGAATCTTGGAATCATCCTTGATCAAACCCTCTCCTTCGACAAACACATCAAACACATCACAAAGACAGCCTTCTTCCACCTCAAAAACATTGCCCGTCTCCGTCCATCCCTCTCCTCCACAGCTGCAGAAACCCTCATCCACGCCTTCATCACCTCCCGTCTGGACTACTGCAACAGCCTCCTCTATGGCGCACCCTCAAAAATCATCAATAAACTTCAATACATTCAAAACTCCGCTGCCCATCTACTCACACACACCTCGATCCGTGACCATATCACCCCCGTCCTTTATAAACTCCACTGGCTCCCCATCCCCCAGAGAATCCAGTACAAAATCCTCCTCATAACCTACAAAGTCCTCCATAACCTGGCCCCATCCTACCTGACCGACCTCCTCCACAGGCACACTCCCACCTGCACCCTCCGCTCTGCCGCTGCCAATCTCCTATCCCCCCACATCCGGACTAAACTCAGATCCTGGGGGGACAGGGCTTTCTCCATCGCTGCTCCCACCCTATGGAACTCACTACCCCAAACCGTTAGAGACTCCCCCACACTCACCACATTCAAAACATCGCTGAAGTCTCACCTGTTCAGTACTGCCTTCAACCACTGAAGGTCACCTCACCTTCTGTCTCCTTTCTCTGTTCATTTATTTATTTACTTATTTATCTATTTATTCATTTCCCTATGTTCTCTAAATCTCTGTAAAGCGTCTTTGAGTATATGAAAAGCGCTATATAAATAAAATGTATTATTATTATTATTATTATCTGGGTGTCCTAGTGCATCAGTCACTGAAAGGAAGCATGCAGGTACAGCAGGCAGTGAAGAAAGCCAATGGAATGTTGGCCTTCGTAACAAGAGGAGTTGAGTATAGGAGCAAAGAGGTCCTTCTACAGTTGTACCGGGCTCTGGTGAGACCGCACCTGGAGTACTGTGTGCAGTTTTGGTCTCCAAATTTGAGGAAGGATATTCTTGCTATTGAGGGCGTGCAGCGTAGGTTCACTAGGTTAATTCCCGGAATGGCGGGACTGTCGTATGTTGAAAGGCTGGAGCAATTAGGCTTGTATACACTGGAATTTAGACGGATGAGGGGGGATCTTATTGAAACATATAAGATAATTAGGGGATTGGACACATTAGAGGCAGGAAACATGTTCCCAATGTTGGGGGAGTCCAGAACAAGGGGCCACAGTTTAAGAATAAGGGGTAGGCCATTTAGAACGGAGATGAGGAATAACTTTTTCAGTCAGAGAGTGGTGAAGGTGTGGAATTCTCTGCCTCAGAAGGCAGTGAAGGCCAGTTCGTTGGATGCTTTCAAGAGAGAGCTGAATAGAGCTCTTAAGGATAGCGGAGTGAGGGGGTATAGGGAGAAGGCAGGAACGGGGTACTGATTGAGAGTGATCAGCCATGATCGCATTGAATGGCGGTGCTGGCTCGAAGGGCTGAATGGCCTACTCCTGCACCTATTGTCTATTGGGGCCCGGGGTGGAGAGGGGAAGGGGGGCCGGGGGTGGAGGGGAGGCCGGGGGTGGAGAGGGGAAGGGGGACCGGGGATGGAGGGGGGCCGGGGTGGAGAGAGGAAGGGGGGCCGGGGGTGGAGGGGGGCCCGGGGTGGAGAGGGGAAGGGGGGCCGGGGTGGAGAGGGGAAGGGTGGCCGGGGGTGGAGTGGGGCCGGGGGGTGGAGGCAGAGGGCCGGAGGAGATGTGTGCGCTGGGGGCAGCGACAGGGCAGGTCTCGACAAAACTTTGGTAGACACAAGATGCTGGAGTAACTCAGCGGGTCAGGCAGCATCTCTGGAGAGAAGGAATGGGTGACGTTTCAGGTCGAGACCCTTCTTCAGACTGATCATCAATCACCCATTCCTTCTCTCCAGAGATGCCACCTGACCCGCTGAGTTACTCCAGCATCTTGTGTCTACCTTCGATTTAAACCAGCATCTGCAGTTTTCTTTCCTTGACATAACTTTGGTTCAGTTGTAACCGATGGAAGTCGATCACACTACAGTATTGTAAACGTTGCCTGAGATTTGGATAAGATGCCAAGTAATCCTACTCTTCCCACTCTCCTCCCGCACTTTGTAATGCTCCACGCAGTATCATCCCTCTACCATTAATCTCTCGCCCAGTCTAATCTCACTCCCTACAAACTAGGTCTCCACCTGAACTACTAATAAGATCTGGAAAGCTGGGATAGGGAGCTGTGCCCTCACAACCAGTGGATCAGCTCTGCAGCCTCTGTATCTAGCTGTCAGTGGTGGTGGACCAGTCAATAAGGATTGGGTTCTGACAATGCCAGGGCCAGTCTGTGAGTGCACAAGGAACAGTTGAAGTGTTTACACCCAGCTTCAGCCAGGAGTGGTGATTGGATGCACGATTCGCTCTCCTCCTGAGACCCCCACATTACACAGGTTCGGATCCCACCCTCCACTCTCTCCACACAAGATCAAGGAATAACTTCAGAATTGGATCTCGCACAGTCTGAGAGTCCACATAATGCTTGGTTTATTATTGTCGGGTGTGCTGAAATGTGTGCAATCCAAATGGAACGATGCATGAATACGTCAGATAGTGCAGATGAGAATATAAATAGCGTGCAGAATATAGTCATGCAGCTACGGAGAGTGGAGCAATTATTTTAAAAGTGCAACGGCCACAGTGAAGTAGATTAGAACGAGGTCCGTTCACGAGCGGGCAAGAAGCTGTTCATGAATCTGGTGGTACGCACTTTCAAGTCTGTATCTTTTGCCCACTGGGAGAGGGGAGAAGAGAGAGTGTTCTTGACAAGGTTGTCTGCTTTCCCAAGGCAGTTGAAGTGTGGATGGAGTCAGTGGGATGTGTGATGGACTGGGCTACGTTCACAACTCTGCCATTTCTTGCAGCCTTAGACAGAGCAGTTGTCAAACTTTTGATGCATCTGGGTGGGCTGCATCATGGTGATCTGTGGAAACTGATGAGTGCTTGGAGGCATGCTGGCTTTTGTTAGTACTGAAGACCTGCCTTTCAGAATGAGCAGCACCTCGAGCAGCACCACTGATATCTAGCCCACTGTGGAACATTGCCCAGATGTAACCTGCTCACAAATGTAATCAGGCTAAGCACTGCCCAGTCTCTCTCCCCTCCATCAACAACAGTGATGGAAGGAGACTGGGATAGTGCTATCAAATGGCACCTAATCAACAGGCACTGGGGCCCAGTTTCCTCGGGACCATTTGGCTCCAAACCTCATCGCACCTTGGTCCAAGGAGAGGTACGAGTGGCAGCATTTGATGGCAGTACTGAGAATCCCAAATAAAAGTGGGCATCACGGGATAAACGTGACAGTGATTGGAGTCAAATTTGCCCAGCGGAAAATGGTCCCGATTGTTGGTGAAGCATCCCCAAGCTGCTTCACCAATGACCTTTCTTTAGTACATGTCCCGAGGGAGATACAGTGAAAAGCTTTGTGTGCCTGCTATCCAGTCCAATCTTACCATGCCATACACAAGTACACAGGTGGTGCAGAGGATGGAGATTGAAGAGTGCAGCCATTGTAGTGGATGATGGAATATCCCACAAGGCACCAGCACGTAGTCTCCACGCTGGGGTGTTGTGGGAAAGTGGGGAGGACTGCTGCAATTTAACAGCGTCATTCCTTTAAAAAAATGTAAATCTTGTGTTCCTTTTGCACATTTTGAAACTTCCAAGAAGGACTTTATAGATATAAAATGCTGTTGGGATTGTAGTCACAGCTGCAGGAAAATGGTGGAACATGGTTATAAACTTTTTTTTCCCAGTACAACCAGCATTTACAAAATAATTGCATTTGTAAATTATTTAGCAGAACATGTTATAAACTTAATGGGAATCTGAAGCGAGATCTTCAGTGATCGTATTTAGTGGCAGGAGGAGGGATGTTTCCAGGCAGACTGTGCAGAGTGGCCCTGTGTTTACATGGAGGGGTCGCGGAGTGGGCTTGTGTTTAGAGGGAGGGTTCACGGAGTGGATTTGTGTGTGGATGGGGGGGACATGGAGTGGTTTGTGTTTAGGTGCAGGATCGCGGAGTGGGCTTGTGTTTAGGTGCAGGGTAGCGTGTGTGGATGGGGGGAGGTCGCGGAGTGGGCTTGTGTTTAGGTGCAAGGTAGCGTGTGTGGATGGGAGGGTCGCAGAGTGTTTTGCTGTTTGGGATTGAGCTGGCTGCTGACGAGCTGAACGATCTCCTCGGATCTCCTGCCAGGTGCTGTCTGACGAGCTGAGCATGGGAAGGTTCCTGAGCTAGGCGTAGGGTGGGGATATTCCCTGATGATTGCAGAATGTTTAATTCCATATGCTGTGTTTGAGCAAATGAGCCAGTCCGTACCTGCAGAGAACATTCCGGCATGTGCCACTTTGGTCATGGCCAACAGGGAGAGGTTCTCAGCACCGCTTTGCGCCACCCCCACCAGCTGAGGGGTCACCACTGACCACAGGCTCAGCTCAACTACCACCCCCCCTCCCCAAGGTGACCAGCCAACATCTCCTTTGGGTACCTAAACCCAAATATTGAAAACTCTCCACCTCGAGGCTTGGAGACAGCAAGGATCAAAAGGCAAGAAGTGTGTTGATACTCTCTGTGATGCTGCATCTCTCTTTGACACCCAGTCAAATCAGCCCTTGCACCCTTTCATGCCCCTGCTTCCTTGAGCAGCTGTCTAAATTACTCTAAAACATAGAAAGAATCTACCTCGACATTATTGCGGCCGGGATCTCCACACTCTAATCTCTTCTATAATCTTATTCACGTCAGAGGAATGTATTTCCCAAGCTGTTCATCAAATTGGAACACACGTGTTAAGGGGACCAAATCTTGAGCAAAAAAATGGTTGGATGGTGCTAGAATAACTCAATGGGTCAGGCAGCAATTCTGGAGAACTTTCTGGCGTGAGTTGTTGTTCTGCTTGGGTAGTTTACAACTCACAGTATGAACATCAAATTCTCCACTGCCCCCTCAACCTTCTAGAGATGCTGCCTGACCTACGTTACTCCAGCACTTTGTCTTTTTTTTTTGTAAACCAGCACCTGTAGTTGTTTGTTTCTAAAGAACTGGTTGGCCACACAGGAGTGGCATCTTTGAAGTGAGCCATTGGCCTGCAAGCCTGGGGTTGAGAGGCATTGTGCCAGGGCATCTCGCTCCACACCGTGCCGCTGATTCTCCCTACACCTCCATCCCGTGTGAGCTTGTGGTCGTTCTCTTTGGGAGACCGGCGTTCTTGGTGTTGTCGTTTGATTGGAGATTAATGCTGAATTGGACTGGCAAGTTTCACGTCTCAGAAACTGTTTGACAATGTCCTTGATTCTAAACTTTCCGCCTGGAGGATTGGGTTGGAGTGTCGTGGTGTGATGCGATGTTATCTTGGACAGTGCCCGGCTGCATCCTCCGTCTGCGCAGTGTATTCTCTAACACCTGGTGTGTGGGAAGGAACTGCAGATGCTGGTTTAAACCGAAGATAAACACAAAATGCTGGAGTAACTTAGTGGGACAGGCAGCATCTCTGGAGAGAAGGAATGGGTGACGTTTCAGGTGTGAAGAAGGGTCTGACCCGAAACGTTACCCATTCCTTCTCTCCAGAGATGCTGCCTGTCCCGCTGAGTTACTCCAGCATGTGATGTCTGTCCCTAACTCACTGTTGTTAGTACAGTCGATCCAGGACAAATTATTGTTAATATTAATGCTGAGGAACCTGAGTTTTCCACCATCTTGACGCATCCATTTATTTGCTTCAAGAATGAAACATAGAAAATAGGTGCTGTAGTAGGTCATTCGGCCCTTCAAGACAGCACCACCATTCAATATGATCACGGCTGATCATCCAAAATCAGTACCCCATTCCTGCTTTCTCCCCATATACCTTGATTCCGTTAGCCCTAAGAGCTAAATCTAACTCTATTGAAAACATCCAGTAAATTGGCCTCCACTGCCTTCAGTGGCAGAGAATTCCACAGATTCACAACTCACTGGGTGAAAAAGTTTTCCTCATCTCAGTCCTAAATGTCCTACCCCATATTCTTAAACTGTGGTCCCTGGTTCTGAACTTCCCCAACATCGGGAACATTTTTCCTGCATCTAGCCTGTCCAATCCCTTAAGGATTTTATATGTTTCTATAAGATCCCATCTCAGCCTTCTAAATTCCAGTGAATACAAGCCCAGTTGACCCTTTATTTCACCATATGTCAGTCCCGCCATCCTGGGAATTATCCTGGTGAACCTACGCTGCACTCCCTCAATAGAAAGAATGTCCTAACTTAAATTAGGGGCCAAAACTGCACACAATACTGGGCTGTGATAATGGGCAGCAGTAAAGTTACACTGAGATACAATCGGTCCCTGTGCGAGCCTGAGGCTGCACAGCGGTGTCGTAGTTACGTGAGGGATCGGGTCCTCAGAACAGTCCTCCAAGCCACCCATCGAGGTGGAGGCATCCATTCTCCACAGTTACACCCATTGTATCACTCTGCATGCACTTCCTGAAATTCGTTCCTTTGAAAATCACCCTGAACTAATCAAATGCATACTGCACCCAGTCAATGAATACCTTGAAACATTTTATTGATATTGCTAACCTGACAAATGCTTTAAAAATGTCTGGAAGAATTTGTGTGTGATTTCCCTTAGTCAGGGCAGCGTAACGTGGGAGGCCCTGTATCTGTGTCCCAATGTCGGCCCGGTCAGCTGTGGGTCACGCCTTTGATGCATTCTCTGTGCTTCTGAATGTCTCGGGGGGGGGGGGGGGGGGGTCTGGGTTAGTGTTGAGGGCCCCAGTCACCAGGAGGGTAAGGGTCCTGCATTCTGTGCCCCTTGCAGGGGGGGAGGGGGTCACATCACCAGGGACCCCCCCCCCAGAATGAGAGACTAGCTCTCGGGAGCTTGGACGGAGGGTGCTGGGTTGTGGGTGGAAAGACGTTGCTGCTACTGGTTTCACAGCGGGCTGTGATTATGGGATGACGCTGGCTCTTGGCAGCAGCTATTGCTTCATGCTGCCTCCCAGAATAACCTGTGTCAGGAGGAAAGTTCCTGGCATGGTCAGTCATGGGGTTAACACTCAGCAACTCCCAGCCCCACTCAGGAACTCCCAGCCCCGCACGGCCACTCCCAGCCCCGCACGGCCACTCCCAGCCCCGCACGGCAACTCCCAGCCCCGCACGGCCACTCCCAGCCCCGCACGGCAACTCCCAGCCCCGCACGGCAACTCTCAGCCACGCTCAGCAACTCCCAGCCCCGCACAGCAACTCTCAGCCACACTCAGCAACTCTCAGCCACGCTCAGCAACTCTCAGCCACGCTCAGCAACTCCCAGCCCCGCACAGCAACTCCCAGCCCCGCACAGCAACTCTCAGCCACACTCAGCAACTCCCAGCCCCGCACAGCAACTCTCAGCCACACTCAGCAACTCCCAGCCCCGCACAGCAACTCTCAGCCACACTCAGCAACTCCCAGCCCCGCACAGCAACTCTCAGCCACGCTCAGCAACTCCCAGCCCCGCACAGCAACTCCCAGCCACACTCAGCAACTGCCAGCCCCGCACAGCAACTCTCAGCCCCGCTCGGCCACACTCAGCCCCACTCGGCCACTCCCAGCCCCGCTCGGCCACTCCCAGCCCCGCTCGGCCACTCCCAGCCAGTGAACCTGCTGTAAAATCAGCTTCCAACACGTCAGTCAGGCCCGACAAAGCAGCCAATATTCGGGGAACTAACATTCCTGCAGGAGAGTGTGACTGGATAACTGGCTGGTCTCCAGGATCGGCCTGTCTGTCATTAACGCTCAGTGCTTGGGAAACCTCTTATATACTTCTAAAAATAAACATTCAGAATAAAAAAATATATACAAAACAAAAACTGTGCATAAGCTCTTCACACATTCTCTCTACTTTCAATAATGTCTTACTCAGTAATGTTCACATATCTTTATACAAAACAAAGATAGACACAAAATGCTGGAGTAACTCAGCAGGACAGGCAGCATCTCTGGAGAGAAGGAATGGATGATGTTTTGGATCAAGACCCTTCTTCAGACTGGTTAGGAATAAGGGAAATGAGATTATGATGTAGAGAGATAAAGAACAATGAATAAAAGATGTGCAAAAAAGTAACGATGATAAAGGAAACAGGCAATTGTTAGCTGTTGGGTGAAAACGAGAAGCTGGTGCGACTTGGGTGGGGGAGGGATAGAGAGAGAGGGAATGCCGGGGCTACCTTGCGTTAGGGCTAGGGTTCTGCAGAACACCCTTGCCAGTCATGTGGCCCCTGGGGTGCTGTCCCTCCCGTGGTTTGAGGGGTGCCCGACCAGACTCTGCCCCCCCAATGTCTAGACTGTGGTCCTCCCCCACAGGGCGTTGGCTGCATTGACCGAGCTTCAGTGCGTCCCTCAGCATGGACACGTTGATCCCAGACGCAAGGACAGAGTAATTCACACCAGTGCTGCAATTAACGGACTAAAGTGGGCTGTTTATTCACTGTTTGATGTGAGGAGCAATTTCACCCATGACCCTTTTGGGGAATCTCAGTGACAGTCAGGAAAAGTTAAAAGGGATTGCTGTTTAATCTCGTGCTTTCATTGGACACGAGCCTCTGGGTTTTTTTGATATTTATGTTATAATATTCTCCCAATTTCGTGACCATTCTCGTCTAATTTGTAACCTTTAAAACAGACACTCCACCTTATCACGGACTGGAATGGGCAAGGCCCAGGTCTGACCCTGCCCCAAAGGGAGAAGGCCCAGGTCTGACCCTGCCCCAAAGGGAGAAGGCCCTGTCGATCACTCAATCACTCCCCTCTGTCCATCTCAGCACTCTGTATCTCCCCCTTCACCCTACAAATTGTACATGAGTTTGGTCTGTTTGTATTTATGTACAGTATTAACTGATCTGTTTAGAGAGCATTCAAAACAAAGCTTTTCACTGTACCTCACTACCGGTGACAATAATAAACCTAAACCTTTGTTGCAGATATAAACACTTGGATGTGTAGGGGGTGCGATGAGTTACCTGTGTCTGTGGGGGGGTCTGTCTGTGGCTGTGTTCTGTGGGAGTCTGTGTGGGTGTGTGATGAGTGGCCTGACTGCTAAGCTCTGTGTGCCTTCAGGAGCTGGTGCTGGTAGAGGATGTGTGGAGAGGTGAGGCCCAGGACCTGCTGTCACAGATCGCCCAGCTTCAGGAGGAGAACAAGCAGCTGATGAGCAACCTGCCCCACAAAGACACGCATCTCACCGAGGAAGAAATCCTCAGGCAGGAAGGTAAAGCAACAGCTGTGTGGAGTAACCTTCCCAATGCCCCCACACCCCCCCCCAATGCCCCCCCCCCCCCCCCGTGCCCTGAGAGGGCAACACTGGACCTCTTCTGGGAAATAAGCCAGAGCAGGTGACTGGTGTTCGTGCAGAAATAGTTATGGAAATAATTCTAGGATTGCAGTGAAGGTGGATCCTGGTGGGCACCGAGGGGACATGAGATGGAGATGAACTTGCATTGGAGTTTCTATCAAACTTACAAAAAACATTTTGACACGGAATGCTGGAGTAACTCAGTGGGACAGGCAGCATCTCTGGAGAGAAGGAATGGGCGACGTTTCAGGTCGAGACAAAAACATTTCTTTCTCTGAAGGAACTCCCAAGTTAGTTACGCTACAATGCCTGCAGTCTGATCTTCAGGTCCAATCATTCAAAGGTGCCCACTTGTACAAAGGTGCCCACCTGTATATGCCCATCTGTACAAAGGTGCCCACCTGTACATGGGGTCTGTAGTTTACTTGCTGTCAGAGATTTGTCCAACTTGCCTCGGTCGTTGCAACCTGGGGGAGACGGACTATCCGGGTCTGTGTTGGTCAAGCTGTGGTCAGTCAGAAGCTCCCCACATCTGGCCAGCTGTGGACGGGGAGGAACAATGGATGAGCCCAGGCTCCTCCACCACAGCCGCAGTGCCCCATTAATGTCCCTCTGCCTTCCAGCCGGCATGTCAGAGAGGGAGCGCCTGGTGATGAAGAAGCTGAAGGAGGTTGTGGACAAGCAGCGGGATGAGATCCGAGCCAAGGACCGGGAGCTGACGCTGAAGAACGAGGACGTGGAGGCCGTGAGTGACTGCCGGGGTGGGAGAGGAAGAGAGGAGAGGGGGGCAGGGGGTGGGAGTGCAGGTGCGTGTCCTGGAGTGTGATGCGGGAGGGTGTTGGGAGCTGGGGAGGTGCTGACAAGGTATCTGGGGGGGAGGATATATTGAGGTAGGGCAGGGCGTGGTTGAGAGGCAGGTAGGGGGTGCCCTGCTGAGGTGTTAAGGAGGGAGGGAGGGAAGGATGTCTCCTGGGTTGTGGAGAGGCAGGGAGTAGGGAGGGGGTGAGGTGGTGTGTGGGGAGTAGGGTGGGAGATGCGGTGGGGCGTGGAGAGTAGGGGGTGGGATGTGGGGAGTAGGGTGGGGTGGGGTGTGGGGAGTAGGGGGGGCATGGGGAGTGGTGGGGTGTGGGGAGTAGGGTGGGGTGGGGTGACAATAGACAATAGACAATAGGTGCAGGAGTAGGCCATTCAGCCCTTCGAGCCAGCACCGCCATTCAATGCGATCATGGCTGATCACTATCAATCAGTACCCCGTTCCTGCCTTCTCCCCATACCCCCTCACTCCGCTATCCTTAAGAGCTCTATCCAGCTCTCTCTTGAAAGCATCCAACGAACTGGCCTCCACTGCCTTCTGAGGCAGAGAATTCCACACCTTCACCACCCTCTGACTGAAAAAGTTCTTCCTCATCTCCGTTCTAAATGGCCTACCCCTTATTCTCAAACTGTGGCCCCTTGTTCTGGACTCCCCCAACATTGGGAACATGTTATCTGCCTCTAATGTGTCCAATCCCCTAATTATCTTATATGTTTCAATAAGATCCCCCCTCATCCTTCTAAATTCCAGTGTATACAAGCCCAATCGCTCCAGCCTTTCAACATACGACAGTCCCGCCATTCCGGGAATTAATCTAGTGAACCTACGCTGCACGCCCTCCATAGCAAGAATATCCTTCCTCAAATTTGGAGACCAAAACTGCACACAGTACTCCAGGTGCGGTCTCACCAGGGCCCGGTACAACTGTAGAAGGACCTCTTTGCTCCTATACTCAACTCCTCTTGTTACGAAGGCCAACATTCCATTGGCTTTCTTCACTGCCTGCTGAACCTGCATGCTTCCTTTCATTGACTGATGCACTAGGACACCCAGATCTCGTTGAACTCCCCCTCCTCCTAACTTGACACCATTCAGATAATAATCTGCCTTTCTATTCTTACTTCCAAGTGTGGGGAGTAGGGGGGCATGGGGAGTGGTGGGGTGTGGGGAGTAGGGTGGGGTGGGGAGTAGGGGGGCATGGGGAGTGGTGGGGTGTGGGGAGTAGGGGGGGTGTGGGGAGTAGGGGGGGGTGGGGGGAGTAGGGGGGTGTGGGGAGTAGGGTGGGGTGTGGGGAGTAGGGGGGGGTGTGGGGAGTAGGGGGGGGTGTGGGGAGTAGGGGGGGGTGTGGGGAGTAGGGGGGGGTGTGGGGAGTAGGGGGGGGGTGTGGGGAGTAGGGGGGTGTGGGGAGTGGGGGGGTTGTGGGGAGTAGGGGGGGTGTGGGGAGTAGGGTGGAGTGGGGAGTAGGGTGGAGTGGGGAGTAGGGTGGAGTGGGGAGTAGGGTGGAGTGGGGAGTAGGGTGGAGTGGGGAGTAGGGTGGAGTGGGGAGTAGGGTGGAGTGGGGAGTAGGGTGGAGTGGGGAGTAGGGTGGAGTGGGGAGTAGGGTGGAGTGGGGAGTAGGGTGGAGTAGGGTGGAGTGGGGAGTAGGGTGGAGTGGGGAGTAGGGTGGAGTGGGGAGTAGGGTGGAGTGGGGAGTAGGGTGGAGTGGGGAGTAGGGTGGAGTGGGGAGTAGGGTGGAGGGCCCGTGGGTTGCTGAGTAGCGAGGCTGGTGTTTCACCCCCTCCCTCCATCCCCTGCGGGGCGCAGTTGCAGCTGCAGCAGAACCGGCTGATGCGGATCAACCACGAGCTGCGGCACAAGGTGACAGTGATGGACGCGCAGGGCAAGGGGCTGATCGAGCAGAAGGTGGAGCTGGAGGCCAGGCTACAGACCAGGGAGCAGGAGATGGGCAAGCGACGGCACAGGGCCCAGCGCCAGCCCCTGGAGAACGGACCCCCCCAGGGACCGGTGGGTATGGGGGGGAGGAGGGGTGATGGGAGGGGGGGTGGGGAGAGGAGGGGTGACGGGGGGATGGGGAGAGCAGGGGTGATGGATGGGGGGGGGGTCTGGTGGTGGGGGGAGAGGAGAAGGGGGGGAGAGGAGAAGGGGGGGACAGGCACAGCAAGTAAAAGGAGGGCTGGTGGGTGCTTGCTGTCTGGCTGGGGATGGCGATAACTTGGAGGGGAGACGTATAGGGAGGGTGGTGGAGAGGGGTCCAGTTCTGGGGGGGCAGGGGCTGAGTAAATAATGTGAGGGCGGTGGGTGCTTGGGGTCTGGCTGGGGTTGGTGGGGGGGGGGGGTAAGGGGAAGGTGGTTCAGATGCCCAGGCCCAGTGTCCCCCACTGGGTAACCAGCCTGTGTTCCACAGATTGAGGGGGAGACGGTGGGGGGGGAGGAGGAGGAGCCCCCAGGGGAGGGGTCACCGGCGGACGGCAGCGACGCCAACCGGCCGCGCTTCACGCTGCAGGAGCTGCGCGACGTCCTGCACGAGCGCAACGAGCTGAAGGCCAAGGTGTTCCTGCTGCAGGAGGAGATGGCGTACTACCGCAGGTCAGTGACCCCCCCTCCCCCCGCGCGGTCCTCGCCACCTCAACCCCCCTCCCCCCCCGCGGACCTCACCACCTCAACCCCCCTCCCCCCCCCGCGGACCTCACCACCTCAACCCCCCCCCCCCCCCACGCGGACCTCTCCACCTCAACCCCCCCCCCCCCACGCGGACCTCTCCACCTCAACCCCCCCCCCCCACACACACACACACACACACATGCAGACCTCACCACCTCAACCCCCACACACAGAATTAACTTCACTCTTGCAGACCGTGCTGGAGGTCAGTGCGGCCTCCCTGGTAGGTGGTCTCTCCCCCTCAGCCCCGTCCGTCCGTCCGTCCACTGACTCCCGTTGTTTTTGTTTCCTTCTAATAAGGACATTGTTCAGTCATTGCAATTTACAGTGTTCCGGAAGGTACCGAGACTTTCAATATCGCGTTACATTAGGCAATCATTATAATGCAATAGTGGCATCTTTATCTACAACGTGCTTGACCCCCCGCGGCGACCAGCGTTCACGGAAGGCTTCCAGAGTCCCCCTGGACACCGCGTGTTCCCTCTCCAAGGACACGCGAGCACGGACGTAGGCCCGGAGGAGGGGCAGGCAGCCGCCTCTGCTTGACAATCGACTACCTGCTGCCTGGACCCGCGAATGGCCAACTTGGCCAGGCCCATGAGCAAACCAACAGGTAGATCCCACCCTCCTGATCGACCCTCCCCACTCCCTGCCTTGTGCCCAAATACCAAAATTGTGGGACTAAAATGCAGGCCAAACTGTAGGAGTAGCCCCTTCAGATATTCACACAGGCACAGTCCATGTACACACCACCGCCCCGAGCAACACTCCACCCCAGGTCCCCGATGTAAAGTGGAGACCTCCACTGGGGACCGCTCCCTCTGCCAGGTGGTCACGCGGACGGACCGCCAGGGCGTGGCCTGACTCCCGGTGTTGTGTGGTTGCAGTGAGGAACAGGAGGACAGCACCGGCTCCTTGGACCCCCTGCCCCACCCACCCGTGCAGCCCCGCGCAGCAACGCAGACCGACTCCGGCATCCGCCGGCTGTGAGTATCTGCGGGAGGGGGGTCTGGACTGGCTGGGGGAAGGGGACCCAGAGACCATGGGGGGGGGGGGGGCTGGGGAAAGGGGACCCAGAGACCATGGGACTGGGGGGACTGGGGGAAGGGGACCCAGAGACCATGGGGGGGACGACTCGGGGAAGGGGACCCAGAGACCATGGGGGGGGGGGGGGGGACTGGGGGAAGGGGACCCAGAGACCATGGGGGGGGGGGGCTGGGGGAAGGGGACCCGGAGACCATGGGGGGGGGCTGGGGGAAGGGGACCCAGAGACCATGGGGGGGGGGGGACTGGGGGAAGGGGACCCAGAGACCATGGGGGGGACGCACTGGGGGAAGGGGACCCAGAGACCGGGGGGGGGAGGGGGAAGGGGACCCAGAGACCATGGCGGGGGGCTGGGGGAAGGGGACCCAGAGACCGGGGGGGGGACGACGGGACTGGGGGAAGGGGACCCAGAGACCATGGGGGGGGGGGCTGGGGGAAGGGGACCCAGAGACCATGGGGGGGGGGGGGGGGGCTGGGGGAAGGGGACCCAGAGACCATGGCTGCGGGGGACGACGGGGGGAAGGGGACCCAGAGACCATGGGGGGGGGGACTGGGGGAAGAGGAGCCAGAGACCATGGGGGACGACGACTGGGGGAAGGGGACCCAGAGACCATGGGAGGGGGGGGAAGGGGACCCAAAGACCATGTGATGGGAGGGGGGGAGGGGACCCAGAGACCATGGGGGGGGGGGGCTGGGGGAAGCTGGGGGAAGGGGACCCAGAGACCAGGGGGGGGGGGGGCTGGGGGAAGGGGACCCAGAGACCATGGGGGGGGGGCTGGGGGAAGGGGACCCAGAGACCATGGCTGCGGGGGACGACGACTGGGGGAAGGGGACCCAGAGACCATGGGGGGGACGGACTGGGGGAAGGGGAGCCAGAGACCATGGGGGGGGGGGAGACTGGGGGAAGGGGACCCAGAGACCATGGGGGACGACGACTGGGGGAAGGGGACCCAGAGACCATGGGGGGGGGGGAAGGGGACCCAAAGACCATGTGATGGGAGGGGGGGGAGGGGACCCAGAGACCATGGGGGGGGGGGGAGCTGGGGGAAGGGGACCCAGAGACCATGGAGGGGGGGGTGGCTGGGGGAAGGGGACCCAGAGACCATGGGGGGGGGGGGGTGGCTGGGGGAAGGGGACCCAGAGACCATGGCCGGGGGGAGGGCAGTGGGCCGGAGGGGGAGGTGGGAATGGCTGTGGCTGTCACCTTGACTGGCGCTGGGCAGGGGGGCAGACCCCACTCCCCCCCCCCCCCCCACTGAACTAACTGGGGGGGATTGGGCTCGGGGAGTTGGACCCTCAGCTCGAGGCGGGGAGGGGGTGGTGGTTTGGGGGGGAGGAGGAGCAGGAACAGGCAGAGGTGACCATACAACACTGCACGCCGTGCCCCGCTGGTCTAACATCTGTACATGGTCACGGTCACATCAGCCGGAGTTAGGTCCTGCCGCTGAGCGGGTCATACACTCCCCACCCTGGGGGAGGTTATACGACCAGTGCCCAAGGGACGTTTGGGGAGGGAGATAGTGTCGTCTGTGGAGTGGTGATGTAACTGACCCTCAATGTGGGGAACTCTCTCCCCGCTCTCGTGACTGGGAACAGTGCCTTGCACCTGACCCTCATGTTGTGAGTGGACACAGCACCTGCAGACCTAGCCCGTGCACCACTGGGCCCCCTGTGTGCAGCACGGGCCCCCTGTGTGTGCAGCGCGGGCCCCCTGTGTGCAGCGCGGGCCCCCTGTGTGCAGCGCGGGCCCCCTGTGTGCAGCTCGGGCCCCCTGTGTGTGCAGTGCTGGCCCCCTGTGCAGGGAGCGCGGGCCCCCTGTGCAGGGAGCGCGGGCCCCCTGTGCGTGCAGTGCGGCCCCCCCTGTGTGTGCAGCGCTGGCCCCCTGTGTGTGCAGCGCGGGCCCGCTGTGTGCTGTGCGGGCAGCGCTGGCCCCCTGTGTGCAGCATGGGCCCCCCTGTGTGCAGTGCGGGCCCCCCCGTGTGCGGGCAGCGCTGGCCCCCACTGTGAGCAGTGCGGGCCCCCTGTGTGCAGCACAGATGTTTCATGCTATTTGGCAACATTGCCACAGTTCCTGCAGCCGTGCATACTAGCACAGTCTTGCTGTGTTTCCTGCAGTGTTGCTTGCACCATTGGATTTGCTGCAGGGTTGCAAGCAGCACTGCAGCCTTGCATGGTTCCTCTGTGTTGTGGAGCATTTCATGCATTCAGGAGATGCAGACAAATGACCTCAATGATTGAACTCTGCCTGGTTTTGCCACCAGAGTTGTTTGTCCTTTTCCCTAAACTGCTTGCCATCGTTTCACTCAAGCCTCATGCCTCTCTTCAACTGCCAGCCAGCTGCATGGACCCCTGCACCCGATGCTGCTGTCTGGAACGGTGGGACACCATCTGTCGTTGCATCTTTAGCTGCGCCATGTTGGAATGAGCCTGTGTTTGCTGTTACTCACTGTGTCTGTCACTCTCTGCCCAGGATATTCACTGCCATCATGCCCATGGTTGCAGCTGGAATGATTGCAGATGACCCCACATTGCAGCCTATCAGAAGACTTGTTTCCCTTGTACGATCATTTTATTATCTTGCCCGCTTTTATCTTTTGCATGAACTGATATTTGCTGTTCCCCCCGCCGTGCCCGCCGGTGGGAGGTTAATGAACCCGCTCTTCAATATAATGCATGCTTGGGCACAATCACACGTTTGCTGTGTTTTATAGTTTTCCTTGGTCTGTGGTTTGTGAATTCATTCACCTCTTCTGTGCTTTGATCCCTGACCTCTGCTCTCCGTGTGGTAATGCTTGCTTTTAATTTGTCGATTGAAGAAGTTGGTAAAGTTGTCTGTTTAAAACAAAGCTAACCTGGAATGGGCTAGATGTTAACATTGAGAGCTTCAGCTTGTGTTGCAATTTCCCAGCCCGTGTCTCTGAGTATGCTGGGGATGGAGTGAGAAGTGATGGTCCGGTCCCCCCTCCTCCCATCCCCTCTCCTACCCCCTCCCATCCCCTCTCCTCCCCCCCCCCCCTCCTCCTCCCCCCCCCCTCCCCTCTCACAGTGACCGTGCTCCACATCCTGTCCTTGCTGCTGTGGTCACTGTTGGAGGTGGGGTGATGGGGGAGGTGGGGTGATGGGGGAGCTCTGATGTCCAGCCCACTGAGTGTGACCACGCTACATCACTGCTGCCCTCGCACCACCCTGGATCGGGACCTCTCGCATCTCCAGCACCTGTGATCGCTCGTCAGACATCCCTAAAGCTTTATTTCCCTTCATCTCTACAAACTCCATCACCACAAACTTCTGATGGCTTTTCATGCATTCATTTCATGACCCTTTGCACCTTGTTGTGGAAGTCCTGCGTGATTGTTGTTTTACTGGCTGCCAGCAGATGATTCTAGGAGTGTGGGAGATCAAGGTCGGGTTCACATTCATCTGCCAGCAGATGATTCTAGGAGTGTGGGAGATCAAGGTCGGGTTCACATTCCGTTAAGGTTGCTTGTCCCTGTTGACAAGTCAGACCGTGCAAAGTTTAGAATGAGTCGTGCAATGTCAGATGGAGTCGGTCCTTGGCATTGGGGATGCGTTGGGCATTTGCACCAGTGACCGTGCCACGAGGACTGAGCAGCAGGGATTTAATTGAAGAGTTCTTTCAAAGGGCTAGCACAGAGGTCAGGGCTGAATGGCCTTGCATTGTTGTGCAGGGGATGATGGATTGCTTCCACTGTACGTGGTGGTGTGTGGAGCGGGTGATTTGCAGGAGGAGTAACGCAGGCTGTTTGTGTTTTGCGCAGGTTTAATTTATTTTCACGGGACAAGCGAGCGGAGAGCCATCTGCGGATAACAGGATCTGCTGGGACTTGGGCAGATTCAGACCAGGAAGGGATTGTCACAGAGCAAGGCCAAGAGGCTCTGCCACATCTATAACCCTAACACACACTAGTCGGTGGGCTAGCAAGGCCAACAACCACCTGCTCTCAATCCAGAGAAGATTTCAATATTGACTTATTCACAAATCTAACCAAGCCCAAGTATCGCTGGTTGGAGTCGACAGTCTGCTGGAGTCCTGTTGTGTAACCACTAACCATGTTCAGGAAAGCTGAATCAATGTGTGGAGATCATAGCATTGGAGTAGTAACAATAGATTGTAACTTGCAGTATTATATCCAAACCCAAAGGATCTTTCTCTCTGAATTATGCAGCTTTTGCCTCTTACTAACCATGTGCTTGGAGGAGTTCTACTGTCTTTCTCACGTTGCACTTTGACAGTTTGGATTCGGTAGTGTGGAACTCCAGGAGACATCCAGACGATGAGGAGAAACAGATCCTCACTCAGTTTGTTCTCCAGCAGTTGGCTGCTGTGACCTGCCAAACCTCAACCTGTCCTTGGTAGTCGGGCCAGTCAGCCTTGTGTCTGTCCTCCACAGCCCCGTGCAAACCAAGCGCTGTGGAAAGCGAGCTGCCGCCGTTCACAGCTGACACAGGTTGTTTGGAGCATTTTGTAAACTATCTGCTGGAAGGCTGGTCATCAGCTGCCTGACTCTGTGCTGACACCAAGCCCCTGGTCCAGAGAAGCAGAGCACAGATGAAGTGGACAGAGGCATTGGAACATCTGTGCCCAACTACGCTGGGGGTAAAATAGCTCAAAGGAACAACTCCATTTACAAATTTGCACAGTTCATCGCCCGAGTCTTCAAAACCCTGACTTTTAGAAACTCTATGCTGAAGGAAGTCAGTGAAATATTTTGAGTAATGACATTCTCCAGACGAGAGAGTGTTGTCCAGTGACTCCTTTGCATCACATTGAGTGTGTTCCAGCAGAGAGGGTCTCGGCGTGTGTCAGGAGGTTGCGTTACCTTTGCTGTGAAGAGTGAGCCTGGCTTTCTCCATGTCTATTCAGGCTTTGTACAGGTGGAGCTGGTGATGAAAGGTCTGTGTTCAACCTGCCGCTGGGTCAGTCAGTAGCCGCACTGCTGGGACTGTGACTGACTGTGGGATTCTCTCAGCCCCTGTGGCCCAGGCCAGTACTGGCTGTTAGTCTGAAGCTTCAGCCCACTGCGTGTTTCTCTCCTCTAATGCTGGGCATCTCGACTTAGGTTTTATTTCAGATTCCCACGATTTCCCATTTTTTGCTTTTCAACTAATATAGTAAAACCACTTCAGTGTTTAATCAGTTATTCATTAAAAATACATAAGTCACTGAACAAGTGCTGTTACTGTCCTGAATCTGGGTCTGAGCCCATACATCCGCTGATAGACTGTCGATGTGTCTCTCCCTCTCTCACAACGACTGTTTGGCAGAGTTCTTGTGAATGGTTGACCTTGCATCACCTTTACAGAGCAGCACGGTGGGGCAGCAGGTAGAGCCGCTGCCTCTCAATGCCAGAGACCCAGGTTTGATCCACACCTGGGTGCTGTCTGCGTGGAGTTTGCACGTTCTCCTGTGACCAGGTAGTATGACTGTGTGTGGAGTGACCTCGCACTGCAGGAGGAGTGAGTCTCCACCATTAAATAGCTACTGCTATTTCAGTTTCTGGTTCGACCTGTCGACTGGAAACTGTAACCATGGAGACATCACTCCAGTGAACTCATGGTTTCCCAATGAACCTGATCCAACGACAGACAGGAGATACATGAGTGGTTCAGTCAGCGCACTGCCCAACGTCTGGCCCTCAGGCACATTGCAGGGGCACTGTATGTGGGATTGCGCTGTGTGTGGGATCGCACTGTGCACTGTCCGTGGGATCGCGCTGTGTGTGGGATCGCACTGTGTGGGATCGTGCTGTGCACTGTTCGTGGGATCGCACTGTGTGTGGGATCGCGCTGTGCACTGTGGGATCGCGCTGTGCACTGTGTGGGATCGCACTGTGTGTGGGATCGTGCTGTCTGTGGGATCGCGCTGTCTGTGGGATCGCGCTGTGCACTGTTCGTGGGATCGCACTGTGTGTGGGATCGCGCTGTGCACTGTGGGATCGTGCTGTGCACTGTTCGTGGGATCGCACTGTGTGTGGGATCGCGCTGTACTGTGTGGGATCGCGCTGTGTGTGGGATCGCGCTGTCTGTGGGATCGCGCTGTCTGTGGGATCGCGCTGTCTGTGGGATCGCGCTGTCTGTGGGATCGCGCTGTGCACTGCACTTGCCACTGACTCGGTCGGAGCCGAGTGCGTAGATGGAGGTGATTGATGTTTGCAGGGTTGCTCTGGCAACCAGCCTGTCCACAACCAACACCTTCCCTCTCCTGCGTTGCTGAGCAACCACAAACAACAAGCAGGCTCCCCCACCACAGGCAGTGAAGGAGGAAGGACGGCAAGAGAGAAATGGAATGAACTGTAAATTCTGAGAACTGTCCTGAGGTTGAGAGAAGGTTGCTCCAAACCGCTGCCGCACCTCGCACTGTAGCGAGGGCTCGAGGTCTGATCGTCGCCCTGAGATTGGGAACTGGCAGAGAGGATGCAGGGTGCAGGGCTGGCCTTCAATAAGGACCCCCTGGAGCTCACAGTTGAAGATGTCTACGACATCTCCCACCAGCTCGGTTGTCAGTTCAGGGACGTGAACAGCTCGCAAAGTTCAACGGCAGTTTCTGAGTTGCAGTTCCAGGTCGTCAGAGTGTTAGAAATGTTTGCGACTCTGGTGAGCCAAAGTTCCGTGAGCCTGGAGGAGCTGAGACTCGAGCGGGATGGACTGAAGGCAGAAGCAGAAACACTCATCGGACAACTGCGGAGTAAAGCCACTGTCCCTGTGCAGGAGGTAGGGAGAGATTTCAGCCGCACCAACTGACCACCTGGAGCTGCCCACTGCCCTCAGGCCAGGCTGCTTAGACAATGCAGACTGACCCTCAGTGGAGATATAATAGGTGATGCTGTAGACAGTGCAGACTGACCTTCAGTGGTGGAGATATAGTAGGTGATGCTGTAGAGTGTCGACCAACCTGGGGGTGGAGATATAGTAGGTGATGCTGTAGACAGTGCAGAATTTCCCTCAGTGTTAGAGACTTTGTACAGGAATTATTAGACAGAAGATATCATAGGTGGTGGTGTGGACAGTGTAGACTGCCCATTGATATTGGAGACAGTAGACATTGTACAGGAGACAGTAGCCAGACGATATTGCTGCCATTGGTAATGTAAACGTTGTACAGTAGACATGAGACAGTGGATACTGTGGACGTTGGTGTAGATAATATTGTGGACAGATTAGTTTACTAGACACAGCGTGGAAACGGGCCCCTTGGCCAAATCCATGCTGACCAGCGAGCACCTGTAGACTGGTTCTGCACACTTTTACAGAAGCCAATTAACCTACAAACCTGCACATCTTTGGAATGTGGGAGGAAACTGGAGCACCTGCAGAAAACCCACGTGGTCACGGAGAACAGCACCTGTAGTCAGGATAGAACCTGGGTCTTCGGCAGCAGCTCTACCCGCTGCGCCATGGCGCCGCCTATCATGAAGATTGCCCTCAGACTGGGTTGTTCTAGCCAGTGAAGGCTTCACTGCCTCCAAATATTTACAACTACCTGGCCACAATTCTGCCGGCTAGACTTGGTAAAGTCTCTGAATCCCAGGCATCAGACAGGCAGCAACAGATTTCTAAACCACAGCCTGCTTCCCTGAGATACTCTTGGGATCCCAACACTTGTCGGTATATCATACAATCACACACAAAGCAGCTGAGGCATTGAGTACAAGAGTTGGAACCTCATGCAGTTGCACTAAACATTGGTTAAGCTGCACTTGGAGTATTGTGTGCAGTTCTGGTCACCACATTACAGGAAGGGTGTGATTAAGTTAGAGAGGGTGGATCAAAGATTCAGGGGATGTTGCCAGGATGGGCCTGAGATTAGACAGGCTGGGACTGTTGCCAATGAAGTGAAGGAGGCTGAGAGGTGACATGTATATCGGCATATGAGAGGGTCGATAACCCTTGGCTGGGGTATCTATTACTGGACAGCATAGATTTATGGAGAGAGGGAAGAGGTTTTAAAGGGGAACGGACAGATACACTTTCCACAGAGTAGTTGCTTTCTGGAATGAGCTGCCAGAGGAAGTGGTGGAGACAGGAACACTAACAACATTTAAGGGGCGTCTGTGCTGGTTCTTGAATGAGCAGGGCACAGCAGGATATGGAATTAATGCAGGCATGTGGGATTAGTATAGATGGGCATGGTAGTCAGCACAGACTCAGTGGGCTGAAAGGTCTGTTTCAATGCTGTATAAAGCTATAAAGAGCCATTGTGCCCATTGAGCCTGTGCTAGATCAGCGCCTAACCCCACTCCTCTGCATTGTTTTCAAATATTGATGCCATTGTAGTCATTCGTGTTGCACTGCAGTGTGATGGGGGTCTCGGCAACAGCGCATTCATCAGGTTAATAACTTTCATCTCTGAAAGCAGCGAAACATTGGAGCGGACAAGTTCATGGTGAACCTGGAGGATCCCAACTGCCCGCGGTTCACCTTGCAGGAACTGAGTGAAGTGCTGCAGGAACGCAACCACCTTAAGGCTCAGCTACTGACCACCCGCGCAGCCATCCAGTGCTACCAAAGGTGGGTCCAGGTCTCGGCCCAAACAACCGATTCATGACGAGAAACGTTCTTCAGCAGAGTCTTGTGAAAATACACTGACAGTAGTCTATTTCTGAGTCAGTAGTCTGACTTGCCACCTGATTCCTGCATTCTCTATTTTTATGCCACATCTGCAATACTTTGCTTTTGTTTAGTTGGGAATCGGACTCTGAGCAAGAGCCTCTGATCCCATAACTGACTTTGCTGAGTGAGTTGATGTAGGTTCCAGTGAAATCACTGATAACTGAGGGGACAGGTGGCCAGGGGGAGGGTGGAGTTGGTGCAGTGAAGTGTAAAAGTGCCTGAGGAGCACGTTGACCCTGGTTAGACACAAAATGCTGGAGTAACTCAGCGGGACAGGCAGCATCTCTGGATAGAAGGAATGGGTGACGTCTTGCGTCAAGACCCTTCTTCAGACTGATATCAACGGAAAGGGAGATACAGAGATAAGGAAATGTAAGGTGTGAAAACAGGACAACGGGAATGGAGATCAAGGAAAATGTAGAATAGATCATTGTTAGCAAGGAGAAGGTAACAACAAAGCAAATGGAATGTAGTTGGAGACAGTAAGACTGGTCGGAGAACTGGGAAGGGGGAGGGGATGGAGAAAGCAAGGCTGTAAGCGAAAACCAGCATCTGCAGTTCCTTCCTACACTGGTTAACCCTGGTTCCTGCTCCTGACCACAAACGACCCTTGCTGAACATCCACACGCACGTGGAGGCAAGACGTGGGTTACAAATGAGGAAATGAGAGGCAAACTGGAAGTTATACGAGGTGATTTAACTAATATTTGGGGTAACTGATGCGATGGACAGAGAGCACTCATTGCTGTTGGTGTGGGTCGAGTACAGGGGGCAGAGATAACAAATTGGAGATGGTCTGCCCTTTCAGGAGAGAAGTAGGGTGGCACAGCGGTAGAGCTGCTGCCTTACAGCGCCTGAGAGCCCGATTCGATTCCGACTACAGGTGCTGTCTGTACAGAGTTTTTGTACGTTCTCCCCGTGACCGCGTGGGTTTTTTGAGATTTTTGGTTTCCTCCCACACTTCAAAGACGTACAGGTTTGTTGGTTAATTGGCTGATATAAATGTAACTGTAGGATAGTGTTAATGTGCGGGGTGATCGCTGGTCCATGTGGACTCGGTGAGCTTAAGGGCCTGTTTAAATAAAGTCAGCAAATGCTCCTGTATACCAGGTGGGAGGGATTTCACTCTTGTCCAGAAATTATAATAGAAATCAACAATTCTTCATTTTAAATGTGACAGAGGGATTTTGTTGACCATTGGGGAAATAGTGGTGTTGATTATTTCCCCTTGAGAGAGGGATGTGTGGAACACAAGTGGTCATGGATTGGCTCTGTTCTCAGTAAATGGCAGGGCTGTGGTGGGAGACAGGCGCATGCGTGCCATCCCTCACTTCCCACGTTGACAGAACACATTATTTGAACCCACTTTGTGATCAGAGGTGATAATTAAAGCAGAGGTACTTTATGCTGCATGAGATATGTATCTGTGACCAGTAATGTGGCAGTCAGTCACATTGTGTACTTCCTTCCAGTGCAACGATCACTCAAGCTGAGGAAGCAGACGGTGAACCATGTCCCAATGATGGAAGTGGATAAAGTATATTCATAGTCATGCAGCAAGGAAGCAGGCCTATGCCAGCCATCAAGTTCCCATTTAGATCCAGCTCATTAGCCCTGTACACGCTGGTGTGAGAGTACCTGCCACCACCACTCACTCAGACTTCCAGGTTTTAATAATCACATGGGGGAAAAAACAATTCTGCCTCAAATCCTCTGAATCTTCCACCACTGACAATAAATGTGGCCTGGGGTCACGGTTTGGCACAGACATTGTGGGCCAAAGTGCCTTCTCTTGTGCTGTACTGTTCTATGTTATCTATGGGATTTTTACTGCATCCTCCACAGTAAAGGCTAATGCAATATATATATATATATATATATATATATACACCCATGATTTATTTGGTTCCCGTTATTAATTCACAAGCCAGGTTCTCTCAGTCCCACAATGACCTTAGTCACCACCTTCCATAGAAACAAACTGTTTATTTTGATATTACACACAAGTTTAGTCTCAGTCAATGTTCTTCCTTATCAGCGTTTAGGTATTTTGGTGCTGGACCTAAAACCTTCCTAGTCCTTGCACCTCCAACCACCCTTTACCAGTGTTTAATTTAACACTGCCCTTGACCTCCTCTGTCAACCACAGGTTGAGCCTAGTCCTTGCCTGCCACAAGTAATGGACCAGCTGTTCAGAGTATCCGAGCATCCACTGACCCACAGCGAGGCTCACTTTCCCAGTCTACTGGACAACTCCAGTCATACCAGGGGAATTGCCCTCACTGAAGTTGAAGACAGTGGTTATGACCATAAAATCATTGTTCAAATGTGACAGCTGTGTTCTAATTTCAATTATTACAGATGTTCCTTTGGCAGCTCATAAAAATTAAAGATGTTTTATGGGAACTTTGTTACTTGCAACAGATATTTCTGAATCTAATTTTAGGTATTTTAAACCAGTCCAATTATGGATAAAGCTCATTCAGCTCAAGCCATTGGGATCACCGAGAACACCACAATACACAAGGCCACCTTCTGCAGGTCTTTGACCCTCCACAGTTGTACCAAATCCTTAATGGTGCCCATGTATCTGAAGGAGCTCCCTCTGTTGGAAGAGTGGCAGAATGGGTGATGAAAGGCTCATGTATACCAGCTGCTATGCTGAGCTTAAGGTGAACCTATACCTGCAGTCAAGAGTGCAAGCCATCAGCTTAGTATGTTAACCGGTCACTGAGCTGCCGAACTTACAATAGACAATAGGTGCAGGAGTAGGCCATTCGGCCCTTCGAGCCAGCACCGCCAATGTGATCATGGCTGATCATGCTCAATCAGTACCCCGTTCCTGCTTTCTCCCCATACCCCCTGACTCCGCTATCCTTAAGAGCTTTATCTAGCTCTCTTGAATGTATTCAGAGAATTGGCCTCCACTGCCCTCTGAGGCAGAGAATTCCACAGATTCACAACTCTCTGACTAAAAAAGTTTTTCCTCATCTCTGTTCTAAATGGCCTACCCCTTATTCTTAAACTGTGGCCCCTGGTTCTGGACTCCCCCAACATTGGGAACATGTTTCCTGCCTCTAACATGTCCAACCCCTTAATAATCTTATACGTTTCGATAAGATCCCCTCTCATCCTTCTAAATTCCAGTGTATACAAACCTAGTCGCTCCAGTCTTTCAACATATGACAGTCCCGCCATTCCGGGAATTAACCTAGTAAACCTACGCTGCACGCCCTCAATAGCAAGAATATCCTTCCTCAAAGAATATCCTTCCTTACATCAGTGAAGAGTGACTTTTGCTTAAAGGTGACACGTGGAATTTAAAAGCCATCCATGGTGAAGGAGTGGGATGATTGACTGTACAAGTGGGAGCAGATTCAGAGGGGAGTGCAGCCTGGCTCTGCTAGGTGCCCAGGTTGTGGGTACAGCAGGACTGCATTGGACTCACTGAAGTGCACTAACATCCATCACTGAGCAACCCTTCCCAATACAGCCTGGTCACGGCCCAGTAATCAGATGCAATCATGTGTGCACAACACACCTGGGTTAGAGTCAGTCCCTCAGACAGGGACATTCAACCCAGGATAGCTGGGACCATGCTTTCCAGAATCACCATCAACAGACACTGCTTCAGTACAACTAGGTCATAGAGTTTATTTAAATAATCTTCAACATGAAGCTTTTTCAAACTTTAAATAGCCATTTACAACAGGTGCTCAGGTGTGTGATGAACAATCCCGCTTTAAAAATCTAATCGCAGCACAAACAATTAAATGCTCATACTTTGCATTTTGAAATGTCCAGTTGCCCCTTGCAGATGGAAGGGACACAAATTCATTATTCGGCACACAGAGCTGTTCTAAAAAAGGTTCGTCACTTTACAAATGATACCATTCAATCACTGAAATATCAGAAGTAAGTTTCTGATACAGAGCATAAAAGCTGGCCTAGGCTGCCACGACTGTACAACTGAAATAGTTCACATAAAATACAGAATCTGCTTCATGACAGCAAGCTGCAAAGCACACCCCCATCTGCAAGATTTAGAAATCATTAAGAGCTAAAGGTTCTAAAGATGCAAGAGCAGCTCCTTGTGCTGGGAGTCCGGAGAGCACGCAGTGGAGGTTGATGAGTTACTGCATCACCAGCTTCAACCCGGAAACCTCAAACAGTTACAACTGCTGCAATCCTCTCCCCTGCCTCACTGCTTCAGCCATGGATGTGCAGCAATCGAGGTCTTGCTCCGATCTCCATAGTCGTAGAGCAGCTCCTCACCGTCTGCAATGTCCCGTGAGGCGACGAGTACAAGATGGGGCTTGCCATCCACGTTGTGCAGCCTGGACTGGCAGTTGCCGTTCTTGCTGTGGTTGATCAGCCGGCCCAGGCGAGTCGTCTCCTTCGTCGCATCCACACTGAAAATGTGGCACCAAAATCAGGAATTAAAAGCACGCTCCTCGAACACAAAAACCATTCGATAGCCGGCCCGAATCAGACTCCCATGCTGCCCTCCATGAACATCTCTCACGCCTCGGGCTGCCCTGCCCTCAACACAATTGCTCAAGAGTTCAGGGCACAGAACCACTGATCTCCTCACACAGACCCCAGTCCCTCACACGTTCCCAGTGATTGTATCAGTGACGTGGGCTCTCAGGGAACATGGATCAGCCAAACCTGGTGAATACTTTCACAAATTATAAGCAAACAGCATTTTTTCTCCTCTGGATGGCAGGAATGTGGGACCCATTGCCTGAAAGGGAGGGGGTGAGCAAAGCAGAAAGCTTCAGCATGAGTGGTGTACTTGGCACAGGCCCTGTGCTGGAAGGTGCTCGATACCCAGTTCAGGCAAGGCTGAACACAACCCTCCAGTTGAGTGGCAGTCCCAGTGAATCATTCTGTACTCAGTGGGCAACTTACAATCAAAATAGAAACAGAAAATAGGCGCAGGAGTAGGCCATTCGGCCTTTCGAACCAGCACCGACCGCCATTCAATATGATCATGGCTGATCATCCACACAGATAGGTGGAGTAGTTGATAGTGAGGTAGATTTTCAAAGTCTACAGAGAGACTTGGGCCTTTTGGAAGGGTGGGCTGAAAGATGGCAGATGGAGTTTAATGCTGATAAGTGTGAGGTGCTGCATTTTGGTAGGACAAATCAAAATAGGACGTACAGGGTAAATGGTAGGGAATTGAGGAATGCAGTGGAACAGAGGGATCTGGGAATAACTGTGCATTGTTCCCTGAAGGTGGAATCTCATGTGGATAGGGTGGTGAAGAAGGCGTTTGGTATGCTTGCCTTTATAAATCAGAGCATCGAGTATAGAAGTTGGGATGTAATGTTGAAATTGTACAGGGCATTGGTGAGGCCGAATCTGGAGTATGGTGTGCAGTTCTGGTCGCCAAATTATAGGAAGGATGTCGACAAAATGGAGAGGGTACAGAGGAGATTTACTAGAATGTTGCCTGGGTTTCAGCACTTAGGCTACAGAGAGAGGTTGAACAGGTTGGGTCTTTATTCTTTGGAGCGTAGAAGGTTGAGGGGGGACTTGATAGAGGTTTTTTAAATTTTGAGAGGGACGGACAGAGTTGACGTGGGTAGGCTTTTCCCTTTGAGAGTGGGGAAGATTCCAACAAGGGGACATAGCTTCAGAATTGAGGGACAAAGGTTTAGGGGTAACATGAGGGGGAACTTCTTTACTCAGAGGGTTGTGGCTGTATGGAATGGGCTTCCGGTGGAAGTGGTGGAGGCTGGCTCGATTTTATTATTTAAGAGTAAATTGGATAGGTATATGGATAGGAGGGGATTGGAGGGTTATGGTCTGAGTGCAGGTAGATGAGACTAGGTCAGGGAGAATGGTCGGCGTGGACTGGTAGGGCCGGACAGGCCAGTTTCCATGCTGTAGTTATGTGTGTTATATATGTGTTAATCAGTACCCCGTTCTTGCTTGCTCTCCATATCCCTTGATTCCGTTAGCCCCGAGAGCTAAATCTAACTGTCTCCTGAAAACATCCAGCGAATTGGCCTCCACTGCCTTCTGTGGCAGAGCATGCCACAGATTCACAACTCTCTTGGTGAAAAAGCTTTTAATTTCAGTCCTAAAAGGCCAGGTCATGATCAAACCCGGGACGCCAGAGCTGTGAGACAGCACGCAGCTCTACTGTTATGCTTCAAAATACTTCTGTAACAATCTAATGGGACAGAGCGAGGGTGCTGCCACGTCACACTGTCAATGCAGTGATGCTACGGAACCAACTGCTATTTCCTTCACAGACTGCAGCTCAAAGTGGGCAAATATTACTCAAGTCATCGAAAGTATGAACTCTCTCCCCTCTCTCCACAGATCCGTTTTTACCCTTTGAATATCCCCCACCGTTTTCATTTTGGATTAAACACTGATGCTGGAAATGCTCCACACTAAGTCTAGTTTAGAGATACAGCATGGAAAGTTACACCATGTAAAAGACAGTCGACAGACAACAGGCAATTCAACCAAACAGTTCAGATGAAATATCAAGATGTGAACTGCACGGTTTGCTTTTCATTGACAGTCTCCAATTTATACCAAGAATATTGGCATGTGGTGTGTTCACCGCACAAAAGCAGAGCTGTTAGAATGAAGCCAGCAGGTGTGGTGACCACTGAGCACAGGTGTTGAGTAGAGAGCACTGGATGTCGGACACACCCAGAGCACCGTCAGAGGGAGGGCTTACCAGTACGTTTTACTGAGGTATTGGAAGTAGTACATGTAGCAGCCAGTGGAGGGATCCCGTGCATATTCAGCCTCTCGCTTCTTTGCATCGGCAAACTCAATGAGGTCACCATGGTATTCCACCACAAACTCTCCGCGTTGAAAAGGTTTAGTGGCCATCACACCACGGCCCTTGCCGTCAATCATACTAACCTGCAGCAACAGAGGTGGTTAGGACAATGTCTGCAGTCAGGCGATGCTGGAGACTTAGTACAATCGCTGTCTCAGTGGAAAACACCAGACGATACAGGCAATTACACTTCACAAATATTCAATACTGTTGCAGACACAAAATGCTGGAGTAACTCAGCGGGTCAGGCAGCATCTCGGGAGAGAAGGAATGGGCGACGTTTTGGGTCGAGACCCTTCTTCAGACTGATAAAGGGTCTCGACCCGAAACGTCACCCATTCCTTCTCTCCCGAGATGCTGCCTGACCCACTGAGTTATTCCAACATTTTGTGTCTACCTTCGATTTAAACCAGCATCTGTAGTTTTTATCCTACACATTAAATACTGTTGTATCAGGGGGAAACAAAGCACACCCTGCCACTTTTCCAGTTGTCTGCCCTTAATTGGGCAGTTTTACATTCAGCACTGGATAATGTGGAAAGTGCAGCCAAGTCCTCCAGTTTTAACTCCACACGCTTGCACATTTCAACAGTACCTGCATTCCTTCTTCCTTCCCGTTCAGAATCAATTCGTCAATTATTTTCTTTTCTTCTGTCTGCGGGAAGAACAGAAGTGATTAAGTCAGCATGTGTGTGGTCGTGTCCAATCGTGCGACAGCCCTGCCCCAGGGTGAGTAAGCCACCAGCCCTGCACCCCCCGGGTGGTGGTAGGCCCAGAGAAAAGGCTCAAAGAGTTACCTTCAGCTGCCCTTCACACTTCCGACAACTCCTGCGGATCGGGTAGTAGTCTGTAAGCTTGCGAGACCGGCCAGCAGGGCTCTTCACTCTGGCAGCAATGAAGGAAAGTTTAATTAAAGAAAGTCTCCAAGGTGCAGCAGCACAGACATTACAGGAAGGGCAGCAGAGTCTGAGAAACATGGCGTCTCTGTCCTGCGTCCACCCGCTCCTGCCAAGCATCGCCTCAGCAGCAGGATCCCACAGGCAGTTGGAGGCCGTTGGGCAGCTCTCCGGCAACAGGCCGTGGGAACCCTTCCCTCCCCATCGTTGGAAAATTATTCCTCTTGAAAATTAAATTTTGGGGATGATATTTGATTCTGGAGAGACTGCTCTCTCACTGGAGAGGAACATGCACGGTTCTGGTCTCCATATTTAAGGAGATACTTGGAACCTGTCAACCTGGAATGAAAGGTTGGATCCACACGCATCGTTGAAGGGCAAGAGGTGATCTCAGTGAAAGGTGGATGGTGATAATGACATCCCACTGGGTGGGGGTATCGGCCAGAGGGAAGTGTATCAGAATAAGGGGCAGCTCATCAGAGAGGAGCAGCAATTTCTTCTCTCGGTGCGTGGCAACTCTTTGCAATTCTCAGAGAATCTGGAAGTGAAATCATTCTGAGGTGCCAACTGACATACATTTAATGACAAGGTTGGCAAGGGACATCGGGTGAGAACAGAAAATGTGTGTTGAAGTTCATTTTGGATTGACCACAGAAAGACACTTAATGCTGGAGAAAGATTACCCATCCATATTTATAATTCACAACTCTTATCCTTTTGGGCTCAGTTTTTTTACCGCTGGCCTTTATCCAACAATATGCGTGTCTACCTTCAATATAAACCAGCATCCGCAGTTCTTTCTTACAAATAAACCCCCCCCTGCCTGTGTTCACCCTTTCCCAGCCATGCTTTGGCCTGCCCCTCCTCGCCAGAGCTATCTTTCCCGTCCCCTCCTCCCTACAATTAATCTAAACAAGCCGACCCAAAATGCTATCTAACCATGTTGGTACAATAGACAATAGACAATAGGTGCAGGAGTAGGCCATTCAGCCCTTCGAGCCAGCACCGCCATTCAATGCGATCATGGCTGATCACTCTCAATCAGTACCCCGTTCCTGCCTTCTCCCCATACCCCCTCACTCCGCTATCCTTAAGAGCTCTATCCAGCTCTCTCTTGAAAGCATCCAACGAACTGGCCTCCACTGCCTTCTGAGGCAGAGAATTCCACACCTTCACCACTCTCTGACTGAAAAAGTTCTTCCTCATCTCCGTTCTAAATGGCCTACCCCTTATTCTTAAACTGTGGCCCCTTGTTCTGGACTCTCCCAACATTGGGAATATGTTTCCTGCCTCTAATGTGTCCAATCCCCTAATTATCTTATATGTTTCAATAAGATCCCCCCTCATCCTTCTAAATTCCAGTGTATACAAGCCTAATTGCTCCAGCCTTTCAACATATGACAGTCCCGCCATTCCGGGAATCAACCTAGTGAACCTACGCCGCACGCCCTCAATAGCAAGAATATCCTTCCTCAAATTTGGAGACCAAAACTGCACACAGTACTCCAGGTGCGGTCTCACCAGGGCCCGGTACAACTGTAGAAGGACCTCTTTGCTCCTATACACAACTCCTCTTGTTACAAAGGCCAACATTCCATTGGCTTTCTTCACTGCCTGCTGTGCCTGCATGCTTACTTTCAGTGACTGATGCACTAGGACACCCAGATCTCGTTGAACATCCCCTCTTCCTAACTTGACACCATTCAGATAATAATCTGCCACTCTATTCTTACTTCCAAAGTGAATAACCTCACACTTATCTACATTAAACTGCATCTGCCATGTATCCACCCACTCACACAACCTGTCCAAGTCACCCTGCAGCCTTATTGCATCTTCCTCACAATTCACACTACCCCCCAGCTTAGTATCATCTGCAAATTTGCTAATGGTACTTTTAATCCCTTCATCTGTCATTAATATATATCGTAAATAGCTGGGGTCCCAGCACCGAACCTTGCGGTACCCCACTGGTCACTGCCTGCCATTCCGAAAGGGACCCATTTATCCCCACTCTTTGCTTTCTGTCTGTCAACCAATTTTCTATCCATGTCAGTACCCTACCCCCAATACCATGTGCTCTAATTTTGCCCACTAAGCTCCTATGTGGAACCTTGTCGAAGGCTTTCTGAAAGTCGAGGTACACCACATCCACTGACTCTCCCCTGTCAATTTTCCTAGTTACATCCTCAAAAAATTCCAGTAGATTTGTCAAGCATGATTTCCCCTTCGTAAATCCATGCTGACTCGGAATGATCCTGTTACTGCTATCCAAATGCTCAGCAATTTCGTCTTTTATAATTAACTCCAGCATCTTCCCCACCACTGATGTCAGACTAACTGGTCTATAATTACCCGTTTTCTCTCTCCCTCCTTTCTTAAAAAGTGGGATAACATTTGCTATCCTCCAATCCACAGGAACTGATCCTGAATCTATAGAACATTGAAAAATGATCTCCAATGCTTCCACTATTTCTAGAGCCACCTCCTTAAGTACCCTGGGATGCAGACCATCAGGCCCTGGGGATTTATCAGCCTTCAGTCCCATCAGTCTACCCAAAACCATTTCCTGCCTAATGTGGATTTCCTTCAGTTTCTCCATCACCCTAGGTTCTCCGGCCCCTAGAACATTTTGGTACTCCATGTTGGTACTCCAACATTTTGTGTCTTTCTTTGGTAAACCAGCACCCACAGTTCCTCATCACTACATTGGATCAACCATGATCTCACTGAATGGCAGTATAGGCTCGATGGGTTGAATGGTCTCTTCTTTTGATTGAAGACAAGCCCAAACACTAATGGAGCACAATATCAATGCAAAGAGTCCAACTCACGGTGTGCGTTTCTGAGGCTTCACTGTACATTTCCTGCGGACATATTTTCTATTTGCTTTTTTGCTTTGATTGTTCCCAAGGGCCGCAGGTCTGCCCCGATGAGCGCGTTTCCCAGCAGCAGCTGTGGTGGCCGCTGCAGTCTCTGCTCCATCCTCACTCACATTTGCCTCCTTTTTCTGCTCTTTGCCAGATTTTGTGGAATCTCTAGCATGGGGCACACAAACCTTTTGTCCGCCTGCAGGAATAAAGGCTGAGGATTACACACTTGATGTAAAAAACTGTTAAAGTAGAAACAAACATGCCTGACTCTCAAAAAAAAGAGATAAAAGGGACCTCGTGCCTGGACCTACCTGATCTCTCAGTTGCCAAATACATTAATTCTTCCCATTCCCACAATGGCCTTTCTGTCCTAGGCCTCCTCCATTGTCAGAGTGAGGCTAAACGCAAATTGGAGGAACAGCATCTCATATTTCGCTTGGGCAGCTTACAGCCCAGTGGTATCAATATTGATTTCTCTCACTTCAAGTAACCCCTGCATTCCCTCTTCCCGCACCCAAGTCACACCAGCTTCTCATTCTCACCTAGCAAACAGCTAACAATGAATGGCCTGTTTCCTTTATCATTGTTACTTTATAGCATATCTTTCATTCATTCTATATCTCTCTACTTCACCATCTATATCTCTCATTTCACTTTCCCCTGACTCTAGTCTGAAGAAGGGTCTCGACTCAAAACATCACCCATTCCTTCTCTCCAGAGATGCTGAGTCCCACTGAGTTACTCCAGCATTTTGTGTCTATCTTCAGTTTAAACCAGCATCTGTAGTTCCTTCCTACTCACTGATTTTATTAAATGTATAAGGTCACCCCTCAGCCCACTACACTCCAGGGAAAAAAGTCCCAGCCGATCCAGCCTTTCACTATAACACAGCTGGAGTAGAGGGAATCTGGAACACCTTCACCCAAAAGCTTACACTGATTCTCTGTGATAAGGGCGTTCTAATCGACCAGTGATCATTGACTGTTGAACGAGTAAATGCCTGGATAAATTGAGGAAGTGACAGCAGGGAGAACAGAATCCTGGTGTTAAAAAGCCAGTGTCTGTAATGCTGATCACCAAGTAACGGATGGTTATAAAAACCCAACACTCTTTTGGAAACTGTGAACAGTGTCCAGGGCAGTGTAGCTGCCACACTCCTGTCAACCGAGTCTGTGATCTCCAGCTCTAGAAACTGCAAGCTCTGGAATCCACAAAATAATCCCGGCCTTTCTCTTTAAAAGAATGCTATCACCCACCTTGCTTCATGCAGCACGGATACAGGTCCAACGAGCCCATGCTGACCAATACGCCCTGACTACACTAGTCCCATCATCTCCCTGTATTCCCGTTCCTCTTTCTGATCTGCCCACATTCTCCAAACAGCTCCCCCTGTCACAGTTTATTTCTTACCTGTTTCCATCTGCCAAACACACCCCCCTTATCTGGCTCCACAACCCCCCCCCCCCCCCCCCCACCTCCTTACTTGCCAGCTTCCAGCATCTGTAACCACTTCTCGTATCACCACATATTACCTCCCACCCGCCCCACTTCTGTCTACCCCCACCTCTATCTATATCCCCCACCCCTCCCCACTTCTGTCTCTAACCCACCCTCGCCTTCCCCACCCAGCTCCATCTACCCATCATCTCCCTCAACTGGTTCAACCCAACAGCTCCTGACTTACCCAGCCTCCCAACTCATTACTCTGGCCATCTACCCTTTACATTCTTAGCCCCGGTGCAGGGTCTTGACCATCGACCAAACGTTGACCATCTCCCTGCCTCACAGATGCTGCCTGGCCCACTGAGCTCCTCCAGCAATTTGCTTTTTGTTCTCAATACAAATGGATGAATGTCTAATAAATTATTATAGACAATAGACAATAGGTGCAGGAGTAGGCCATTCGGCCCTTCGAATGTGATCATGGCTGATCATTCTCAATCAGTACCCCGTTTCTGCCTTCTCCCCATACCCCCTGACTCCGCCATCCTTAAGAGCTCTATCTAGCTCTCTCTTGAAAGCATTCAGAGAACTGGCCTCCACTGCCTTCTGAGGCAGAGAATTCCACAGATTTACAACTCTCTGACTGAAAAAGTTTTTCCTCATCTCCGTTCTAAATGGCCTACCCCTTATTCTTAAACTGTGGCCCCTGGTTCTGGACTCCTCCAACATTCGGAACATGTTTCCTGCCTCTAACGTGTCCAACCCCTTAATAATCCTATATGTTTCCATAAGATCCCCTTTCATCCTTCTAAATTCCAGTGTATACAAGCCTAGTCGCTCCAGTCTTTCAACATACGACAGTCCCACCATTCCGGGAATTAACCTAGTAAACCTACGCTGCACGCCCTCAATAGCAAGAATATCTTTCCTCAAATTTGGAGACCAAAACTGCACACAGTACTCCAGGTGCGGTCTCACTAGGGCCCTGTACAACTGTAGATGGACCTCTTTGCTCCTATGCTCAACTCCTCTTGTTATGAAGGCCAACATTCCATTGGCTTTCTTCACTGCCTGCTGTACCTGCATGCTTCCTTTCAATGACTGATGCACTAGGACACCCAGATCTCGTTGTAGGTCCCCTTTTCCTAACTTGACACCATTCAGATAATAATCTGCCTTCCTATTCTTACCACCAAAGTGGATAACCTCACACTTATCCACATTAAACTGCATCTGCCATGCATCCGCCCACTCACACAGACTGTCCAAGTCACGCTGCAACCTCATAGCATCTTCCTCACAGTTCACACTGCCACCCAGCTTTGTGTCATCTGCAAATTTACTAATGTCACTTTTAATCCCTTCATCCAAGTCATTAATGTATATTGTACATAGTTGCGGTCCCAGCACCGAGCCTTGCGGTACCCCACTAGTCACTGCCTGCCATTCTGAAAGGGACCCATTTATCCCCACTCTTTGCTTTCTGTCTGCCAACCAATTTTCTATCCGTGTCAGTACCCTACCTCCAATACCATGTGCTCTTATTTTGCCCACTAATCTCCTATGTGCGACCTTGTCGAAGGCTTTCTGAAAGTCAAGGTACACCACATCCACCGGCTATCCCCTGTCCATTTTCCTAGTTACATCCTCAAAAAATTCCAGAAGATTAGTCAAGCATGATTTCCCCTTCGTAAATCCATGCTGACTCGGAACGATCCTGTTACTGCTATCCAAATGCTACGCAATTTCATCTTTTATAATTGACTCCAGCATCTTCCCCACCACTGATGTCAGACGAACTGGTCTATAATTTCCTGTTTTCTCTCTCCCTCCTTTCTTAAAAAGCGGGATAACATTAGCTACCCTCCAATCCACAGGAACTGATCCTGAATCTATAGAAACATGGAAAATTATCACCAATGCATCCATGATTTCTCAAGCCACCTCCTTAAGTACCCTGGGATGCAGACCATCAGGCCCTGGGGATTTATCAGCCTTCAGTCCCATCAGTCTACCCAACACCATTTCCTGCCTAATGTGAATTTCCTTCAGTTCCTCCATCACACTAAGATCTCTGGCCACTAGAACATCTGGGAGATTGTTTGTATCTTCCTTAGTAAAGGCAGATCCATTATTATTATCATTATTCACAATCATTACTCTAAGCAAGAGTTTTTGAAGCTGCTTACAAAATACCGAAGGGGATGATCCTCACCTCCTTTCTCCTCCTGCATTTCACATTTTACAGTACATTTAACTTGGAACTTCATCTGATTATCAGAAGTAGCAGAGTTTTCATCTTGCAGTGGGACACGAGATGTATGGGTTTTTATGGGACTCAAACGACGAAAGAACTTTGATTTAATGCGTGCATTTTCCTAGTGAAACAGGCATCAGGGAAGAAGGGAAAAATAAGTCATATAATTTCCAAAGTGCAACACCGTAAATTACTTCCCGAAAAGTTTTTGTGTAGACGGATAATTTGCACATAGAATCACACTCCCAGGGCAATGATAAAAACAGTTTAATGAAATTAATAGAAATTCTTGCAAGATTAGCATCACAAAGAATAGCAATGAACTGGCAATGATCAGTTGTTGAATAGAGCAGAAATAAACATGGAGCTAAGCATAACCACACTGCAAAAATAAACCAGGCTCAATGAAAGAGCTAAACTGTCTTTTGTACCCCAATGATGCAAACACCTATTCAAGCAAGAAAACACTTAATGGCCAACGTACAAATCATTTACATGTAACTTCAGGTGAACAGGGGGCCAGGGTGGAAGAACAAAGAGGGTCTCCGTGGAATAGAGGCAACATCTGCCTGGACTGAGCTCATTACCCCCATGTCCCATTAGACTAGCAACCTGGCAATGTACCACAAAGCTCAGCTGCAGAGACATACTGGCACCTACACCACCACTGCAACACCAGCTTCAGGGCCAGCAATGAGCAGCCCACCAGGCAAAGATGCATGGAGACAAACACATTTAAAAAACATGGCAATTAACAAAATAGCATATAAAATAGATTAACTATTCATATTTTATGTTCCAAAGAATTAAATTGGGTCTTTAATGGGAATTCTAACATTGATTGTGGCCAATTTTACAACATTGCAAGAAACAGTATCTGTGCAGATAAACAAAAAGAACTACCCAACTGAATCTGATTTCAGAGCATAAACCAACGGAAGGGGAGGAAAACTAAGGAAACAGAGACCACTCGGTCTCATGTCAGAAGTAGGGAAAATGCTACAATTAAGTAGAGTTAACATGAATTCCCATAATGTCACAAGCAGGGAAGATAATTTTAAACCAGGGAATGTGGTGTCTTTGGAGTTTAAGTTTTTCCAATACATTGTCATACAAGAGGTTATAAAATAAAATTAAAGCACACAGTATTGGAGCTAAGATACCTGCGTAGATTGAGGATTGGTTAGAAACATAGAAAATAGGTGCAGGAGTGGGCCATGTAGCCCTTCGAGCCAGCACCGCCATTCAATATAGTCATGGCTGACCATCTGAAATCAGTACCCTATTCCTGCTTTCTCCCCGTTAGCCCTAAGAGCTAAATCTAACTCTCTCTTGAATACATCAAAACAGTAGGAATAAAAGGACCACCTGCCTAGTGCAGTGCAGTGGTGCCTGCTTGCTGGGGCATCCAACTGTATACAAATGACTGCCCAAGTAAACAACACTAGGCGGGGCACCCAGTACTCATGAAAGAGCATTTGGGAGACCAGAGGATGGATTTGCTGGTTGCTGCAGGCATTTTCTTCCAAACAATATCTGAGTAAATTACAGAGACACAGGACAAGGCCAGGCTCTGCCATATAGTGTGATCACATCTGATCTGATATTGGCCCCAACTACACTTCCTCAGTTCTCCCTTTAACCTTCCACCCCCAATCTGATCACATCTGTCTTGATCTTAAATATTATTACGTGGCTTAGCCCTTGCAGCTGTCTGGGGCAGAGTTCCAAAGATTCATGATCTTTTTCAAATAAATCCCTCCCAATCGGCATTTAAATACCATGAATTCTGAAACTGTGCTTGCTATATATTTATCGGTTTCCCCCAAGGGAAATATTCTCAGCAACATGCCAGTTGCTGATCAGGCTGCATAACCAGAGCGCCAGACGACAGCACTTGCTATATCTGTAACTCTCCAACACACAGAACGTTCCACGTATCACTAGACACATGACGGGGTAAACAGTGGGTCAGAGTTCCACAGTCAATGCCTTCAAATGAAGAGGATTAAGTGCCAATCACTTTAAGTGTTTTGGCCCGGAGTTACAAAGACGGCAGACTTTTCTTTAATAACAAGAAAATCAAATAATTTTTGAGACACTCCAATCGTTATGAACAGTTGCCGCTTTTTAATTATAATTTTCAGTCGTTATTTGAGTGTTAATTGCCCACGATTGTGCCGAGATTTGGTGTATTTTTTTAATTGACAATGCCCCAGAATCACTCGATGCCAATTCAGTAAATTAGTCAATTGACGACGTATCCATAACATCTCCATTAAGTATCTCCATTAAAACCCGGACGCCAGGGTGCACACGGCAATGTGAAGGCCAGAGGATGGGATGGGGCATTACTGGGAGGGAAGGAAGGAAGGGCCGGCTCGGCTCGGCCCGGCCCGCACCGGGCTCCCCCTCCCCGGCCCGGCCCGGGCTCCCCCTCCCCGGCCCGGCCCGTCCGCCCGCAGCTTGTACCTCATTCATGGCTGCTTGTTGCTGGTTCTCCTTCGCCGCCGCGCCTCTGCCGCCTTTCCGCACTGCTTTTGCCTTCCCTAAGGATTAAAACATATCGCGACAAAGCTCAACGCATTATGGAGGAGGGAGGGAGGCAGATGGGCCGGGCCGGGCCGAGCCGGGCGGGCGTCAGGGTGTTTCGAGGAGGCTTTGGGCGAGGGAGCTAACAGCGCGGCGCGGCCGCCATCTTTAGCGCTACCGTATTGATTGTAAACGCCGGCCCCTACCCCGCCCCCCCTAAACACCGCAGCGAGCAGGACTGGAGAGTTAGAAAATATTACCCATGGTATTGAAAATAATCCAATAAAAGAAAAACAAACAGACGCTGATTTTAACAGCGCTATCACTGAACTACAGCCGATTTGCCGCATCAACACTTTTCCAGACCAAAGTTTTAAACACTGCGCTCGTCAGCCTAACTTTAGTAAATCACCATCCTGCCCCTGACACGGCCCTCTGATTGGCCGGACCTGCCGACACCGCCCCCGCCGTCCCATTCCCTGGCGGCCCATTGGGCGAGGCGGACGTCAGTCACTGGCGCCAGCAGGTTAAGATGCACCGTCGCCGGGAGTTTAAATTCCGCGCCGGCTGCCCATTGGCCGTGCTGACGTCTGCGCGCACGCGGGTTGGTCGGGCGGCGGTGACGTCACGCTGCGGGAGGGCGGAGGCGGTGGTCACGTGCTCCGGACTCGCCGGCGGTGGTTTGGGGATTTTTTTTACATTTTTAATAAATAAGGGGGGAAAAAAGAAAAAAAATCCCCGCATATTCAGCAAAATCATGTTCGATCATGCAAGTTGCTTCGGGGCTTGTGTGATTCGATTGGCAGCGCGGTTGGCGGGAAGGGCGGGCGGTTGGACGAGCCCGGCCCCGGGTCACGTGATGGGAGATGGCGGCGGGAGGCGCCTGACATGGCGGCGGCTGTGCAGTGAGCGGACGCCGTGTCCTCGCCTCGCCTCAGCCTCGGCGCAGCGGTGAGTGCCTTCCCTCCCTCCCTCTCCCAGCGCTGCTCCCCCCCACCACACACACACCCGCAAACACAGCCGCCCTTGACAGGCTGAGGGGAAATACCCAAGAAAACAAAGGCCGATCTCGGTGCGAGCCTCTCCTCTCCTCGGTCGGTCGGGCCGCTCCGAGCCCGCCTGCATCGTGCGCTCGCGTCCCAGCGAGCTTCTCTCACAACTAACTGTCTAGTTGGAGAAGCAGCCAGTGTGAGAACAATAGTGAGGGAAGGTTGTTGTTGGGAGAGCAGGAGTCAGTGGCCGGGATCGGGCCGGCTCAGACGCTGAGGGAAGCTCGGCTCGGGCCTTCCCGGCGCGGCGTGTGGGAGGAGGAGGAGCAGCAGCAGCGAGCATTTGTCTTATTTCGGTTTCTCTTGCTGTTCCCTGGTTTGTGAATCTCCGGGCTTCGGCTGTTCTCGTCCTCAGGCTCAGCCACCATTACGCAGCCATAAAATAACCCGGAAGTTTGCTTTCTTACTGAGCACGTGTTACAACCAGAAGGTTAAGGTTTCGCTCTCTTTAAACCACCCCTTCCTCCTTTCCTACATATTTATTTTCTCGCTCTGGCCATCTTAATGTAGGTCAGGTTATTTTCCTTTCCTTGGGCCGCGCGTTCAATGGTTTAACCGTCCTGAGAACCTCTGTCTTTGTATGAAAGGCTTGGGTTCCAGAATCGGGCAGCTGCCGGGTGTTGTAACAGTGGGAGAGTTGTGGGGATGTTTTGCGGGTCAATAGTGTATCCTGGGAAGCCTAAAAAAATTATTCATTTATTTCAGATGGTTCGATTGAGGTTCTTTCCACAACTTAATTTGGAGTTGTTGATTCATTTCAGTTTAAGGACGCTCCATGCGCTCGTCTTTATGTCCCTCGCAAAGAAAAAATACTTACTTTAGTTAGATAAATACTGTATGTTCGCTTTTAGAAATGATAAGCGGGGCCATGGGAGGAAGTCATGTTGGGAATGAGTGTGAAGACTTTCATTGACAGTTTGGGGTTGTTCACTTCAAACTGCATTCCCAGTTTAGTGTTCTTGGCCTTTGAAGGTAAACTATGAAACTTTTTACAGAAAACTGTCCTTGTAACCAACACGTTATTGAATACGAAGGCAGTGCACTCAACATTGAGTCCAAATATTTTAGTTGATTTATAACTCTTTTAAAGGCGTTTACACTGCCAATCAGTTGGACACTGGTTAAGTTGATTTCTTTTAGTTGGTCGGACTGTTAATGGATGTAAATTTCTGGAGAGGTTGAAGATACAAGAAATTGCAGTACTGAAGGAACTCTGCGTGTCAGGCAGCATATGTGGAGGGAATGGATAGGTTGGAATCCGTCAGACTGTTTATGTCTTGGATTATTGGATAGTTTTAATTATGGTTGAGTGTTATCTCAAGACTATCCTGTGTTGTTGCTCCATCAGTTGTCTATATTTTATCTTTTGCATCAAAAGAAGTCAACATTTTGTTTCCTTTCATTTTTCTTCCCCATTCCAAAACTTACTGTCAGAGGGGTGCATTTTGTTTTGG
Organism: Rhinoraja longicauda; assembly: GCF_053455715.1. Taxonomy (NCBI): domain Eukaryota; kingdom Metazoa; phylum Chordata; class Chondrichthyes; order Rajiformes; family Arhynchobatidae; genus Rhinoraja; species Rhinoraja longicauda. The sequence goes on from NC_135977.1 coordinate 557,099, forward strand.
TCAGCAACTCAGCTAAAATGTTTTGCTTTGTTCCAGGCACCTTCCACCCTTTGTAAAAAAAAAAAACCTGACTTGCATCTCCCTTTAATTTTCGCCCTCACTCCTTAGCAAGGTGCCCTCTAGTATTTGACATTTCTATTCCCAGTGAAAGGGTTCTGACTATACCAACCCAATATTTGTGAATATACAGGGTTTCTTGGAGGCTGTCCTTAACTTACACCTTGATGGGAACACGTTCATTCTGCATTCTCGCTGTTTCATCTTTAAAAGATTCCCACTTGTTGGACAAAGGCTTACCCACAAGGTCCTGCCTTTGATATTCAAGTTGACCTCCCTTTTAATCTGAACCTTAATTTGTGGAGCATCCATATTGGAGGCTGAGTGGAGATCTGACAGGTTTTTTAAAATTGAAGGATGTAAATAAGGAATATTCCAGGGTGGAAATGTGAAATATTAATGGGCTTAGCTTTAAAGTGAGAGTGGGAGAGTAAAGAAGATGTGCAGGGCAAGCTGTTTTTGCACAGTGGTAGATTTCTGGAACACACTGCCAGAATGGTGAAAGCAGATAAAATAGTGGCATTTCTGAGGCTTTTAGATGGCCGCATGAATATGCAGGGAATTGTGGTTATTAATTGTATGCAGGCAGAAGGGATTTTATTGTGTTTGGCTCGGACATTGTGGGCCAAAGGGCCTTTGCTATATTCGGGAGCCTTAGAGAAATGCAGGGCTGAAAATAGGCCCTTCAGCCCAACTTGTTCATGCCACTGAAATGTCCACAGACGTCAGTCCCATTTGCCTGGGTTAGGGTTGTATCCTCCATGCCTTTCCTATCAATGTACCTGTCCAGAAGTCTTTTAAATGCTGCCATTAAATTGTATGGTTCTATCCCTTTCCATAACTAACATAACATGTACAAAATCATGCGAGGAATAAATCAGGTAGATGCAGTCTCTTGCCCAGAGTGGGGGAATCGAAAACCAGAGGACATAGGCTTGTGAGGGGGAAAGATTTAATAGGACCCTGGGGGTAATCTTTTCACACGAAGGGTGGTGGGTGTATGGCAAGAGCTGCCAGAGGAGGTAACAGGCAGTGGTACTTTATTGTCATGTGTGCTCAAATACAGTGACATTTTTTGCTTGCAGTTCAGTTGAAATCCCACTATACGTATGGCGCAATCATATTAGTATAAGAGTGTAAGATAGTAGAGTACACAAGGGACACCATGTTTTAGGTGCCAAATTTTATCCTTCAAGTCTGAAATTTAAAAAAAAAATTAGAGTCTTAACTTGGCCATAAAGGCTCGTTGTCCTGAGGGTGGCACTGGGTCGGACTTGCAGGGGCCGACTAGTTGATGTCCACAACTGTTGCTCTGCCATTTACTACCACTGCAGGCCACATCCGTTCTCTTGCAATGTTTGAGAAACATTTAGACCGATACATGGATAGGACAGGCTTAGATACGGGTCAAAAGCAGGCAGATGGAACTAGTGTAGATGGGATATGTTGGCCGGTGTGAGCAAGTTGGACCGAAGAGTCTGTTTCCATGCTGTAAGACTCTATGACTACCTTGAAGCCGAAAGAGTATTTCCCTGAAGCCCTTCCCCATATTCTTCAATACACACAATTGCCCATATTGTTAACCATCAAATTCCAAGATATGTTAAACTTCTCTCATCCATTCATTGATGTAGATTGGTGGTGAGCTGTCTCTTTGACCTACTGCAGCCTGTGAGCTTAAGATACTAGTACGCTGCTCATCGAGACCGTAGCAGTGTTTGCTTTTTGGCACCTCATTTTTAGCCTGAATCTTAGTTCCTTCTATACTTTACAGCATGACTGGACCCTTGTTTTATTGGAAGCGGGAACGAGCATTTCATAGGGGCACAGATTATGATGAATGCAGATTTAATAATATGCAATGGTGCTTGATATGGCAACAAGTATAACAGTGGTACCGTACATAATGTATCAAGCATATGGCATCAAGCATGGCAGTAATACTGCCCATATGGCAACAAGCATGGCAGTAAAACTGTCCATATGGCATCAAGCATGGCAGTGGTACCATACATATGGCATCAAGCATGGCAGTAATACTGCCCATATGGCATCAAGCATGGCAGTAAAACTCCATATGGCATCAAGCATGGCAGTGGTACCGTACATAATGTATCAAGCAAGGCAGTAATACTGCCCATATGGCAACAAGCATGGCAGTGGTACCGTACATAATGTATCAAGCATGGCAGTAATACTGCCCATATGGCATCAAGCATGGTAGTAATACTGCCCATATGGCATCAAGCATGGTAGTAATACTGCCCATATGGCATCCAGCATGGCAGCAATAGTCCTTATGGCATCAAGCATGGTAGTAATACTGCCCATATGGCATCAAGCATGACAGTAATACTGTCTATACGGCATCAAGTATGGCAGTGGTATCATACATATGGCATCAAGCACGACAATGGTACTGTATATATGGCATCAAGCATGACAGTGGTACTGTACATAATTGAGGTGGAGAGTGTCCCGATAGACAAGATTTGGTCTTCAAAATGATTGGTCCTTCCTGGCAAAATTGTTATTGATAGATGCATGCTTAATAATAATAATAATAATAATAATATTCATTTATTGTCATTGCAACGAGTACAACGAAATTAAAAAACAGCCAATCCTGACGGTGCGTACAAACATATATGCAATAAATGCAAAAACAAATAAATACATAAATACAATTAAATTAAGCACAAGATTTTTTAACGGTGTTGCCTAGTGCACAGGTAGTGTTCAGTTCTCGTATGGCCCTGGGGTAAAAACTGTTCTTAAGTCTGTTTGTTCGGGATTTGATTGACCTGAAACGTCGACCAGAGGGCAGATGAACAAACAGACGGTGGCCGGGGTGGGATGGATCTTTTATTATTTTGCCTGCTCTACTGAGGCAGCGCAGGCTGAACAGGTGCTCCAGGGAGGGCAGTGAGCAGCCGATGATTTTCTGGGCCGTCGTGATGACCCTCTGAAGGGCCTTCCTGTCCTTTTCTGAGCAGCTGGCATACCATGTGGTTATACAGTATGCCAGCACACTCTCGATGGAGCAGCGATAGAAGGACAACATGAGCTTCTCCTGCAGGTTGGTTTTCCTGAGGATCCTCAGGAAGTGGAGTCTCTGCTGTGCCTTCTTTACTGTGGTGATGGTGTTGGTAGACCAGGTGAGATCCTCTGCGATGTGCGTACCCAGGAACCTGAAAGCTGGTACCCTTTCCACGCAGACCCCATTGATGTAGAGTGGGTCGTAATCTCCACTGGTTTTTCTAAAGTCAATTATAAGTTCCTTTGTTTTGGAGGAGTTCAGGACCAGATTGTTCACTGAACACCATGCTGCCAGCCTTTGGATTTCATCCCTATAGGCTGTCTCATCTCCTTCTGAGATAAGTCCAACCACAGTCGTGTCATCCGCGAACTTGATGATGGTGTTGGTGGGATGGGTGGGGGCGCAGTCGTGAGTGTAGAGGGAGTAAAGGATGGGGCTCAACACACAGCCCTGTGGTGAGCCGGTGCTCAGTGTAATGGTGGAGGAGAGGTGAGGGCCTATTTTGACTGTCTGGGGGCGGTTGGTCAGGAAGTCCTTGATCCATTTGCAGATGGTTAGGGAAAATCCAAGGTCGGAAAGTTTGGTGACCAGTCTGCTCGGGATGACCGTGTTAAAGGCAGAGCTGAAGTCGAGAAAGAGCATCCTCACATAGCTCCCCTGGTGTTCAAGGTGGGTCAGTGCAGTGTGAAGAGCAGTGTCGATGGCATCCCCTGTAGACCTATTTGCTCTGTAGGCAAACTGGTATGGGTCGAAGGTGGGTGGGAGGCTGGCTTTGATGTGCTGCAGGACCAGTCTCTCGAAGCACTTTGTGATGACCGGTGTGAGTGCTACCGGACGGTAGTCGTTAAGACCGCTGATGACAGGCTTTTTCGGCAGAGGGATGATTATGGCGGACTTCAGGCAGGGAGGGATGGTGGATTTTAAAAGGGACAGGTTGAAGATTTTTGTGAAGACCTCAGATAATTGGTCTGCACATTCCCTCAGCACTCTGCCCGTCACACCATCGGGGCCTGCAGCTTTCCTGGGATTCACTGCTCTGAGCACTCGCTTAACGTCATACTCCTGCACAGTGAAGGTGTTGCTCTCAGGTGCTGGAGAGGGTGTAATGTCTGCCACTGTAGCTTTCACCTCGAAACGAGCAAAGAAACTGGTGTGCTGCAGTGCTTCTAGCTGATCCGGTCTAGTAGGTGTGTTTAAATTTATTATTTGCTCTGAGTGGATATTATAATAGTTGGATATTATAATAGTTGGACATACTTCCGCAAAAATATTGAGTTGAGAAATGAAACAATAAGCTTGCTGAGGCAAATTGCCCATACTTAGAAGTTTCCCTAATCTTCGATTCACTTCCTGAACCACTTGCCTTTGTGACTACAGTTTATACCAACTTGTGGTGACCACAGTACAAACCAATTTGCTTTCTGGTGGCAAGTAGAGATTAGTGGTGGAAGATTGTTTTTTTGGACTGGAGGTCTGTGACCAGCAGTGTGCCTCAAGTCAGTGCCGGCACCATTGTACATCGTCTATGTGGATTTGGGTAAGAAAACTTAAGGTATGGTTGGTAAGTTTTCAGAAGATAATAAAATGGATAGTATTATAGACTGCGAAGAAGGTTGTCAAGAATTATAGCTGCATCTTAAAGCCCTCCATAACCTGGCCCCATCCTACCTGACCGACCTCCTCCACAGGCACACTCCCACCTGCACCCTCCGCTCTGCTGCTGCCAATCTCCTATCCCCCCACATCCGGACCAAACTCAGATCCTGGGGGGACAGGGCTTTCTCCATCGCTGCTCCCACCCTATGGAACTCACTACCCCAAACCGTTAGAGACTCCTCCACACTCACCACATTCAAAAAATCGCTGAAGTCTCGCCTGTTCAGTACTGCCTTCAACCACTGAAGGTCACCTCACCTTCTGTCTCCTTTCTCTGTTTGTTTATTTATTTACTTATTTATCTATTTATTCATTTCCCTATGTTCTCTAAATCTCTGTAAAGCGTCTTTGAGTATATGAAAAGTGCTATATAAATAAAATACATTATTATCTTGATGAGCTCAGTAAGTGGGCCAAGGAATGGCAAATTGAGTTGAATTCATATCAGACCAGGATAAAACTTTTGCAGCAAATGGTGGGAACATTGGGTATGTTGTAGGACAAAGATGTTGGAGTACAAGTGCATGGTTCCCTGAAAGTGGTGCCACAGGTAGATGGTGGTGAAGAAGGCAAGGCACTGAGTGTGAAGTTTGCGTACAGGCTGCACTTGGAGTATTGTATTCAGTGTTCACTTCACTTCGAGTTTTTGTTATCGTGTAATAGGAAAAATGCAATTGAGCTGGAAAGAATGAGGAAAAGGATTAGACAATGTTGCCAGGATTCAAGGAACTTAGTTATAGGAAAATATTGGGCAGACTAGGACTTTATTCCTTGCAGCACTGGAGACTGAGAGTAATCATTAGTGTATACGATCATGAGGGGGACTGGTGTGAATAGTCTTTTTCCCAGGGAACGGGAATCTAGAACTAGAGGGCATTAGTTTAAGATAAGAGAGGCAAGATTTACTAGGAACCAATGGCAACTTTTTCACTCATAGGATGGTGGGTATATGGAACAAGTTGCCAGAGCAAGTCGTTTCAGCCGGTACAATAATAACAACAATATTTTAAGAGATTTGAACAGGCACATGGGTAGAAAGATCCAGAAGAACATGGGTCATATGTGGGTTATTGGGACGAGTTTAGATGGGGCTTCTTCGTCACTATGGACAATTTGAGCCAAATAGCCTGTTTCTTTTCTGTATGACTCAGTATGACAGAAGTTCACTAAGACCTCCTTGACAATATCTCCACCCCTTATCCCTCTTGTCTTGAAGGGCTTTGGTCCATGGGTTGTTTTCCCAGTTGTACACCATCCATACTTGTAAATATATTGTGCAGGAAAGAACTGCAGATGTGGGTTTAAATCGAAGGTAGACATTTACGAATATTTACCTTGTAAATATATTGCTGTATACTCAATGCTGCTGGTCAGACCCCTGGGTCTCAGTATTACATTGTGTGCATACCTTCACACAGACCACACAGTGAAAAATAAAGAATTTGCCAGCATGATCTCAAAGACGTGGGGTTAGGTGTTAAATTATCTCTTGCTCACAATCCTTGAGTTTTTAAACAAGTTTGTTTTAAATAAACTGGTTAATTATGGGTGGCTGAGTTGATTGATAATGGTGTTAAAGGTATACATTTTATCAGAGATATGAAGCAGCTCTGGGTCTTGACATGCCTTGTATATTGGAGCCCCAAGCTTCAATCAATTCCAACAGCTCTGTCTGCTTCCTCAGAAAATAAACTATCCAAAGGGAAGAGGAAATAAACTGCAGCAACCTTCCCTGATAAAAGCAGGATAACTTTCCAGAACCATCCATCGAATGGGGGATAAATTACTTAAAAATTGTGGCATGAAAATCAATCTCCAGATGCTTCCAGAAGGAGAGGCTAACAGATACCCGACCATCTTGCCAAGAAGACTCCTAACCCAGTTACAATTTGTTTTGTAGCAAGATTACATTTTCCATTCGTGTGTTTTACACAGAACTATTCCCTTAAATGCCATGACACTGAGCTGTCATGCATAAAGAAACTAATGCCAAAAATGTGATTGGTGCGATTGTTTTGAGTTTCATTTTTACTTTGTCTAAGGAAGGCATAATGTAATAATCCATTCTGTTGATATCTAGATGACAGACCCAGGCCAAGATCTTCTGCTTGCTGCTTTGAGCGAAAGTGGGATTAGCCCTAATGACCTTTTTGATGCAGATCCACTGGACACTGGCTTGATGTCTCCTTTATCATCTGGTGGCTTACAGCAGGTGAAAATGGCTTTTTATTTCATTTAATATCTACAACTGTTTCTTTATTTTGGATGTGACTGAAATTTCTAGATTAAAATGGAAACTAGGGTTAGATGTATTACAATTGGCTCTGACTGTGATTGTAGAACACAGAATTTCCCTCTACCACCTTATCCAGCAAGTCATTTCAGATAATCACTACCCTCTGTGAGGAAAAACCTATCCCTTGCATCTCCTTTAAATTTGTCTCCTCGTCCCTTAAACATCCCATCTAACTTTAGACTTCCCTGCCATGGGAAAGAAACTGACTATCCATTCTTACGATGCTCCTTGTAACTTTATAAACCCAATGTTTCTCACGTTGGCCTCTCGCATGGGAAATAAATTGACTATCCATTCTTGCTATGCATTCAAGAGAGAGCTAGATAGAGCTCTTGAGGATAGCAGAGTCGGGGGGTATGGGGAGAAGGCAGAAACGGGGTACTGATTGAGAATGATCAGCCATGATCACATTGAATGTTGGTGCTGGCTCGAAGGGCCGAATGGCCTACTCCTGCACCTATTGTCTATGCTAACTTTATAAACCCAACGTTTCTCACGTTGGCCTCTCGCATGGGAAATAAACTGACTATCCATTCTTGCTATGCCCCTTGTAACTTTATAAACCCAACGTTTCTCACGTTGGCCTCTCGCATGGGAAAGAAACTAACTATCCATTTTTGCTATGCCCCTTGTAACTTTATAAACCCAACGTTTCTCACGTTGGCCTCGCATGTCAGAGATTAAACCAGCCTGTCCAATTTCCCCTTGTTATAACCACCAAGCAACATCTAGAATGTTTTTCTTCTGCACTCTATTGCTACAGCATCCTTCCCACAGTAGTGATTGGAACTAAACACTATTCCAAAAGAATTCAATGTTTTGTATAAGTACAAATGACATCCCAACTCTTGCACTCATTGTCCTAGCTTATGAAGGCAAGCATATCAAATGCCCTCTTCACTCCCTATCTGCCTATGTTGCCTCTTTCAGTGATCCATGGACTTACACTCTCAGTACATCCAAAGGTCCTTGTCATTGCCTTCATATGTTCTACCAGAATATAACTCAATGGCAGTGTTCAAAAATGGAGCTGAAGGGAATGAATTTACAGGACTATGGTGAGAGAGCAGGGGAATGTTGTGGGCTAGATTGCTCTTGCATGGAGCTGATTCACACTCAATATATCAAATTATTTATTTCTGTACTGCAATCATTGTGAATTTCCGTGTCTGCACTGAATGCATTAGTGTTAGTATTTATAAAGTTAAATATGCTGTTTTTTTACTGTAAATTAGCTCTATAACTACGGTTGCAATTTTAGGTTTAGTTTTTCTATAATGTTTCAGAATTCTTGTATCAAACTTTTCAGCAGGAGTAACCTTTGAGCTGTCAGTACATAAGGTGATTAATTAAATTATTTCTTATGGAGTTTCTGTACTGTTTCCTGATTCCATGCAACTGTACAGCGGTGAACAGCACATAATAGGCCTCGTAATCCAACTTGCACTACATGACCTTCCTGCTTTTTCATCTCATTCTGTAAACTATCCTTTTCTTTCTCCTTTCATTAATCGTAAATGCTGTTCACCTTGCTCTTAATTCCTGATTTAATTTGTTCATCACCATGGCCAGTGGATAGGCTGCAAGTAAAGACTCTCAGTCTATTTTATTGAACTGCTGAGTCATTTTTAAAAGTTCCACTGGGCCACCATTCAGTTTTAGTTTGAGAAACTATTGCAAACCGTCTCTGACTTTCTGGTTATTCTACTTCAAACATGAGACCATTTTCATTGGTATAATTATATTTTTCTGTCAACAGCCACCAACAGCTACCACTTTTGTGCTAAATCAGCTGAATCAGCTGCCAAACCTTGGAACAACATTAATTGTGACAAAGGCACCTGTAAATACAGTCTCTCGTCCCACAGTCACTGTAGCAAAGATTATTCATAGCAGCTCCCTTGCACTCACCTCGACTGCTGCTCCAGCACTGGCTACGGCATCATCCAAGGACCAGATCCAACTTAAAGACTTGCTTAAAAGCAACAGCTTATCTGAATTGATGAAAATGAAGCCACCGTCTAATATTGTTCAACCCATAACAACAGCAGCCAGTAAGTTATTTGCATTTAAGATCATTTTTGTTTGAATTTGGTCATTCTGTATAACTTTAGAAAGATTTGAAACAGCAATTAACACAGACCAGGGAGATAATTTGCTGTTAATGCACTTAAATATTGTAGAATATTTCATTTACAATTATTTTGAGAAATGTTCATAGTTAGACTGCATAGGTAAGTTGAACATGGATGCAAGTTGGTAATACTTTCTTGCATTTGCAGTCCGAACATCAAACCATTGCACGTGCATTTTATTAAAATCTTCAGCAATGTGATTGTGGAGATATAGTTTATTAAAAATCAACAGGCACATAAATGGACAAGTGAATGCCAAAAAGATTTACTAGAATACTCCTTTTATTTTTCAACCAAAGTGGCTCTCCTCATGTTTTTCCACATTATTTTAGTTTCATTTTCTATTTCCTTGCTTTTCCACTTCATATCCATATCTTGCTGAAACCCTTCTTGTAACTTGGCTTTATCTTGTCAGCAAATTTGCATATTGCATTTGATCTCTTCATCTAAATCATTGATCTAGATTGTGAAGAGCTGGGATCCTAACATTAATGCCTGCAGCACCACAGAAGTTGCACCCTCCGAACCTGAAAATAACTCGGAAATGACTCCTGTTTTACAGATTTGAATAAAGCCAAGCCATCTGCTTGCTTCACTGTTCATCATTTGCTTTATTCAAATTTAATACCATGATTTCAAACTGAACAATGTAAATTTCAATATAAAATTCATCATAACGAGGAGCCACAGTTTAAGAATAAGGGGAAGGCCATTTAGAACTGAGATGAGGAAAAAAAAATTCAGTCAGAGAGTTGTGAATCTGTGGAATTCTCTGCCTCAGAAGGCAATGGAGGCCAATTCTCTGAATGCATTCAAGAGAGCTAGATAGAGCTCTTAAGGATAGCGGAGTCAGGGGGTATGGGGAGAAGGCAGGAACGGGGTACTGATTGAGAATGATCAGCCATGATCACATTGAATGGCGGTGCTGGCTCGAAGGGCCGAATGGCATCCTCCTGCACCTATTGTCCATTGTCTATAATATGATTATTGTTTCTGAAAGGCCTCTCCACCACCAGATCCTCGGTTAACCCAATACACAATACTTATCCAGAACATCCTGTGCCTTGTTGATCCCTCCACATACACTCTGTAATTTCATCCTTTAATGGTGTTAATCAAGACTCCGTGTTTTCAATTGAAAAATAGCTGATCATCGTCTTCACAGGTATATATAGTGCTCTCAATAATGTTTGGGACAAAAACCCATTATTTATTTGTCTCTGGACTCCACAATTTGACGTTTATAATAGAAAAAATCACATGGTTAAAGTGCACCCTGTCATATTTTATTAAAGGCCATTTTTATACATTTTGGTTTCGCCATGTAGAAATTACAGCTGTGTTTATACATAGTTCCCACCCCATTTCAGGGCACCATAATGTTTGGGGCACATGGCTTCACAGGCGTTTGTAATTGATCAGGTGTGTTTAATTGCCTCCTTAATGTGGGTATAAGAGACCTCTCAGCGCCTGGTCTTTCCTCCAGTCTTTCCATCACCTTTGGAAACTTTTATTGCTGTTCATCAACATGAGGACCAAAGTTGTGCCAATGAAAGTCATAGAAGCCATTATGAGACTGAGAAACAAGAATAAAACTGTTGGAGACATCAGCCAAACCTTAGGCTTACCAAAATCAATTGTTTGGAACATCATTAAGAAGAAAGAGAGCACTGGTGTGCTTACTAATCACAAAGAGACTGGCAGGCCAAGGAAGACCTCCACAGCTGATGACAGAAGAATTCTCTCTATAATAAAGAAAAATCCCCAAACGCCTGTCTGACAGATCAGAAACACTTCAGGAGTCAGGTGTGGATTTGTCAATGACCACTGTCTGCAGAAGACTTCATGAACAGAAATACAGAGGCTACACCGCAAGATGCAAACTGCTGGTTAGCCACAAAAATAGGATGGCCAGGTTACAGTTTGCGAAAAAGTACTTAAAAGAGCAACCACAGTTCTGTAAAAAGGTGTTGTGGACAGATGAGACAAAGATTAACTTGTATCAGAGTGATGGCAAGAGCAAAGTATGGAGGAGAGAAGGAACTGCCCAAGATCCAAAGCATACCACCTCATCTGTGAAACACGGTGGTGGGGGTGTTATGGCCTGGGCATGTATGGCTGCTGAAGGTACTGGCTCACTTATCTTCATTGATGACACAACTGCTGATGGTAGTAGCATAATGAATTCTGAAGTGTATAGACACATCCTATCTGCTCAAGTTCAAACAAATGCCTAAAAACATTGGCCGGCGGTTCATTCTACAGCAAGACAATGATCCCAAACATACTGCTGAAGCAACAAAGGAGATTTTCAAAGCTGAAAAATGGTTAATTCTTGAGTGGCCAAGTCAATCACTCGATCTGAACCCAATTGAGCATGCCTTTTATATGCTGAACAGAAAACTGAAGGGGACTAGCCCCCAAAACAAGCATAAGCTAAAGATGGCTTCAATACAGGCCTGGCTGAGCATAATCAGATTAGACACCCAGCCATTGGTGATGTTCATGAATCGCAGACTTCAAGCAGTCATTGCATACATACGATATGCAACAAAATACTAAACATGACTATTTTCATTTACTTGACATTGCTGTGTCCCAAACATTATGGTGCCCTGAAATGGGGGGGAGGGGGAGACTATGTAAAAAAAAACACACTGCTGTAATTTCTACATGGCGAAACCAAAATGTGTAAAAAATACCCTTTATTAAAATCTGACAATGTGCACTTTAACCACATGTGATTTTTTTTTTCTATTACAAATCTCAAGTTGTGGAGTACAGAGGCAAATAAATAAATGATGGGTCTTTGTCCCAAACATTATGGAGGGCACTGTAGTACGAACGAGCACAACAGCATTCTCTTTTTGCCAATTTATGCTTCGCACTGTAGCCATGTGGCCATTTGTAAGTTTTGGCTGAAGAGGTTGTGTAATTCTTGTCTGTAGCGTAGCCATTTATTTTTGTCTGGTAAAGATTAAGTGTGGGTTAAATTTATATAATCTTTCTGAAGATTCTGCTTATTAGGTACACATTTAGAAAAATTCATCAGAAAAGAACCATTGATTTGAAACATAGCTGCAATGTTTTGTTAAATTAGTGTTTAATATTATTAATGCAAGGAAGTTGAGCGACTTTCCAGAATGCATCAGAAACTTTTTCCCCTACTTAACTTCCTTACAGAAATTGTACTACTCACTTCTAAGATGGCAAATAATCCAGGTAAGGTAGTAATATCAGATCACAGAAGCTCAACACAATGGAGGCATGCCTAATGATTACGTGGTGGATTAGTGGCTAAGAATAATCATGCAACATTTTTGGTTGAAGTTTGATATGCTGTGAAGTTTGGCCCAGCACCTTCTCTCGTATTTAGTACCAGAGGTTAGAATTATTTATCCTGTTTTCACACTGGTGATTTTGTAAACGTACTATATACAAAGCAATCCTACAGCTTTGATAATTTCTTCTGGAAAAAGTACATTTTCTTTGCATCTCATCTCTGGTTATAACTTTGTGCTTGGGCATCTTTTACAGTTATGTTTGCATGTTGTTGGTGTGGGGCTGAGGTAATTTGCATATATCTTTCAGTACACATTTGCATTATACAGTAATCAGAAAGGAATCTGCAGTGTTTCACTGAATAAAGCAGAGGCATTGAATGTACATCTGGAAGTGATGATTGAAGCAGAAACTTAAAACATTAGGCAGGTCCGGCAGCATCTGTAGAAGGTGAGTTAGTGTCTAACTAGAAGATTAGACAGAAAAAGCTGGAGTAACTCAGCAGGTCAGGCAGCATCTCCAGAGAAAAGGAATAAATGACGCTTTGGGTTGAAACCCTTTTTCAGCATGGATGGCAAATCATTAGAACTGGTGAAATAGCAGTGGTTTGGAATGTTAATTGTTTTACAGATTCTGTCAGACCCCACTTTCTATTTTTTGCTAATTTTTATTTGTGAACATTTTATCCTGAAAATTTAATGGATGCAATGTCACTGAGTACAGGCATGAAAATGAGTTAAATCACTTAATTAGTTTAGGACGAGTGAAGTCTTTGATTAATGTATTTTTATTGTCCAGGCAAAATATACTGACAAATATATTTGGAGCTTGTATTATTGATGGTCAGGCATACCTTTTAAATTAGCATCAATAATATAATTGGAAATTGTGGCTATTTAGAGTTAAAAAATTGTATGTTGTTTGCAGCTGATTTGAACAATGGTGTGAAGAAGGAATCATTGAGTAAAGAGGTGACTCGAATATGGGTCAATGAAGACATCAAAGTGCGGAGCTTCTCCCCCACTCCGGTAATTATATTTCACAACTCTGACGTTTTGCCGCTGCCTGTAGAAATGCATGGAGGTCTTTTCAGGCATGGAGCAATTATTTTTTCCTTTCATGATTTCTGTTTGGATTTACAATTATATGCTGATAATCTGGCATAGCTTGCAGAGAGATCCTTGTGTTTGCACCCTGGCCCAGAGCCACAGCATTCAGTTAAAATTTGTTGCCTAAAAAATGGTGCCTGTCTTCATCTCAGTGAGGACATAAGGCAAATACTCTATAGTTGTGCCAGTGCAGGCCAGATTTTAGCCACCCTGTGGGTTTTCCCTCAGAACCCTTATCAACTTCTTCCCACTTAAACTTGTGCACTCCAGTTTCACATTCCTCTACGGCAGAGAAAAACTTCCCACTATCTACGCGCTCAACATCCCTCATAATCTTGTATACCTCTACTCCAAGGGAAGCAAGCCCAGCCCATCAATGTCATCTTGTAACGGAAACAATGCATCCCAGGCAACATCCTGGTGAAACTCCACTGCACCCACTCCAGTGTAATCTGTTCTTCCTACAGTTTGGCTGCAAGAATTGCACTCTATCACAATAGATTTATTGCATCTCAATGAACCACAACACATCCCTGCTTCCCTCCACCATCCCAACATCAATTTAGTTTCTTTGATCTATTAAGGTGACCTTTATAATGTGGCTGCTTACTAATGTACAAAGTTCGTGTACAAGAAGTATAGGACAGGATGTTCCATGATCATCATTCCTTACGGAACAGGCAATTCTTAAAATGTGCATGGGATTTTCCTCCCCTCAATTTAAACCATGATACATTGAATCTAGACAGTATTTATTTTTTAAGTCAATTTTCTCTTTTTTTTTTCTTTTGGAGATTTGTGATTTTCATTCTTTGTAATTGTGTAAATGCTGTTGACCAACAATGCCTGCCAATCTTTGAAAACCAATCCAAAACTACCTTTCCCTATAAAAATTTTGTGCTCGCTTTTAAGAGTTGATAAAGAAAGTGCAAGATATACCAAATACATCATCTGTTCTTTGGCTGTGTTTTCAGTTTGTTACCCTAATCTCTCTCTTAATATTTGATAGAAGCTGCCTCTGAAAGATGAAGAGGAGCCCGAGGAGGAGGACGATGAGGAGATGGGGCATGCGGACACATATGCTGAATATATGCCAATGAAGTGTAAGCCTTTTTCTCAAAGTCCTCATTTCATTTGTCTACCTCTTTTTTAATTTAGTAGTCACATTTACTGAATTACTTTTACAACTGAATACTGAAAGTTTATATCTTGCAATAAATTTGTGATTAACAAGGAAATGGCAGATGAGTTGAACAGGTACTTTGAATCTGTCTTCCTTAGTGAAGACAGACTCAATCTCCCAGATGTACTAGGGGACAGAGGGTGACGGAGGAACTGAAGGAAATTCGCATTAGTCAGGAAATGGTGTTGGGTAGACTGAAGGCTGATAAATCCTCAGGGCCTGATGGTCTGCATCCCAGGGTACTCGAGAAGGTGGCTCCAGAAATCGTGGATGCATTGGTGATCATTTTCCAATGTTTCATAGAATCTGGATCAGTTCCTGTGGATTGGAGGGTAGCTAATGTTATCCCACTTATCAAGAAAGGAGGGAGAGAGAAAGCAGGGAATTATAGACCAGTTAGCCTGACATTGGCGGTGGGGAAGATGCTGGAGTCGATTATCAAAGATGTAATAGCGGCACATTTGGATAGCAGTAAACAGGATTGTTCCGAATCAGCATGGATTTACGAAGAGGAAATCATGCTTGACAAATATTCTGGAATTCTTTTCACGATGTAACAAGTAAAATTGTCAAGGGAGAGCCAGTGGATGGAGTGTACCTGAACTTTCATAAAGCCTTTGATAAGGTCCCACACAGGAGATTAGTGGGCTAAATTAGGCCACTTGGTATTGGGGGAAGGGTATTGACATGGATAGAAAATTGGTTGGCAGACAGGAAACAACAGCAGGGATTAACGGGTCCCTCTCAGAATGACAGGCAGTGACTAGTGGGATGCCGCAAGGCTCGGTGCTGGGACTGCAGCTATTTACAATATACATTAATGATTTAGATGAAGGAACATTAGCAAATTTGCAGATGACACAAAGCTGGGTGGCAGTATGAACTGTGAATAGGATGCTATGAGGATGCAGAGGGACTTGGAGAGGTTGGGTGAATGGGCTGGTGCATGGCAGATGCAGTATAATGTGGATAAATGTGAGGTTATCCACTTTGGAGGCAAGAACGGGAAGGCAGATTATTATCTGAATGGTGTCAGGTTAGGAGAAGGGGAAGTGCAACGAGACCTGGGTGCCCTTGTACATCAGTCACTGAAAGTAAGCATGCAGGTACAGCAGGTACAGCAGGCAGTGAACCAAGCTAATGGCATATTGGCCTTCATAACGAGAAGATTTGAGTATAGAAGCAAAGAGGTCCTTCTGCAGTTGCATAGGGCCCTGGTGAGACCACATCTGGGGTATTGTGTGCAGTTTAGGTCTCCTAATTTGAGGAAGGACATTCTTGCTATTGAGGGAGTGCAGCGTAGGTTCACAAGGTTACTTCCCAGGATGGCGGGACTGTCATATGATGAAAGAATGGAGCGACTGGGCTTGTATTGCCTGAAATTTAGAAGGATGAGAGGTAATCTTATAGAAACATTTTAAATTATTAAGGGATTGGACATGCTAGATGCAGGAAACATATTCCCAATGTTGGGGGAGACCAGAACCAGGGACCACAGTTTAAGAATAAGGGGTAGGCCATTTAGATCTGAGACGAGGAAAAGCTTTTTCTCAGAGTTGTGAATTTGTGGAATTCTCTGCCTGAATTTGTGGAATTCTCTACCTCAGAAGGCAGTGGAGGCCGATTCACTGGAAGCATTCAAAAGTGAGTTAGATAGAGTTCTTCGGGCTAGCGGAATCAAGGGGTATGGGGAGAAAGCAGGAATGAGGTACTGATTGTGGATGATCAGCCATGATCACATTGAATGGTGGTGCTGGCTCAAAGGGCTGAATGGCCTACTCCTGCACCTATTGTCTTATGTATCTATCGCCATATCCTTTTACAGCCATATTTTGTTTGACTTTCCCTAACTTAAATAAAAGTACAAATATCCTTGTTTGGAATATATTCTACAATTTGCATTGAGATATTACATCTCTAATCTTGTGCTGTCCAATCCTATGCATTGAGTTGCTCTGTGAGCAGGCAATGGCAATTATTCCATTACACGTTACAAGCTAAGATACCCAAAGTTGCTGATAAACCTGTTTGAATTTCCAATAATTTGGAATTGATTCAAATTTCATTTTGGATTTTCAAGTTATCTACCAATAAAATTTGTTTTACCATACAAGTGTTCTCATAGTAACATAGAAACATAGAAAATAGGTGCAGGAGGAGGCCATTTGGCCCTTCGAGCCAGCACCGCCATTCATTGTGATCATGTCTGATCATCCACAATCAGTAACCTGTGCCTGCCTTCTCCCCATATCCCTTGATTCTGCTAGCTCCTAGAGCTCTATCTAATTCTTTTAAATTCATCCAGTGAATTGGCCTCCACTGCCTTCTGTGGCAGAGAATTCCACAAATTCACAACTTTCTGGGTGAAAAAGGTTTAAATGGCCTCTCCTTTATTCTTAGACTGTGGCCCCTGGTTCTGGACTCCCCCAACATTGGGTGCATTTTTCCTGCATCTAGCTTGTCCAGTCCTTTTATAATCTTAAACGTTTCTATAAGATCCCCTCTCATCCATGTAAATTCCAGTGAATACAAGCCCAGTCTTTCCAATCTTTCCTCATAACAGTCCCGCCATCCCGGGGATTAACCTTGTGAACCTACGCTGCACTGCCTCGATAGCAAGGATGTCCTTCCTCAAATTCTCGACTGAGTTCACATCAATGAAATCTTACCCTGATCCTCACAGTGGGATCACCCTTCCTTGGGATGATTGATGTTAACATTGTGCTGTGTGGACAAAGAATCTTAGAATATGGTGGCACTGAAGGAGGCTATTTAACACCAAGTCCCCACCAACCCTTTAGAGTTATGCAGTTATTCAAAACTACAGGCCATCTCAAAATAGTCTGACCTATTTTTTTGGGCTCAAGTGATTTTTTTTATCAATAAAAATGTATGCTCAAGTCTACTGTATCTGGATTATCACGATTACTAAAGCAGATAATAGTTTAATACTTAACACCAGTAAATCTATCTAACTTTCTCAAATGTATTAATTTTGTTAAAAGTAAAAGTTGGATTGCGCCATCCCGATCCAGTTGTGGAGACCAGTTCCTTGTCAAGTGTGACACCTCCTGATGTTTGGTATCGGTTGACCCTACAGGAGGAGACCATTGACAGTGGGTGGCTGTCTGCTTTGCAGCTGGAAGCAATTACCTACGCTGCTCAGGTACTGAGCTTTTAAAACAATTGGTCGACATGCAAATAGCAATAGGAAAGCAGCAACGCTCTTAAGATCCGAGTGTGGCCATTAATGAGTCCTGTTCAACATTTCTTGTTTTGAACCACAGCAACATGAAACATTCCTCCCCAATGGGGACCGTGCAGCCTTCCTGATCGGGGACGGGGCTGGTGTGGGTAAAGGCAGAACCATTGCTGGCATCATTTTTGAAAATTACCTTCTTGGTAGAAAAAGGTCAATATGGTAAGTGGAAACATTAATCCGAATTATCCAAAGCATGTTTACTGCAGTTGGCTACAGTTGAGTTTCTGTGCTTATTACAGGTTTAGTGTATCCAATGACTTGAAGTATGATGCTGAAAGGGATCTGAGAGACATTGGAGCAAAAAATATTCAGGTTCACGCGCTGAACAAGGTAATGAACAGTTCTTTTTGAAGGTAGTGTCTTTTATGTTAATGGGGGAACTAGTCCACTTTTTTTTGGTAACTGAATCATTTTTCCTACTATATATTTGAGGCCAATTTACATTTGTATGCTTTTCCACAAGATAATAGTGCTTTCCGCTTTCCTTAGCCTCGCTGCTTCCAGCTTTTCCCATTACGGACTCTGACATTTCTGTATTTTAGTTTAAGGTTCTGAATTGCTCACTAGAGTGTCCCAGTGGGTATAAGGGGGGTATTTTGCTCCATGTGTGATCAGGAACTGGGAAATGCAAGTGAAGGCTTGTTTTTGTGGTAATGAGGTCTTATAATGTGGCAGGCACATTATTTTGAATTTGACCATTGGTTTTCAACAACATGTTTAATGATTTTCTAAAATATCACTATCTAAAATCCAAATGCGTGTAGTTATTTGTGGAAGCTTGATAGGATTGAATGCTCCTTGCAAGGGTAAAACCCAGAGGTGGCAAGTATATATACCCAAGATGTTGAGGAAGATGAGCTTTGCATAAAGAGAAAAAGGAAGCATGACGTGTGTAGGGAACTAATGACTATTGACAATGAATAAACTTTCTGCGATTTTTAGTTTATTTAAGTGAAAAATGTGTCTTTTTTCATTCCATTCCCACATTACTGGAGGCCTTTTCAGATTTATTAACTGAAAGATACTTAATTCAAAGTCTTGGTAGGATCGTAAAGTCCAGAATTGCATGGTTTGGGCTGCAGATTGATGTGATGAGTGGAATGTCTAAAATTCACTGCACCTTATAACATCGTGTGCATAATTTTGGCCCATACCTTCACATTTTGGGTCTTGGCAACCAATGTTGGAAATATGTACCTTAATGATGTCACCATAACTACACTTGTTTGTTTTCCAGTTCAAGTACGGAAAAATCTCTTCCAAACAAAATGGAAGTGTGAAGAAAGGTATCATTTTTGCAACATATTCTTCACTAATTGGTGAAAGTCAATCAGGTGGAAAATATAAAACCAGGTTAAAGCAGCTTTTGCACTGGTGCGGTGAAGACTTTGATGGGGTTGTATCCTTTTTTTTTAGTTCAGAATTTAAGTATCACGGTGGCATGTTCTACAAGTAATAAAACCAAAAGTACTGTCTTCTACAGAGATGTATTAAATGAGCAATGTCCACGATGATTTGCTTCACATGTCCTTTGTTTTACAATGTAGTATGACCCTTTTTGTCTGGCAGAAGAAAGAATGCTTAGCTTTGATGTATATTTAGATACTTTGATGTAGTATTGCTGTCCATTGCCAGTAGACGGGACTGCCCTCATCTGGGTCTATTGTCTACCTGACCAACGTCATATGGGCTTGTCTTCCCATGGCACTAAGGAAATGCTGGTTGCCTGTAGGAGTGGAATTTGGATCTTGGATTGCACATCTCTCTAAATCCATGGCATCCATTTAGAGCTTGCCTTGCTTCCTGTATAACCTTCACCTGTGGGCTCCAGATGTCCAGCTGCAGTTTATCAGCATCTTTCATGGCACATTTAATGGGAATTGGAACTTTGTCTTTGAGGATAAAACTATTGTAATTAATTGGATGGTTGCAAGCTATTTATAGTTAATATAGTTAAAAATAACCTTAACTGAATTATTGCAGATAGTTTTTGATGAATGCCACAAAGCCAAAAACCTGTCACCTGTTGGTTCCTCAAAACCCACAAAAACTGGCCTAGCAGTCTTGGAACTGCAGAACAAATTGCCAAAGGCACGCGTTGTGTATGCCAGTGCAACAGGTATGCAAACGTGGCAGCTTTAGTTTTGTCTTTGTGATCACTAAAGTAAATGTATTTTCTTTGGGGGAAGCTGGATGAGGAAGATACTGCTGAAGCACGACCCTGGCCATTCAGATGTGATTGAAAAGCAAAATGTGCAGGTGCAAGGAACCTGAAATAGTAAAAAAACAGAAAATGCTGGAAATGTGAAGCAGATCAAGCGGCATCGGTGAAGAGAGAATCAGAGTTAATGTTTCAGAAATAACCTGGCATCAGAATTCTTACCACCTTTGTCCGTTCCTTTCCCATTTAAATTCATAACATCTCTGATGCTCAACCACTTTGAAAGTTTCTACTTTTTTGGTCCTAAATGTACCAGCATCTGCAGTTCCTTGTGTCTCATCTTCCCCATTGCCATCTAATTCCTGTGCACTTTAGTCTGAACAGAATTCTAAACAACACTTCTCTTGTTCTCATTCACTTGGCAGAACTCATTCTAGTGCTGAACAACCTCCCCTTCTCCACTTACTCCTTCCTTATCAAAGTAGTGTCTATGGGATCTCATGGACCAAATGTGGAATGATATTAGTTTTAGTCCTACGTCTCCCAAGGTTCCTCCAATTCCTCAATTCTTTCTCTGCTACATTGATGTCTGTATTGATTCTGTTTTCTACACTTGCATCGAATTTGAATAGTTTGTTACTTTTGCTGCCAGTTGACACCCTGCTCTCACTTTCATGTGGTTACATTTGAAATTTCATTTCCTATCTTGTGTATCTGTCTTCAACTTGGGGGGGGGGGGATTTCGTCAGTGATCTATTCAGTTCATGAATTCTCAAATATCTATCCATATTGTTTCTTGCAATTCCTTTATTATCTCTGTTTCTGTCCCTACTGTATCTACTCTGTTGACAGGACTTTCCACGTCAATACTTCTGAAGTGTCTTCCTTATTCTTTACCTGCTACATCTACATCTCTATTTTGTGTACTTCCTTATTCTTTACCTGCTGCTCTGTTGCAGTTGACAGAGCTCTCAACTACATCTCTATTTCGTGTACTTCCACTTTCGTCCCCTCACCTCCATGCAAGGATAGATTCCCTTTGTTCTTGCCTTCCACGACCACCACTCTCCTCATTCAGCAATGTGGTCTCATACGTAGGAGAAATCAAATACGGATCGCGTGATTACTTTACAAAGTGAGGTGAAATGTCGAATGCAACAGAGTATAGTGAAGCAAATGATTAGACCCTTGGGAGCATTGATGGACAGAAAGATCTTGTGAGCAAGTCCATAGCTACCAGAAAATGGTAATATTTAGACGAGGTGTATAAACAAGGTCTATGGGCTGCCTTTATTGATCAGGGTGTAGAGTATAAAAGTTGGGAAGCCATGTTGTGGCAGTATTGAACTCGGGTCAGGCCACATTTGATGCAGTTCCGGTTGCATGTGACAGGAAGGGTCTCGGGCAGTGGTGTCCAAACTTTTTTCAAAGAGGGCCAGATTTGATAATGTGAAAATACCCGAGGGCCAATGGCCCCCCCAAACCCCTGAACCTTTAACTAATGCGCTCCCCAGGTGTAGTCGTCCTCTTCCCTCCCCCTCGCCCTACCTTCATTCTGTTAGTCAGTGCTGGCGGGCCATAAATAATACATTTTAAGACGGAAGCTGCGGGCCGTATAAAATCTGACCTCGGGCCGCGATTGGCCCCCGGGCCGGACTTTGGACATGTCTGGTCTAGGGGCTCTGGAGAAGGTGCTCACCCAAATGTTGCTTTGATTAGAGAGTATAAGTTCAAAAGAGAAGTTGGACAAAGTTGGAAACGCATATGATAATGGTTCAAGAGGCATTTAAACACCTGAACAGGCAAGGAATGGAGGAAAATGCACCATGTGCAGACAGATTTCCTGTTTAAATTAGCGTAATGGTCAGCACAGACATCGTGGGCCGGAGGGCCTGTTCCTTGCTCTACTGTTCTCTGTGCACAAAGATGATTTGAAACCGTGGAAGAGGGATTTTTGAGTATATTTACCCATAATTATTATGAATCATGAAGTTCGGCATGACCCCTACAACCAAAGATACTAGAGGAACAAGATAGACCACTCGGCCCTAAAAACCGTAGTACGTCACGGTGCCACTTTAGTAGGCAGAAACTTGCAGAAACATTTTTAAAGAAAAATAACAAAAATCTGTGAATTGATAGATGAGATATATTCTGCATTTTAATGGTATAATCACACATACTGTTCCCCCAAAACACTGATTACACTGTGAGAGGCATAACGAACGGTGGGTTTTACCTACTAAAATGGCTCCTTTGCGTACTACACCAGTATGGCGATTTCAACGGAGTGGTCCATCTTGTCCCTCTAGTATCTTTGCCTACAACTCTCACCAACTTCTACAGATGCACTCTAGAAAGCATTTTATCAGGATGCATCACAGCTTAGTTTGGGAACAGCTCCATCCAAGACCGCAAGAAAATGCAGCGAATTGTGGACACAGCCCAGATCATCACACAAACCAACCTCCCTTCTATTGACTCCATTTATACCTCGCGCCGCCTCGACAAGGCCAGCAGCATAATCAAGGACGAGTCACACCCTGGCAGCTCCCTCTTCTCCCCTCCTGTCGGGCAAAGGGTATAGAGGTGTGAAAATGCACACCTCCAGATTCAGGGACAGTTTCTTCCCAGCTGTTATCAGGCATCCTACCGCAATCAGAGAGCTGTGCTGAACTACTAGCTACCTCTTTGGTGACCCTTGGACTATCCTCCGAGATGCTGCCTGACCTGCTGAGTTACTCCAACATTTTGTGAATAAATCGATTTGTACCAGCATCTGCAGTTATTTTCTTATACTACTTGGACTATCCTCGATTGGACTTTGCTGGCTTACCTTGCACGAAACGATATTCCCTTTTGTAAACGTTATTCCTATATACACTGTAAATGGCTCTATTGTAATCATGTATTGTCTCTCTGCTGACTGGATAGCGCACAATAAAAACTTTTTGCTGTACCTTGGTGCATGTGACACTGAGCTGAATGATGTTCTTCTATTGTACTTATGGTATTATTCTCCATAATAGGTGCATCAGAACCTCGCAATATGGCTTATATGAATCGACTTGGAATCTGGGGTGAAGGCACACCATTCAAAGAGTTCAATGATTTCATTCAGGCTGTTGAGAGGAGGTAACATACAATCTAAACATTTAAGCAATGAAATATGATGATAAGACAATCTGTCAGCTAGAATTAGCTAATCCCTTGTATTGGTTATTTTCAGCCCAATTCTGTAAATTGTGTTTTATTTTTATTTTAAATCTTGTTTCTTTAAAACAGAGGTGTGGGGGCCATGGAAATTGTTGCCATGGATATGAAGCTAAGAGGAATGTATATAGCAAGACAACTGAGCTTTTCTGGAGTAACCTTCAAAATTGAAGAAGTTCCTCTCAGTCAAGGTTACATAAAGATGTATAATAAAGCAGTAAGGCTGGTAAGTCACGGTAAAAAGCTGTGTTTTCTTGCAACTCTGAGGAACTAAAATTGCGGGGGGCGGGTGGGTTTGCAGGCACCTCTTTGTTTGCGGGGGGATCTGCAGCTATTAGAATTGAAGAATAACACTATCATAAATCCTTTCATTGTATTAAAATTCTGCTTTGAAATAACTGATATTTTCCCTTAAGTGTAGGGATATTAGGTAGTTTCATTGAAGCATAAATTACTGTCTGGTTTAGTTCACAAGTTCTAGGAGCAGAATTAGGCCATTCGACCCATCAAGTCTACTCTGCCACTCAATCATGGCTAATCTATCTTACCTTCTCAACCCTATTCTCCTGCCTTCGCCATAGAAACCCCTGACACTCTTACTCATCAAGAATCTAAAATTGTAAATAGTAGCAAGGAATAGTTTAAAATTATAGTCGTAGCAAGGGTATTTTAGAGCACAAATGAAGATGCGAAGTTACCAGCTTCCTTTCAAATGAAGCCTGAATCAGTCCTGAATCGTTTAAAAATATATATATTTTGTTGAATGCTGCCTTTTTAATCTTTTCAGTGGGTGGAGGCAAGGGAGAAATTTCAAATGTCAGCGGAGCTGATTGATGCAGAGCAACGGATGAAGAAGTCGATGTGGGGGCAGTTCTGGTCAGCACATCAGCGTTTCTTTAAGTATCTCTGCATTGCTTCCAAAGTTAGGAGAATAGTACAACTTGCCCGGGAAGAGATCAAGAATGGAAAGGTAATGAATGATAAAGGACTGTCAATTTTTTTCCTTGTGATTGTACCTGCCTCAACTACCTCTCTGGCAATTCATTTCATATACTTCCCACCCTTTTTATAAAAATAAAAAGTTGTCCCTCAGGCTCCTGATAAATCTTTCCCCTCGCACCTTAAACCCATGTCCTCTGGTTCTCAATGCCCCTACTCTGGGTAAAAGACTGCATTTACCCAATCTATTTTTCTCATGATCTTGTACACCTCTATAAGATTGCCTCTCATCCTCCTGCGCTCCAATGAATAAAGTCTTAGCCTGCTCAACCCCTCCCTATAAATCAGGCCCTTGAGTCCTGACAACATCCTTGTAAATCTTTTCTGCACCCTTTCCAGCTTAGCAACGTCTTTCGTACAGCAGGTTAATCAAATCTGAGCACAATACTCTCAATGTGGCATCATCAATGTCTTGTACGACTGTCACATGACCTTGTACGGCTGTCACGTCACCTTGCACGACTGTCACGTCGCCTTGCACGACTGTCACGTGGCCTTGCACGACTGCCGAGTGGCCTTGCACGGCTGTCACGTGGCCTTGCACGACTGTCACAGCACCTTTCACCATCTATTTCCAATATTGTGAAATCAGCAAGTGCACTCTTCAAAATTGCAACAGGGAAGTTGTGCAAGTTGTCGCTGATAAATAAAATGTAAACCACTCTAATACCTTAATTTTGTAATTACTTCTAGTGTGTAGTTATTGGTCTTCAGTCCACTGGAGAAGCGCGGACCCTGGAAGCTCTGGAAGAAGGAGGTGGTGAACTGAATGATTTTGTTTCAACTGCTAAGTATGTTTGCATAGTATAAATGTTTCTTGCTGTCAGTGTTGTTTGAAAGATAGTTGTAATGCAAAGTAAGCTGAGCATTTGTTTGTGGCATGTGGGAGTTGCTGTCAGGCTGAGCAGTTCTCCCAACTGGAATTTCATTTGTTTTGTACATACGGAAGTCTTGTACGAGCGAAGAAAACTGAGGGAAAAGCTATAAATGGCCCTGTACCTTTCAACATTGCGGGGATATCCCACAAATGTGATCATACTCTGCAAATGCCAGTTCTTTACGTGTTCTGCGAAAGCTCTGGAGTATCAAATGGTTTGTAAACAAAAATTCAGTTACTTGAGCTGTCTTAATTAAAGCACGTGAGAGGTATGTTCAAATAAATTTCCATTATTAATCTTTTTAAAAAGTTTTATCTGCTTTATTTGAGCAATCGGACCAATCTACATGAATATGTGTGTTTGGGCAGTTTAAAAATGTAAAAATTTGCATTATAGACAATAGGTGCAGGAGTAGGCCATTCGGCCCTTCGAGCCAGCACCACCACTCAATGTGATCATGGCTGATCATTCCCAATCAGTACACCGTTCCTGCCTTCTCCCCATACCCCCTGACTCCGCTATCCTTAAGAGCTCTATCTAGCTCTCTCTTGAATGCATTCAGAGAACTGGCCTCCACTGCCTTCTGAGGCAGAGAATTCCAAAGATTTACAACTATCCGATTGAAAAAGTTTTTCCTCATCTCCGTTCTAAGTGGCCTACCCCTTATTCTTAAACTGGCCCCTGGTTCTGGACTCCCCCAACATTGGGAACATGTTTCCTGCCTCTAACATGTCCAACCCCTTAATAATCTTATGTTTCGATCAGATCCCCTCTCATCCTTCTAAATTCCCACATACAAGCTTAGTCACTCCAGTCTTTCAACATATGACAGTCCCGCCATTCCGGGAATTAACCTAGTAAACCTACGCTGCACGCCCTCAATAGCAAGAATATCCTTCCTCAAATTTGGAGACCAAAACTGCACACAGTACTCGAGGTGCGGTCTCACTAGGGTCCTGTACAACTGCAGAAGGACCTCTTTGCTCCTATACTCAACTCCTCTTGTTATGAAGGCCAACATTCCATTGGCTTTCTTCACTGCCTGCTGTACCTCCATGCTTCCTTTCAATGACTGATGCACTAGGACACCCAGATTTCATTGTACGTCCCCTTTTCCTAACTTGACACCATTCAGATAATAACCTGCCTTCCTATTCTTACCACCAAAGTGGATAACACCACTCACACAACCTGTCCAAGCCACCCTGCAACCTCATAGCATCTTCCTCACAGTTCACACCACCACCCAGCTTTGTATCATCTGCAAATTTGCTAATGGTACTTTTAATCCCTTCATCCAAGTCATTAATGCATATTGTAAATAGCTGCGGTCCCAGCACCGAGCCTTGCGGTACCCCACTCGTCACTGCCTGCCATTCTGAACGGGACCCATTTATCCCCACTCTTTGCTTTCTGTCTGTCAACCAATTTTCTATCCATGTCAGTACCCTACCCCCAATACCATGTGCTCTAATTTTGCCCACTAATCTTCTATGTGGGACCTTCTCGAAGTCTTTCTGAAAGTCAAGGTACACCACATCCACCGGCTCTCCCCTGTCAATTTTCCTAGTTACATCCTCAAAGAATTACTGAAGATTAGTCAATCAGGATATCCCCTTCGTAAATCCATGCTGACTCGGAACGATCCTGTTACTACTATCCAAATGCTCTGCAATTTCATCTTTTATAAATGGCTCCAGCATCTTCCCCACCACTGATGTCAGACTAACTGGTCTATAATTTCCCGTTTTCTCTCTCCCTCCTTTCTTAAAAAGTGGGACAACATTAGGTACCCTCCAATACACAGGAACTGATCCTGAATCTATAGAACATTGGAAAATGATCACCAATGCGTCCACATTTTCTAGCGCCCTGGGATGCAGACCATCAGGCCCTGGGGATTTATCAGCCTTCAGTCCCATCAGTCTACCCAACGCCATTTCCTGCCTAATGTGGATTTCCTTCAGTTCCTCCGTCACCCTAGGTTCTCTGGCCACGAGAACATCTGGGAGATTGCTTGTATCTTCCTTAGTGAAGACAGATCCAAAGTACCGGTTCAACTCGTCTGCCATTTCCTTGTTCCCCATAATAAATTCCCCAGCTTCTGTTTTCAAGGGACCCACATTTGCCTTGACTATTTTTTTTCCTCTTTACATACCTAAAAAAGCTTACTATCCTCCTTTATATTATTGGCTAGTTTACCCTTGTACCTCATCTTTTCTCCCCGTATTGCCTTAGTTATCTTCTGTTGCTCTTTAAAAGAGTCCTCCTCCCCTCCCCCCCCCCCCCCGTCAGTCTGAAGAAGGGTTCCAACCTAAAATGTTGTCTGTCCATTCCCTTTGCAAGTGCTGCCTGATCCTGCTGAGTTCATATTGCACCTTGTTTTGCTGCCTATTGTCTTATTAGGTGAAAACCTTATATCATCCTTTACAGGGATGATATAAGATAATTGTATCTGCTGGGGTAACAGGAGTATTCATAATGCTTTTTATTGATTTATTTTTTTAAATTGTTGCAGAGGTGTTCTTCAGTCTTTGGTTGAGAAACATTTCCCAGCGCCTGACAGAAAGAAGCTGTACAGTTTGTTGGGGATAGAAATGAATGTGCCTAGTAATCAAGACTCTCCCATTGACAGTCCATCAAGACAAAACAAAGGGAAAAAACGGAAAGGTATGACCTTCCCTTATACCGATATTAGTGAATGTGTTGCTTCTGGGAGTACAGTGCTCGAATTATCACTGTAAAAATGCTGAGTTTTGTTGATCCATGTAAATCAATAAATTTGTGGGTTTTGAGGGCATCAGGGTATATGGGGAAAGTACTGCATATGGTGCCAGGATAGAATATTGACCATTGTGTGCATGAATGGCAGACAGGCGTGAAGGTCCACATGGCCGACTAATTTCTTACATTTTCACACTTATTTTTGCCTCCCTTCACCCGCCATTAGTTGAACCCTCAGCAGCCAGGGCCATGAGACCTGGAATCTTCTATTATTGAAATGCCTTTGATAGCCTGTTACTTAGATCAATCTTTTGGTAAGCTATTTGGCTGGACAGCAATTTTTGTTTTCTGTTTATGTTTAGTATAGGGGATGCTGATTGGTAGCTATGACATAAAACCACATATTTGAAAATTGCGATGTTTCATTCTGGTTTTTTTGTGAACCATTTAAAATCTAACTCTTATTTTCTCAGCTAATGAGGACAAACGGGAAGCTAAAAAAGCTCGCAAGTCCAAAGGGCTCGCTGGGAGCAGCTCATCAGGGAGTGAATCTGAAGGGTCTGCAAGTGAGGGCAGTGACGCAGAAAGTTTTCACTCTGTTAGTTCTGCTGACGATGACTTCAACCCTTTCAGAGATGAATCTTCCGATGAAGAGGATGGTAAGTTGAAGAAAGCTAAGTAATTATGAAATTGATGAATAATTATGAAAGTACAGCATGAGGGCGGGCATGTTTTAACTGTGCAATTACCTCTTACCCTTCTGTTATATAAGACATATAATTCATCAGCCTTTTGAGTAATTGCTCATCGAGCAATCTCATGCCACCCTTCCTTCTATCTTTTTGCTCACACAGACCGTGGCCCTATAATTCGACTTCCCCAGCCAGCGCCGACACTAGGGATAATTCATTAACGTACCAGCCAACACCTCTGAAATATGGGCGGAAATGCAAATTCCACACAGACAGATGAACCTTAATTGAAAGTATGAGGAGATTATAAAACTCTTCGTTATGTGGGACTCGTGTCTAGACTTATGAAGAAATATTTTAGATGAATTTAGTTAAGTTTATTGTCCCGTGTACCGAGGCAATCTATCATTTAAAGATCAGACTATACATGAATACTATCAAGCCATCCACAGTGCACCAATAAAGGGTACAGCATATAGTGCAAGATATCTTGTAGCAAAATATATTTCCACGTCAATAATGCTGAGCTGTACTTAGTCCTGCTCACTGTTCAATCCGCCACCCTTCCCATTGTTGCACGTGAAAAAGTTTAATCAGTCAACACAGATGGTGTCTTCTCCTCACAAATCATTCCATGACCTCACTCCTACAGTCAGCCATGTGACTATGTCTCAAGAGTATTTATCTCAAAGTCATATGGAGGTTGGAGAATTCTGAGGGGTACCAGTCCGATGGGGCAGTGCGATGGTGAAGCTGGGTCTTCAGCAGGTTTTAGCAGGGGAATTCATTCTGGATCCTGTTTGTGATGGAGATGAAAGGAATAGGAGAATGGATAGTGATGAGTTGCATCAAGGGTGTGTCAGACAGCAGCTTTGGGCATGTAAACTGACCGTGTAAGAGATAGGGAGGATTGTGATAGAGGTCTGTGTTGCTCTCCCAGGGCTGGAGGTTGAGGATAACTTTAGAGCAGCAGAAATCAAAGGGATTTGATATGGCCATTTGATGGTGAGGTGTAGAGATGCTGTGGATTGTGTGGCGAAGCTGATCATTGAGATTAATATTAATTGATGATGACCTCAGCTAATTATTTTCATTATCTGTTTTCAAGAGATCCTTTGGTTCTTCCAATGTCCTTCAATTTTTGTGACCATTCTCATTTTTGTTTTTAATAGATCCTTGGTTGGTAAGGAAAGACCGGAAGAAAGACAAAGAAAAGAAAAAGAAAAAGAAAAGCATTGATCCAGATTCTATCCAAAGTGCCTTGCTAGCATCTGGCCTTGGATCTAAAAAGCCCAGCTTCTCCACCACATCAATAAGCAGCACACCCAACAATGCACTTCCTTCAGGTATAAGTGCTGCCAATGTGGGAAACGGTTAAACCTGTGCAGGATTACCAAATAGTACAGTGCAATGTTTGTTACTGTGTGACTGAAACAGCATTAATACGTTTGTTTTGTTTAATCTTGCATTGGTGGGCACGCAGAGGATTAGAGTCCATTTTCGAAAAAATAATTTTCCCTTTCCTCCAAATAAAACTCTAGGTAACAGTAGCCATAGTATTGTAGCCAGCCAAGATGCAGTCGAAAGAGCCCAGCAAATGAAACGAGAGTTACTCGAGAAGCTGGACAGGCTCGCTGAAGATCTACCTCCCAACACACTGGATGAACTCATAGACGAGCTTGGTGGCCCGGACAACGTGGCAGAGGTCAGTGTGAAGAGAACCATGTGGTCACGTGCAGTACCTGTAACTGACTGGCATCTATAAGGTGGACATGCCATGAGATGTTCCACAGGAGCCCTGATAAGGAGCCACAAGGAAACAACCATGCAAAATAGGATTTGATAACATGCGCAGGGATTTTTAAACTATGTTGGGATTACAGTGAAGATGGGTTCTATGGTGATAGGAGGTTAACACAGTTGCATGCTCAAATAGAGGCAGCAGAGAATTTGAGTTAATGTGTGTGAAATGGGAGTTTGGCGAGAAAGGCATAGATCTTTGTAAATGTTGATTAAACAAAAGCACCTGTAAGATTTCAGCCGCACATCATAATTGGTGCAAGCATTCAGGTGGAACATTTGCTTGTCATTCTCAGACCATGGCTTGCGTAAATTGGCAGTGACGTTGAAAGTGAGGAGGAGAATCTGGCTACAGAATAATATTGAGTTGGTAATAGAAGCAGAGAAGTGACAGGTGAAAAAAAATGGAGGTATTATATTCTGGAAGGTCAAATAAGTCTATATAATAAATGGTAAAACCTTACGTACTGAGGATGAGAGGAAGCTGGGTGAGTATGTCCTTTCATCCCTGTGCAGGAACAGAAGTTGGTTAAGAATGCTTTCTTTCATTAATGGGGGCATAGAGCAAATAAACCAAAAAAGGCAGCTATTAAACTAGTGGTTTTTTAATTACTTCCTAGAGCTTTTTTCTCATTTCAGGAAATAAGATTTTAAGTTGGTAAAATGTCATACTTGACAAAAGGCAATATTCTGCTTCTGCTCATGAAATCATACAAAGGACTAAGTTGTTCATAGTATTCATCTTTAATTACTGTTCCTTGTTTGAGATGGTGAAATGTTCCTGTAATTCAAATGTTGCTCAATTTCTTGAATTGAAATGTTGTTTTCTAGATGACTGGCCGGAAAGGTAGGGTTGTGAGCAACGATGATGGCAGCATATCTTACGAGTCTCGGTCCGAACTTGATGTTCCTGTGGAGATCCTCAACATCACGGAAAAGCAGCGGTTTATGAATGGAGATAAGGTACGAGAAGTTCTCGTCACACATTTATTTTACAGGCAGGGCTCCGATTATCATTTTTGATTATTGTTTTTTGCCCACCAGAATATTGCGATAATTTCGGAAGCAGCGAGTTCTGGAATTTCATTGCAAGCAGATCGTAGAGTAAAGAACCAACGGCGACGAGTGCACATGACCCTGGAGCTGCCGTGGAGTGCAGACCGTGCCATTCAACAGTTTGGTGAGAGCCCGGCACAGTTTGGTTCATGAAGTTTAGTACGTTTATTTGAGACAATTAGTGGAGGACTGACTGCCAGTTAGATGTAATGTCTGAAGGTTGAGAGTTGTTGGCCAAAATCATCCAAATGTTTAGATTCCTCACCACTGGTTGCCATCAGCAGGCATCCTCTGCTCCACTGCTGAATATCTGCAGGTAAACCTGCAGCTGTGATTAATGGGTCTGAGTCTTTTAAGATCAATGTATTGGGTAAAAGAGTGGTGCTTTTGCTGTAACCGTGAAACTGATTATTGTTTGATTCACAGGTAGAACACATCGGTCAAACCAGGTGACTTCTCCCGAGTATGTTTTTCTAATATCAGAATTGGCAGGTGAACAGAGATTTGCTTCTATTGTTGCAAAGAGGCTTGAAAGTTTGGTGAGTTCATGACTTTTAAAACAATATTTCCAACAAGGTTGCATTTCCAGTTTCACACCAGGTCCAACAAATGGAGAAAGTAAAAAAAGTGCCCCAAAAGATTGCCACCTAGATTCATTTTTAATAGTTGTTTTTCTCCCTATTCTATCCTCATAACATGCCAACTGGATCTGAACGGTTGAGATCTTTCTGCAGTTGATATGTTTGCAGTGTATTTGCTTTCACTATCTGCTAAACAAGTTCATGACATGACTGAATTGACTTCATTGACCATGGTAAAATATATAAAATATGTTCTGCTACAGCATATTGAAGCATCAACATCAACTGAGCAGATGGGAAAGGAAAGAAGAAAGTCAAAGACATTTAACAGCCTCTTTCACACTCAATCAGCCAGCACGATTTCCTCCAGAGAGGAGAAAGTTGCACTCTTGAAATGGTGATGGTTAAAGGTTATGGGCAGAAGACTGGACAATTGGGTTAAGAGGAAAGATAGATCTGCCATGATTGAATGTGGACTCAATGGGCCGAATGGCCTAAATTTGCTCCTATGACATATGACCTTATGAGCAGCTGATTGGGCAGTAACGAAGGGACCTTTTTATGAACTTGTTTCAGAAATCATCTTGGGTATCTAACATTGGCTGGTGCTGGATACTTTTATGTTATTCGTTACATAGGAAGTTGGGATTCACAACAGACCCGTGTGTAAGACTGGCTTCAGAAAGCATTGTGACCTTTGTGCATGGAGTTATTTTTTGATGTGCCTCACGTCAATTATATGCAGCATATTATTTTTGCGTATCTTACTTCCTGGTTCAACCAGAGAACAATTCCTCTGGATTATGTCTGATCTGATCAGTGTTTTCCAACATTTCCTCTTTCAATTTTAAATTCGCAGCACCTACAGTTTTTGATTATTGTTCTAGAATATTGACTTTGTTTTACCTTTTGGACAGGGTGCCCTAACTCATGGTGATAGACGTGCCACTGAAACCAGAGACCTGAGCAGGTTTAACTTTGATAACAAGGTAATGTTCTAATTATCTGGGTGTGGAATAATGGGGTTTTACAGTTGCTTATTTTACTTTTCACAATTTATTTAATATTTAGTCACTTTTCTAAGTTATTGCATGTACTTTGCAATTAAAATGAGAAATGGCATGACCACAGTAATTTGAATTCATCAAAACCAAAACCAGGATGTGGCAATAAGGTTCAGGCTGATTGTGAATGAAGTAATCTGTTGCATGCACATTATCTCATAAGCTGCCACAATTCTAATGTGGTGATGGACTGTTTGCTACTATAGTATGGACGGAATGCCTTGGAAATAGTCATGAAGTCCATTGTAAATCTAGACAGTCCGCTGGTGTCATCGCCGAAAGACTACTCTGGGGAATTCTTCAAAGGTACAGTACACACTCTTATTTAACTTGTATCTACTGTTATGAACTCTATACTTGGTTTAATCTGCTTTCCAATGTTCTTGACACCCAAGTAAAATTGTTCTTTCACACCTATTAATTTTTACGGTTAGTGCAGCCTTGGTTCATTTATAGAAACATAGAAAATAGGTGCAGTAGGAGGCCATTCAGCTCTTTGAGCCAGCATTCATAGTGATCATGGCTGATCATCCACAATCAGTAACCCGTGCCTGCCTTCTACCCGTATCCCTTGATTCCACTAGCTCCTAGATCTCTATCTCTCTCTTAAATGTATCCAATAATTTGGCCTCCACTGCCCTCTGTGGCAGAGAATTCCACAAATTCACAACTCTCTGGGTGAAAAAGTTCCTTCTCACCTCAGTTTTAAATGGCCTCCCCCTTATTCTAAGACTGTGTGTGGCCCCTGGTTCTGGACTCCCCCAACATTGGGAACATTTTTCCTGCATCTAGTTTGTCCAGTCCGTTTATAATTTTATGTCTCTATAAGATCCCCTCTCATCCTTCTAAACTCCAGTGAATACAAGCCTAGTCTTTTCAATCTTTCCTCATATGACAGTCCCGCCATCCCAGGGATCAATCTCGTGAACCTACGCTGCACTGCCTCAATTACAAGGATGTCCTTCCTCAAATTAGGAGACCAAAACTGTACACAATACTCCAGATGTGGTCTTACCAGGGCCCTATACAACTGCAGAAGGACCTCTTTACTCTTATACTGAAATCCTCTCGTTATGAAGGCCAACATGCCATTAGCTTTCTTACAGCATTCTAATTCTGCATTAGTTAGTTATGGTTGCACTTTCACAGCAGAGAGTTTGAGCGCACCATCTTAGTTGAGACTGCGTCAGAAGCATAAGTTCATATACATGCCTTGCAATATTAGATGAAGCATTCTCTGTGCCTGTCCCTTCAGATAAATGTGTAAGATTCCACAGCACATGTTGAAGAAAAGGAAGTTTTCCTATGTCCTGTCATCATTTATCTAATTTCTGTTTACATAAATGAACTCAAATTGATTATCAGATTTCCTTTCAGTAAAGCTGCAGGTCAAACAGAACGTACTTAACTACATGGAATGGTGCTTAAAGGTTTTTTGTGAAGACGTCTGCTTCCAATTCACATGGTCACTCAGCTGGAAGAGAGAGCTGTATTAACTTTGCACATTTTGTATAGATACATCAACAGCTCTTCCAGTGAGCTGCATGTTATCTGACCATGATATAAACACCAAGCTATTTGTTTTTTTCATATGGTACACTGGAATCTCTGCACCTTTTCCTTCTGAGTTTAAACACCATGTCCTGTAACACAACTCCACTGGAGGTGGCACATCCATTTTTAAGAACGGCACCTTCCTGCATCAAGGCTGAAACACCTCGAGTGTGAGCAGGTGTAGACGCTGTGTGCCGATTGCCCCCAAGGATACAGGATCTGTTCTGAATTCCCCAGATGATGCAGCAATGTTGCTCACAGGAAGGTTCAACTGCCTACATATTCAATGCTTTTATTATTAACCTCATTGAGCTTGCCTTGCCTTTCCTTTTTGCCTTTTCTTTTTTAAATATAGAACAGTACCACACAATAGCAGGCCCTTCGGCCCACATGTTTGTGCCGAACATGGTGCCAAGATAAACTAATCTCATCTGCCAGCACATATCCATATCCCTCCATTTGCTGCACATCTATGTGCGTATGTGGAAGGGGTCTGTGGAGTATTTTGGTAGTCATGCCCCTTTTTCTGGTGCTAACGCACATTTCCTGCTTGATTAGTTTTGCAACTTGAGCTCTGGGCGTGTTCTGCCAAGGCAGTGTCCATAGTTCTGTAGAGCACAACTAACATTTCTGCTTTTAGAATATAATCCTCGTGCTTTAACCCAACAAGTATCGCCATGGATATTAACTAATGAAAGTGGAAAGATGGGTAGAAAAATGGAAAGATGCAAGATGTGAAGAATTGCATCTCCATCTATTGGTCTTTTAATCAGCTTTAAACCTGTGGTCTAGTAATTGCTTTCCCTTTATCTTTTGTTTGCTTTTTTGTTTTTCAAATTGTTTTAGTTTTAATTTCTTATTAACCTAATTGCAGGTGACCTCTTCTGTGCTTTTGTATCTAGATGTTCGACAGGGATTAATTGGTGTTGGTTTAATAAACATGGAAGACCGTTCAGGACTGCTTACACTGGACAAAGGTAACATTTTCATTGAAGTCCAATCTTAAGGTGTGTTTGTGCAATCCGGGTCCCTTGGCTGATGATGTGGTTAATTGCAGATTACAACAATATTGGCAAATTCCTGAACCGAATCCTCGGCATGGAGGTGCATCAACAGAACGCACTCTTCCAGTATTTTTCAGATACTTTAACCGCAGTCATTCACAATGCCAAAAAGAATGGAAGATATGATATGGGAATTTTAGGTAAGTTCTTTATTTTATATTGTCATTTATTATCAATTTATTCTTCAATTTACCAATTTTTGCTTTTCATTTTGGACAGATTTGGGTTCTGGGGATGAGAAGGTGAAGAAACTAGAAGCTAAAAAATTCCTTACTCCTGGATATTCGGTGTCAGGACGTGTTGAACTGTATACTGTAAGTGGCTGCCTATTTGGTGAGGTGGTTTGTATTTTGGATCTTTGGTTGTTTTCCTTTTAACCTGGTCTTTTCCTGAGGTTCAGCACAAAGGCTCTTCAAAGTTGTGTGAGACCACCATTAAGGCAGAGTTCTGTCCTTGTCTAAAGTCTATGAGCTGCTGTAAGGAATGGCTGCTCAACTATCGGGAGGTGAGATCTTGGGTAACTCCATCTCCCAGCTTTGGATGTTGAGACCATTTGTAACTCGCTTATGCTGCTTATTCTGGAATCATATTGAACTGTTGATCTATCAGATGAACTCGGCTATTTACTGGTTGCTCCAAATGGGAACATCTCCTATTCCCAGCCCATTACGCTGTGCAGCTGAGGCGCACAGCTATCAAAAATATGATTGAAGATGACATTAAAGTCTCAAATGCCCTAATAGAATTTAGAAACATAGAAAATAGGTGCAGGAGGAGGCCATTCGGCCCTTCGACCCAGCAGCGCCATTCATTGTGATCATGACTGATCGTCCCCAATCAGTAACCCGTGCCTGCCTTCTCCCCATATCCCTTGATTCCACTAGCCCCTAGAGCTCTATCTAACTCTCTCTTAAATCCATCCAGTGATTTGGCCTCCACTGCCCTCTGTGACAGAGAATTCCACAAATTCACACCTCTCGGTGAAAAAGTTTTTTCTCACCTCAGTTTTAAATGGCCTCCCCTTTATTCTAAGACTGTGGCCCCTGGTTCTGGACTCGCCTAACATTGGGAACATTTTTCCTGCATCTAGCTTGTCCAGTCCTTTTATAATTTTATATGTTTCTATAAGATCCCCGCTCATCCTTCCAAACTCCAGTGAATACAAGCCTAGTCTTTTCAATCTTTCCTCATATGTCAGTCCCGCCATCCCAGGGATCAATCTCGCGAACCTATTTGCAAGAGTTTGATTACCACAATTTTGGAGATGTTTTAACAAACCATGTATCTTTGCAGATAAGTGTTGAAAGAGGAATGTCCTGGGAAGAAGTTACGAAGATTTGGGCAGAACAAATGGGAGCGGATGACGGCTTCTATCTGTCAATGCAGGTATGCGAAGGGGGGACGTGTGAAGTGAACACTGCGGCTGGTGTTCCGGTTCACGTCCTGCACATTACAATAACACGTCCTCAAGCTGGAACGGAATTGCTTTAAAAAGATATCCTTCCAATGTCATAAAATGTCTGTTTTGTACATTAGCAGTGAAATGGGAGACCACTGTACAGAACTAATTAATTTTCAATAGCAAATATAATTATGTCCTTTTGTTCTAGATAAGAAATAATAAAAAGACGGCAATCCTTGTGAAGGAAGTTAACAGCAAGAAGAGACTGTTTATGATGTACAGACCAAACACTGGCAAACAGCTCAAGCTGGAGAATTATATTGATGTAAAAAAGAAGTACAAAAAGGTAAAGGGAAATTTGCTGCTGCTGCGGCTAGTGGTGTGTGGACATGCTGGCACATTACTGCCCCATGTGGACATGCTGGCACATTACAGCTAGCTCCAGGGGCAGTGATCCACGCACCACCATCACTGGGTGCTCTCACCGGCTAGTGGTATGTGGACACGCTGGCACATTACTGCCCCATGTGGACATGCTGGCACATTACAGCTAGCTCCAGGGGCAGTGATCCACGCACCACCATCACTGGGTGCTCTCACCGGCTAGTGGTGTGTGGACACGCTGGCACATTACTGCCCCATGTGGACATGCTGGCACATTACTGCCCCATGTGGACATGCTGGCACATTACTGCCCCATGTGGACATGCTGGCACATTACTGCCCCATGTGGACACGCTGGCACATTACTGCCCCACAGCTAGCTCCAGGGGCAGTGATCCACGCACCACCATCACTGGGTGCTCTCACCGGTTTTCCAGGTTCCTCCCTCCCTCCCTCCCACTGGCTGGCCTGGGTGTGGTGGGTGGAATGGTCTATTTTCATGCTGTGTCACTTTGACACATCGCACAGATGTGTGGCTAGGGTAAATTGGCTACTGCAAATTCGTATGGTATGGGAGCTTATTTGTCACATGCACCGAGGTACAGTGAAATTCATCTTTGTACTCCGTTCAGTACAAGTATCACGATACATAAGCACTAAGATTCATCTTAGATAAGCATCTCAGGTACAGTACAACTGTACAGCAGCAGTACACAGACATTATAGAGTCACCAGTCTGGTGCCATTTTCAAGTCGCAGTTGCTGGGAGAATGAGGGGGGAGGGCAGTAAATGGGCATGAGAGAGAGTAGGTTCTGGGAGTAAGTTGGGGGGTAGGTTGATGGGAATGCTCAGAGGTGGCATTGACTCCATGATCCGAATATGGCTTCCTGTGATGGTAATGGGGGAAATTCTGTGTCTGGCATTGACGAAATGTTGCCATGTTTTTGATTAATGTGTTTGTGAGCATGTCTACTGCCTTATTAATGATGTTACTAACTGATGCTGTGGGCGGTGTGATCTTCAGCTCCTAACCTTTTGTGACTGCCATCGCAGGTCTCCTCTGGGGAAGCAGAGTCGCATTGGTTGGAGCAGTACAAGTCCTCTGCAGACACATGCACTCATGCATATTGGTTAGTATCATTAACAATGTTTTAATTTAAGCTGAAGATAGACACAAAAAGCTGGAGTAACTCAGCGGGACAGGCAGCATCTCTGGAGAGAAGGAATGGGTGACTTTTCGGGTCGAGGCCCTTCTTCAAACTTAATTTGTACTGTTTGGTGCTGGGCTCATTGCCTTGTTACCACTGCTAGTGACCTCCCACGGTCCCACTGTTAGCTTCTGTGCTATCCAACATGTTGAATGGGTAATGGCTTCTGTTCAGTCTGTATCTTAACTCCTTGCTTGATGTTCCTATCCGATTTCTAGCTGCAGCTGCAGTACAACTAACTGAAGCCTTGGCCAACAATTCTGGTTTCCGAGTATGCATAGCTCTTTACCTGGTTCGGGTTAGAGCCCGGTCTGTGGGTATCACCCTGTCATCTGATTACATGTCAAGTAAATGTTCGCATTTAACTTGTTACTGCAGTGAATGTGAGCAACGTTTAATATTGTGCCACCTGGTGGTGGAACACAGCATTCATGTCTTGCAGTGGTTTCTTGAATTTAAAAACTTGTCTTGAGTCCAAAACCAAAAATGTTGTCTTTGAAACCCTCCTAATCCTTGCCTCAGCTGATGTTAGTTATGTTGGTATCTTGTAGAGAAGTCTGAAGAAGGGTCCCGACCCAAAATGTCACCCATCCATGTCTCCAGAGATACTGCCTGATCCGCTGTATTACTCCAA
The DNA here is from genome assembly GCF_053455715.1 of Rhinoraja longicauda. NCBI lineage: Eukaryota > Metazoa > Chordata > Chondrichthyes > Rajiformes > Arhynchobatidae > Rhinoraja > Rhinoraja longicauda. The sequence continues at coordinate 596,534 of NC_135977.1, forward strand.
CACTTTTTAAATCTTATTTATTTTATCCTATAGTTAGTTATGTCGTTTTCTACACTCTGCCATTAGTCTACCGAGTTATCTGATTCACTAATTTATAAACTTCAGAAGAGTCCAGCACAGAAATAGGCCTTTTGGTCCATAATATCTGTGCTGTCCATGATGCCAATTTAAACTGATCATACACTTGCACAAGGTCTGTATCCTTCCATTCCCTGCCTGTTCATGCCCATTAATCATGTTTAATGTCTGCTTCCACCACTTCTGGACACCTCCCATTCTCTGTAAATCAAGAAAACTTGCCTCAAATCTTTAAATTTTCTACCTCTCACATCAAAATTATGTCATCTACTATTTGATATCTCCACTCTGGGGGAAAAAGGCGATCTGCCCTAACTGTGCTTCTTAAATTTTATATAATTCTGTCAGGTCACCTCTCGGGTCTCTGATGCTCCGTCTAGAGAAAACAACCCAAATTTGTCTAAACTCTCCTTACACCTAATGCACTCCAATCTAAGCATGACCCTGTGGAGCCTCTTCTACACCCCCTTCAAGGCATTGTAATTCTGTTAGTGGGAAGACGTTATGATCAAGTTTACACAATGTGGAGATATTTTGTCCATTTCTCTGGAGATCTGTATTAGTCCAGCATGCGTGTCAACAGAAGATAATCCACAGTGTTCTTTGATTCTAGAAGTTTTTTTGAGGATAATAGTTTTTCAGATGCAAAACTGTTGATCTTTATTCTGCTTTATCTTAATAGGCGCGGAAACTGCAAAAAGGTGAGCCTTGGAATGGTTTGTGAAATTGGACTGCGGTGCCGCACGTACCATGTCCTCTGCGGCTCGGTTCTTAGTGTCTGGACCAAGGTGGAAGGTGTCTTGGCGTCAGTGAGTGGGACGAATGTAAAAATGCAGATTGTGCGATTGAAAACAGAAGATGGGCAAAGGATTGTAGGTGAGTTTGTGACCTGGTTTATGTGTCCATCTTGCACTGCAGCAGTGTTGTTTGGGGGAGTGGGTCTGGCCTTCTGCATGCTGATCACATCCATTCCATAAATAAATTGCTGAAGTTGGACAGGTACATGGATAGGAAAGGTTTAGAGGGATATGGATCAAATGTGGGTGGGTGGCACTAGTGTAGATGGGGCATCTTGGTCAGCCTGGGCAAGTTGGGCCGACAGTCCTTCTTCAGTGCTGTATGACTAAGTGCCCGCTGCAGTGACGGCTCTGATTTTCAATCCTTTAATCTTGATTTTCTCGTCTCCACAGGTTTGATCATTCCTCAAAACTGTGTCTCACCATTGGTGAACATTCTGTCGACATCTGACCAGTCGCAGCAGCTGGCTCTGCAGCAGCAACAGATGTGGCAACAGCTGCATCCGCAAAGCATGAGCCATGTGAGCAACACATAGTTGCTGGCCTGACCCCACTCACTCCAACTGCAATTGGCAGGTGTAGCACCCGTGATCTTCACTACTTGCAGGAATTCCCAGTCATGTTCCAAAGAGATTCCTTGATTAGTGAAGTATTGATGATAATAGTGACTCTGGGATTGCCTTTAATTAAATCAGAAGAATCTGATTGAATGGGTGACAGTTGAAGGCCTAGTCAGAGGGACGTCTTTCTGATTTTTCTTCTTTTCTTCCTGAAACTGTCGGCACGATCTCGTCTGACACTAGCTGCTATGACTTTCCACGTCCATTTCTGCCCTTTCAGTAATGGAGGTGAGTGTGCCCTTTCTGCACACCAGTCAAATACCTTGCCTTCAACATAACTTCCTATGTCCTGTTCTGTAGCATGAGTGAGGCCGTTCTGTACCCTGTTACAGGTGTGGGTGCTCTGGTGCTGGACGCATGCTGAAGGCTGAAAGAATGTTTCATCTTCAATACAAACTTAGTGGAATTGCAACCCCTTGGGATTTTTCCTATTTCTGGTTTGGGTTTGTTAACCTGCAGTCTTAAAAACTGAACAAACGTTTATTCAGGGTTTGATTATCATGTATATCCTATAAGCAGGATGTAAATAAGATGCAAAAAAACTGCAAAGATCCCAGCCTATTTAAAAAAAGAGGCAGTATAATTGAAGATTTATGAGGGCAGAGATCTAATTGCTTTATACAGAAGCTGTTTTGAATATGTTGATATGTTTCTTTTCTCCACAGTATGTAATTTCCGGGTAACTACAAACTGTATGTTCTGTATTTCAGTGTTTAATGGCACAATCTTAAATTATCTGGTGATTTTTTTTTACATATATTAAAATTCTCAGAACCACTTTATAACAGCTCCATCATATTTAATCACTCCCCTGCTTTTGGTTACTCATTTTCTTCCGTGCAATTTTACCCAACTCTTATAGTTTAAACCACATCCTTCAACATACCAGAGAGCAGTTTGTACACAAACTGTCATTTGAATCATAGTGGAATATTGCAGATGACAGTAATCGTGAGTGCATGTCAGCATGGCTGGTGGTGGAAGTTTAAATACTGCCACTTGTCGGTCGTGAGAAGTATCAAAGCTTATAATTCAAGTTAAAGATGTACATCTTGTACTCGTGCACACTGATTCATGGTACATTGGTTGCACGTTTCACATGCTGGTGAAGCCAATTGCTTAGTCGGGGTGTCAAAGCCTTTGGAGACGACTGCACTGTGTGCGGTGTCCTTAAGTGCTGTTCACACAATTCAATGCTGTTAAGTATTTAACAGAGTGTCTATATTCAGTTAGTAAAACTTGTACTGTACAAATGTGTATAGTCTCAGCTATGATACCAATACTTTGTTTTGACTATAAATAGTTTTGTCAACTTAATCAGAATAGTGAAGGAAGTTTTGCCATTTCATGCTGGCACAAGTTGCACTACTGAAGATACTCAATTGTTTATAATTGTATATTTAAATTTAGAATTGTCAACAATAAGTTACTGCAAGGCACGGGGTTCTTGCAGCAAGCTATTAATAAATCATATTGTATTAATGGAAACCGGTGTAGAATTTTTAAAAGATGGGACGAGGTTCACACTCCTGTGTCTGTCTGTAGGAAGGATACAGAGTAGGTGTGTGTGTGTGTGTGTGTGTGTGTGTGTGTGTGTGTGACTGAACAGCACAAATTATTAAAAAACAACATTATAAACTGGTTGTGTCTAAATTCTACTTGTGTTGCCTTGGTGAACAGTGAAGTTGTTGCAAAATGTCCTCATTTGTCTGATTATGGGGGTTTTAGAAGGGCAGTGGGATGCTGTTCCTGAGATTTTTATCGCCAGTTTTCAAGTGTTTTATTCTTTGGCTCCCTGGTTCCTTCTGCAATTGTCTGCGTGACTTGGGAACATTTGCCTTGAGAATTTAAATCTTATTTGGCTCTGGTTCCTGAGTCACTGTATTTATTTTCTCAGTGGTTTCTCCTTGTAGCTCTTTTTTTTGTCTTTTTAAATTAGGCATCACAAAGTCACCTCAGCTTGTGTGCACTCCACTCATTTCAATTGAACATCAAGATTCACTTGACGAATGTCGTTAATATACTTTCTGTTATGTTGGTCAAACTAAGAATATTTGGCCTTGTTCATTGTAAATCTTTACTCTCCCTGTCTATGACACATTTCAGAGCTCTCTTGTTAAATGAATGACGAGTAAGTTTAATTTCTTCATGTTGGTCTTGACAGCTCACTTCCACACTAACCACTACAATTCTGCAATAAAGTGAGTTTAGGATCCGCTGTACAACGGTGTTAATGTTAACTGGTTGCTTCGTCGTTTCCACCCTACAATCCTCTCCTTCATCCTTAAAAGTTTTGGTTACTTGATGTGCAGAGGTTGAACTGAATTCAAGCAACAATAAAGACTATACACTGATCAGCCAAAGCATTATGACCAGCTGCCTAATAGACAATAGGTGCAGGAGTAGGCCATTCGGCCCTTTGAGCCAGCACCGCCATTCAATGTGATCATGGCTGATCATCCACAATCAGTACCCCGTTCCTGCCCTCTCCCCATTCCCCCTGACTGCTATCATTAAGAGCTATAACTCTCTTGAGAGCACCCAGAGAATTGGCCTCCACTGCCTTCTGAAGCAGAGAATTCCACAGATTTAAACTCTCTTGAGTGAAAAAGTTTTTCCTTATATCTGTTCTAAATGGCCTACTCCTTATTCTTAAACTGTGGCCCTTGGTTCTGGACTCCCCCAACATTGGGAACATGTTTCCTGCCTCTAGCGTGTCCAATCCCTTAATAATCTTATATTTCAATAAGATCCCCTCTCATCCTTCTAAATTCCAGTGTATACAAGCCTAGTCGCTCCAGTCTTTCAACATATGACAGTCCTGCCATTCTGGGAATTAACCTAGTGAACCTACGCTGCACTCCCTCAATAGCAAGTATGTCCTTCCTCAAATTTGGAGACCAAAACTGCACACAGTACTCCAGGTGCGGTCTCACTAGGGCCCTGTACAACTGCAGAAGGGCCTCTTTGCTCCTGTACTCAACTCCTCTTGTCATAAAGGCCAACATGCCATTAGCTTTCTTCACTGCCTGCTGTACCTGCATGCTTACTTTAAGTGACTGATGAACAAGGACACCCAGATCTCTTTGTAATTCCCCATTTCCTAACTTGACACCATTCAGATAATAATCTGTCTTCCTGTTCTTACCACCAAAATGGATAACCTCACATTTATCCACATTAAACTGCATCTGCCATTCATCTGCTCACTCACACAACCTATCCAAGTCACCCTGCATCCTCAGAGCATCATCCTCACAGTTCACACTGCCTCCCAGCTTATGTGTCATCTGAAGTCATTATATTTATATTGTAAATAGCTGCGGTCCCAGCATCGAGCCTTCCGGTACCCCGCTAGTCACTGCCTGCCATTCTGAAAGGGGCCTGTTAATCCCTACTCTTTGTTTCCTGTCTGCCAACCAAATTTCTATCCATGTCAGTACCCTACCCCAATACCATGTGCTCTAATATTTGCCCACTAATCTCTTACGTGGGACCTTATCAAAGGCTTTCTGAAAGTCCAGGTACACTACATCCATTGGCTCTCCCTTGTCCATTTTCCTTGTTACATCCGAAAAAATATCCAGAAGATTAGTCAAGCATGATTTCCCCTTCGTAAATCCATGCTGACTCAGAACGATCCTGTTACTGCGAATATGCTGTTGGTCCTCTGTGTGCCACCAAAACAGCGCCGACCCGCCGAGGCATGGACTCCACAAGACCCCTGAAGGTGTTCTGTGGTATCTGGCACCAAAGCATTAGCAGCAAATCCTTCAAGACCTGTAAGTTGCGAGGTGGAGCCGCCATGGATCAGATGTCGATCCAGATTGAGATGTGGTGAATTTGGAGGCCAGGGCAACACTGTGAACACTTCATAGAGTTCCTCAAACCATTCCCAACAATGTGCAGTGTGGCAGGGCGCATTATCCTGCTGAAAGGGACCACTGCCATCAGGGAATACCATTACCATGAAGGGGTGTACCTGGTCTGCAACGATGTTTAGGTAGGTGACACGTGTCAAATTGACATCCACGTGAATGGCCAGACCCAGGGTTTCCCAGCAGAACATTGCCCAGAGCATCACACTTCCTCCACCGGCTTGTCATCTTCCCTCAGTGCATCCTGGTGCCATCACGGCCCTTGCGCATCGATGAGCCTTGGGCGCCCAACACCTGTCCCCGGTTTGTGGTTTGTTCCTCCTCGGACCACTGTCGGTAGGTACTCGCCACTGCTGACCGGGAGCACCCCACAAGCTTTGCTGTTTCAGAGATGCTCTGACCCAGTCGTCTGGCCATAACAATTTGGCCCTTGTCAAAGTCGATCAGGTCTTTACTCCTGCCCATTTCTCCTGCATCCAACACATCAACTTCAAGAACTGACTGTTCACTTGCTGCCTAATATATCCCACTCCTTGACAGGTGCCATTGTAACAAGATAATCAATGTTATTCACTTCACCGATCTGTGGTCATAATGTTTTGGCTCATCGGTGTATGTTATCGGTCAGGAGCCTCTGGTAGTTGAGTCTCCTGCCTTAGTGCCAGAGACCCGGGTTTGATCCTGACCTTGGCTGCTCACAATGTGACCGTCTGGGTTTTCTCCCACATCCTAAAGAAGTGTGGGTTTGTAGGTTAATTGGCCATTGTAAATTGCCCCTAGTGTGCAAGGAGTGGATTCAAAAGTGGGATAATGTAGAACCAGTGAGGTTGTGGACCAGGTGGGTTGAAGGGCTGTTTCCAAACTGTATCTAAATATAAATTGTAGCTGGGCAGGTGGAGGGAAAAGGATTAGAAAATAGTTATGAGATACCCAGAAATAAAAGTATTAAATTAGGAGAAAGGTTAATGTCATTACATTAAACCAGGAGCTTCAAGGGGCAGGCAAGTTACATCTGCACCTTAGAAGCATTCAAAAGAGAAATAGCGCGTGTTTAGGGCCAACATCCTGTAAATGTTTTAGTTATATAATAAGTTCATGTTAGGAGTGGAATTAGACCATTCGGCCCATCAAGTCTACTGTGTATATGTGTATATACATATATGTGTATGTATGTATGTATATATACATCAAACTTATTTCCAGAGATCCTAATATTGTCAATAAAATAACTGAACACATGTCAAGATATTTTTTCCATTCAATATTCGTGTAATAAAATGTGATGCATACATACCGACACTGATACAGAAGTGCTAGCTTTAGACATTAATAATGTACATTGCTACCATAGTTTCGTTTTGAATGTAACATGTAATTGAGGGGGTCGGTGCAATATAGTGCGAACCCTCACTTTTGTGAAAAATTAGTTACATGCATTAACACGATCCTTCCCCACTACCCCACATTATAACACGATCCTACCCCACATTATAACACGGTCCTAACCCACTACCCCACATTATAACACGGTCCTTACCCACTACCCCACATTATAACACGGTCCTTACCCACTACCCCACATTATAACACGGTCCTAACCCACTACCCCACATTATAACACGGTCCTTACCCACTACCCCACATTATAACACGGTCCTAACCCACTACCCCACATTATAACACGGTCCTAACCCACTACCCCACATTATAACACGGTCCTTACCCACTACCCCACATTATAACACGGTCCTTACCCACTACCCCACATTATAACACGGTCCTAACCCACTACCCCACATTATAACACGGTCCTAACCCACTACCCCACATTATAACACGGTCCTTACCCACTACCCCACATTATAACACGGTCCTTACCCACTACCCCACATTATAACACGGTCCTTACCCACTACCCCACATTATAACACGGTCCTTACCCACTACCCCACATTATAACACGGTCCTTACCCACTACCCCACATTATAACACGATCCTTACCCACTACCCCACATTATAACACGATCCTAACCCACTACCCCACATTATAACACGGTCCTTACCCACTACCCCACATTATAACACGGTCCTTACCCACTACCCCACATTATAACACGGTCCTTACCCACTACCCCACATTATAACACGGTCCTTACCCACTACCCCACATTATAACACGGTCCTTACCCACTACCCCACATTATAACACGGTCCTTACCCACTACCCCACATTATAACACGGTCCTTACCCACTACCCCACATTATAACACGGTCCTTACCCACTACCCCACATTATAACACGGTCCTTACCCACTACCCCACATTATAACACGATCCTAACCCACTACCCCACAACCTGTAACAATTTCATATTTAAATTCAACGGATAAATTGGTCAAATAACTTGGGCACCTTGGTTTTTTTTGTGATTCATGGATATTTCAAATGTGAATATCATATAACAACACATTTGTAGGTTAGCAGTAAATTGCACAAACCCCCTTCAATTTTACATCATTCAAAAAAGAACTTAATAAACAAAGATCACCATCAAATGGTGATGGTGGTGATGATGATGGTGGTGAGTGCGGGCCGGGCCGGGGCCTGGCTGGCGGGAGAGAGGGCGGCGGCAATGGGCCGGGCCGGGCCGGGGAGGGGGAAGGACGAGCCCGGCGGAGCAGCTCAGACAGAGCCGGTTCCAGGCCTTGCCCGCAGCGGGTGCCGGCGGGACGAGGTCGGAGCCGCGGGGTGTGAGTGGGAGCGGGAGCGGGAGCGGGAGCGGGAGCGGCCCGCATGCCATGCCATGCCATGCGATGCCATGCGATGCGATGGCGCCGGCCCGCGGCGGTGCGGGAGTGAGGCCGGAGCCGGAGGGGAGGATGGCGGTATAAGGCTCCCCTCGGCTCGGGCCCGGGGATCTGCAGCCTCTCACTCACGGGCGCTGGTGGGCCCCGTCCACGTCCCCGCCCTCGGGTTGAAAGCCGTCCGTCCCCGGGGCCCCGGGCCTTCCCTCGGCAAGCCCCGTCAAATAGGCCCTTCGGCCCAGCTTGTCCATGCCGCCCAACGTGCCCCGTCTACAGGAACTGGACTAACCCAATCCTTGAATTATATAACCACCAAGACCAACAAGGACTGTTGCCGCCACTCGCTGCCCCCCCCCCCCCCCCCCCCACAACCAGCCCTGTCTGGAATCCTTGGCCACCGCATTTAAAATCTGCTGCTGATAGTCAATCTTTAAACTGTTGCCTGCAAACACTAAATTTTAAATCTGTAACTGCATGCATGAGGGACTGACTGACTGCACGTTTATAGCCCAACAGCGGCGGCTGGTGCAGTATCAACAAGACAAGACAGGACAGGACAGGAGCCTTTGGCCCACACGCCCCTCTAAATCTTTCCTATCCTTGCACCTGTCCAAATGTCTCTTAAACTATGTTATTGTGCCTGATGCCCCAACTATCTCCTCTGGCAAGTCGCTCCAATACCCTCTGAGTGAAAAGGTTGTGCCCCAGGTTGTATTAAACCTTTCACCGCCTCACCTTCATAGACAAGAGACAATAGGTGCAGGAGGAGGCCATTCGGGCCTTCGAGCCAGCACTACCATTCAATGTGATCATGGCTGATCATTCTCAATCAGTACCCCGTTCCTGCCTTCTCCCCATACCCCCTGACTCTGCTATCCTTAAGAGCTGTATCTAGCTCTCTCTTGAATGCATTCAGAGACTTGGCCTCCACTGCCTTCTAAACCTATCCCCAGGGTTCCTGATTCCCCCCACACTGTGCATTCACCCTCTCTGTTCCCCTCATATCCTGCAGGGCCCTTGCACTGTTGGTCACAAAGTCAAAGGGTGTGACGCACGGAGTCGCTCAAGCCTTCTGGAGTATAAGGCAGCTTCGGGCAGACGCCAGTAACACACGTTACACATACGTTTTTACTTGGAAAAACAACGCCAAAATGGTCAGTTTTTGTGCTGTAATAAATTGTGCAAATAGGGGTAACCGTGAGAGATATTTATCGTACTTCAGAATTCCAAAAGTGAGGAGAAATGATGGTAGAGAGAAGCGAGAGCTGAAGGGCCAACAGCAGCTAAAGTGGTTGGCGAACATTGGCCGTGATATCAAGATTGAGAAGATCGAGAATTATCGTGTTTGCTCACTGCATTTCATCAACAGTAAGGCATTCTTTGTGTTTTCTCTTGATTCCTTTGGTATCTAAAAAGTTTTAGAAGTGACAAATCTGGCTGTAAAATCGCCCATGGTTCTCAAGTGGGTTTTTACATGCAAAAAGAAAACGCTTCTGAAGCTAAATTTATAATTTAAAAAATCACAAACCATAGGTGGGGTTTGAATTACATTTTACTCAGATGCAACCCAAGGAATAGCATGTTTGTTAACTATTAATTGGACATAATCCAGCTCAGTAAATTGACAATATCTTTGAAAGGGAGTGGGTGTTTAAGCTGTCAGGACATTTTATTATTTGCCAAAATATACATTTCAGTTTTTCTTGTTTAATGCCTACTCACAATTATTTTCATTTATTTATTTATTTTTGCATTACAGAAAAGCCTGCAGCATGGAACGATGTTACCAATCGTGATTGGGCACCAAGTGTGAATATGGGACGCGGTGGTGACATTGAGCAGAATAGACAACGTACACAAAAACGCCATGCGCGTGCAACAAAAAGAGAGAGTGTAAAGGTAGATTTGATCACAGCTCAAGCACTGGTAGCTCTGCAAGATGATGATGAACAGGTTAATGATTATGAAAACTTTCAACCGGAGCTGCAAGTGCACCACGAACTTCACATGGAAACACAAACACCAGTCAAAGGGACAATGGACACATCAACACAAACAGAAATGTGTGCAGCAGACATCACAGCACTGGAAGCACAAGGAGACAACAATAAAGAGCTCGCTAAAGCAAGACAAGAAGCAGCCCAAATGAAGTATACACAAGAAAGCCTTGCCGAGGACGACAAAAAGGTTATGTTCTACACGGGTTTACCAACGTTTAACCCTAACCCCCTCAGTCTCCTGCGCTCCAAGGAATAATGTCCAAGCCACCCCAACCTCTCCCCATACCTCAGGCCCTCGATTCCTGGAAATAACCTTGTAAATCATCTCGCAACATCACAGGCCTGCACCAGTCACTTTCTCAGTCCCGGACTGGCCTGATTTCAGTCGACCCACCCATCCTGTCCGCTCCTGAATTCTCCATCCTTTAATGTTGCAGCTCTGTGTGTGGACCCTCTCTCTGACCTGTCTCACGCACCTCGCCCGTTGCTCATTCTCCAGTCCCCATAGCCCCCCCTGCACTAACTACCCCAGCCCCACAGTGTGGACACAACCCACTCATTCCAGCCTCACCACAGCACACCAGCAGTCCAGTCACACCCACCGGGCCTCTTCCACCCTGCTGCCAGGAGACCATGAAATACAGCCCTGAATGAGGAGAAGCAGAAGGGCCTCTCATTAACAAGGTCCGTCTTTTTTAATCCCACATCTCTCCACCGACCCTACCATTCATTGAGTATCTCATAGCCTGAAGTCATCTTAAAGCACATTATCTCCTCACAATTATCAGGACTAAATTACATGTTCTATTCCCACTGGCCGTCTTACCAACTCATCATATTGTCCTGTAGTTTACGACTACCCTGTTCACTATTAACAACACTGCTTACTAGTCATGGCTCCTATGTTATTCTCCATGTCATTTATTACTGGATGGAATAAGCAACATGGTGCTGGCCCCCACCCCTCTGCTGCACCCCAGGGGTCCAATACACATAACCCTCTGCCTCTGCCCAAACCCTCATGCCAGATTTGGATCCAATTTGCCAACTTGCCTTGGATGAATAGACTCTAACATTTTGGACCATGTCAAAGCAAACTAAAGTCCATGTAGACGACATCAATCACACTGCACTTTATCATCCCAAATATTGGATGAGATTGGTCAGGCAGGATCTTCCAACAGCTCCATGATGACAATCTTTGATTCACTGCTGCTGCTGCACTTGACATTTGGGCTTGAGGCAAGAGCAATGCTACCGATCCCACTCTCCAGCTTGTTACTGTGTTCTGTTCATTACCATTGTTGGCTTTAGTGACACAACATTTGGGGTCAGAAGATGCAACACCTGTCCCTTTACCTCCCCCCTCAACTCCATCCAAGGACCCAAACAGTCTTTTCAGGTGAGACAGAGGTTCACCTGCACCTCCTCCAACCTCATCTATTGCATCCGCTGCTCTAGATGTCAACTTCTTTACATCGGCGAAACCAAACGTAGGCTCGGCGATCACTTCGCTCAACACCTTCACTCAGTCCGCCTTAACCAACCTGATCTCCCGGTGGCTGAGCACTTCAACTTCCCCTCCCAGCCCCAGTCTGACCTTTCTGTCATAGTTCCTTTGTCCCTCTCTTCCCCTCCCCCTTCCCAGATCTCCCACTGTCTTCCTGTCTCCACCTATATCCTTCCTTTGTCCCGCCCCCCTGACATCAGTCTGAAGAAGGGTCTCGACCCGAAACGTCACCCATTCCTTCTCTCCTGAGATGCTGCCTGACTTGCTGAGTTACTCCAGCATTTTGTGAATAAATACCTTTGATTTGTACCAGCATCTGCAGTTATTTTCTTGCACAACATTTGGGGTCAGTGTGTCTCAGTTTGTAACACTTTGTGTCCTGTGTTAGACAATGAACAGTGGACGGGCCCCACAGTGTAAATACACACAGCTCCTTGCAATCATTGAAGAACTGGGGAAGGACATTCGACCATCATACGCTGGGAATAAAAGTGCAATGGAGCGTCTAAAACGAGGTAATTAACAACACAACTGAAGGAATCTAAACAGAGCGCAGGAAATGCTTGTTGTTTCAGCCAGTACCTGGAGGGAGAAACGGTTAACATTTCAGCTGACTGACTGGGACAACCTATCACGAGAGCTGCTTCTCTACTTTGGCCTTAGCCGTTCAACACTTTCCGATCTTTATGTGTAATCTTTCTGCGGGTTTTGACTAAGGGTGAATCTTGATGTCACATTAAGAGGCATTGAAGTGTCCTCGTTACTGGAGAACTGATATTTGTCAGTTTTGGAGTAAAAAATGAACGGTGGTTGCTATTCAGTTATTTGTAGCATGCATTTATCTCTATCAACAAGGTAGTCTAATTATTCTCTCTTTATATTTAGGAATAATGTGTGCACGACGATTAGTGCAAGAATGCCTTGCTGAAACTGAACGAAGTGCTAGATCACAGTTTTAACGTTGTTTGAGATTACAATGAACTGCAGTTATTTTCTGCAAGTGCAATTTTCTTTGACCACACTTTGGTTTTCATTTTTGTACTTGAGCCAAAAGCAAACCATTTATGATTTGTTTCAGGGAAACTCAAAGAATATTGACTGAATACAATTTTACTTCTTTACAACTGACAATACTCTTGGTATAACAAAAGCCCAAGTTATGTTGTTCAGTGAATTTATAAATGGCCTTTTGGAAATAATGTGGCTCCTAATTATGTCCACTCATTAGACTTTAGAGATACAATGCTGAAGCTGGCCCTTCGGCCCATCAAGTCTGTGCCAACCAGCGATCACTGCGTAAACAAGCACTATTATGCACACTAGGGACAATTTACAACTTTAAAAAACTGAAGCCAATTAACCTACAAGCCTGTACATCGTTGCCGTGTGGAAGGAAACCCACGCGGTCACAGGGAGAACATACAAACTCCGTACAGGCAGCACCCGTAGTCAGGATGGATCCCAGGTCTTGGGTGTTGTAATGCAGCAACTCTACTGCTGTCTTGCCTCTTGCCAGACCAGTGTTAGAGGTTTTTTTTATTTATTGGAAGCAGGATACACGAAAAAAAATATTTTGCACATCAGAAGAAACTGGAGGAATAGATCAAGGCTTAATTTCATTTTTGTTTTGTTATTGTACAGAAGTTAAACACTGTCTTTGTATTTTCTTGCTGAAATAAAGCTGATTTTTCATACCTCTCCTTTCTTGGCTCTTGGTTGGTACCAGGAGACCAGGCTCACATGCTCTGGGTAACTGGGTGCCCAGTTGAGTGCAGTGCACCGTTCACACTGATCTTTACTTGAGAGAATGACAATACATTGGGTCTGAACTATGGAGTACCTAATCTTTGGAAGAGCTTTCCAAATAGTTTAACTTCTGTTCCCTATTGTCGCTGAATGCTTTCTTTTAAAATTAATTATGAATTAGTAACCACAGCAGACCCTGACTACTGAATGAGAGAAATTCCAGCCTCCCTGGACCTTTGCCTGGCGCTCTTGAGCCTGTGATCCCTAAATGGTAGAGGAATTTAATGAGACTAATGTTTATAAAGAAATCACTCTTTATTAAGATACTTTAGCTAAGTGGCATCTGGAGATTCTTTCAAACGGTCTTTAAATTGTTTTTTCCTTTCCAAATTATCTTTTGCTTTCCTTTTTTTCTCTTGTTTTTTCCACTGTTGTTCTTTTCTTTCCTTCACAACGTCACTGTTTATTCCTTTGTAAAAGACATCTAGTTTTTCTTGCAAAATTGATCTGGCAATTTTTCGGTTCTGATCCACTGACCTGGTTTGATGGCACTGGAGAAAATGAAAAAGCGGCCATTATCTAGAGGAGACTGTGTTTACTATTTAGAAATATTTAAATGAAAGTAAGTATCATGGTACTTGATTACGCGTTACGATGTGAGCATGTAAACGTTCTAAAGAGTTACCTTCACAACAATTCTAGAGGGAACGTGCTTGAGCACAACACAGTTATTGGTCTTGTTGGTTGCCTGGCCTCCTGGGCCATGTCCTCGCACAAACTGTTCCTCTAAGTCATCTTCATCCACAGCAAGCAGGTCCACAAAGCCCTTTTTCTCGGCAATCAGATACAACAAAGTAGTCGGCTTGATATCAAGAAATTCCTTTGCTGAGTTCCATCGTTGCACAGGCAGTGTTGGTGCTCTTCGCAATGACGGCAAGAAACTGGACAGAATGGAGGAAATCATCGGGTGTGAAGCTTAGTCTTAGTCTTAGGCAGTGTTCTGAAAAACACAAGTTTGTATTATTTAACGTTTGTTATTTATATTAATGACTTGGATGAGCATATAAGGTAGGACAATGAGTAAATTTCGAGATCCCACCAAAACGTGGTATGATGGCCGGTGAAAAAGGTTACCGGGGATTACAATGGAATCTTGATCTATTGGGCCAATGAATGTTAAGATGGAGTTAGTTCAGATAAATCTGAGGTGTGCGTTTCCGTTGTCAAACGAGAGCAGGACTTACACAGCAAATGATAGGGCCCAGGGGAGTATTGTAGAACACAGACCTAGGAATGGAAGTACACATTGCCATGAAAATGTTGACACAGGTGGACAAGGTGGTGAGTGAAGAAGGTGTTTGGCATCGATCAGGGTGTTGAGTGCAGGAGTGGGCACATGTTGCAGCTGTACCAAACGCTGGCACAACCAGACTTGGCATCAAGGAGCCCCGGTAAAACTGTTATCAATGGGCATCCATGAGACGGCCTTCCAATGGACAGAGTTGCACCTCGTACATGGGAAGGTGAGAGGACAATCATCCCAGCCCGGGACTTCAGCAGTGTCGCACGCCCCATTATCTATTTGCCAATTAAAACAATGCCCGAAGGGTCTCGACCCGAAAGGTCACCCATTCCTTCTCTCCAGAAATGCTGCATGTCCCGCTGAGTTACTCCAGCATTTTGTGTCTATCTTCAGTATAAACCAGCATCTGCAGTTCCTTCCTCCACAAAACGATGCCTTCAAGTTTTAGATTCCTGTTCCCTTAAAAAAAGACTTGACTATTCACTCATCCTTGACCCTCATGATTTTCACAAACCCGAGACTTTTTCACTCCAGGAAAACCAGTCGCAGGCTCACTCAGAGACACTAGAGGACCCAGATCGACCCTAAAGCTATAATAGGTCATGGGTAAATTACAGCGCCATTTTAGTAAGCAGATTCTGTGTGCTAGACTGGGCAGTGTTCACAACTCTGCGATTTCTTCGTATATAAAATGTTTGCAAACAATTATTTTTGTTCAACTTCTTGGATAAGTTGACAGTTGACATTTATAACGATTTCTTGAAGAGTTGCTGCTTCATGATCTTTAAACTTTGGATGTTACTGATTGAATATTTGCACTAGAGATCCACTCTGTCTGTATTAGGCCAATTGATCATATTTAATGAACTGTTCTTCTTTGCTTTCTCTGTTAATTTTAAATTCTCCTCCATGAGCTGTATCTCTTTTTGTTTGTCCTACATTTTAAAAAGTCATGGAAGCAGAGATTATGCATTTGCAAACAATAGAACTCTACTGTATCCACAATATAATTGAAAAGACATTTAATTTTATACTTAGAGCCAAGAAATTTTGAATTGGTGAATTGATTAGTTAAAAACCCTTGACAGCCACTAAAATGACCAATGCTGCCTGACGTGGTACAGAAGCATGAATCCAATTCAAATAGACACAGTGGTGGAGTAATCAGGCAGCATCTCTGGAGAATAAGATGGGTGATGTTTCAGGTTGGGACCCTTCTTCAGACGGTGGGGGGAAGGTAAAGAGCTGGTATAAATCACGACCTGATCGTTTCATTGGTTAGCTGATATGTGAAACAGTGCAATCCTGTATATCTCGCACACAGAATGGTATAAATCTTACCATGAATGACAGAAATAAAAAGTGTTATCCTTGTTTATGAAGATCATTTTTTAATGATTTAAAATTGAGGGGGGTTGGTGCAATATACTGCTAACCTACAAATGCGTCGTAATGAGATATTCACATTAGAAAAATCCATAAATCACAAAAAAAGAGAGGAAGGATGGGAGGGAAATGGGCAGAAACAGTAAGAAAGAATAAAATCAGAGAAATTAAACAGGGGGGGAACATTTAAAAAGAAAAATGACAAAAAAAATGTGAGTTGATAGATGAGATATATTCTGCATTTTAATGGCATCATCACACCGACTGTTCCCCCCACAACACTGACCACACTGACGGCGGCACTGACCCTCCACAACACTGACCACACTGACGGCGGCACTGACCCTCCACAACACTGACCACACTGACGGCGGCACTGACCCTCCACAACACTGACCACACTGACGGCGGCACTGACCCTCCACAACACTGACCACACTGACGGCGGCACTGACCCTCCACAACACTGACCACACTGACGGCGGCACTGACCCTCCACAACACTGACCACACTGACGGCGGCACTGACCCTCCACAACACTGACCACACTGACGGCGGCACTGACCCTCCACAACACTGACGGCGGTACTGACCCTCCACAACACTGACGGCGGCACTGACCCTCCACAACACTGACCACACTGACGGCGGTACTGACCCTCCACAACACTGACCACACTGCGATGGCAGAGCGGACGGCGGGGGTTGCCTACTAAAATGGCGGCCGTTGCGCGCTGCCCTTCAGTGCGCGTGATTTCGACGGAGTGGTCCATCTTGCTCCTCTAGTATCTTTGGCCTCTCCATAACTCTCCAATTCACCCCTGTGTTTACACGGCTGTAAACTGGGACCAGGCTCGTTGTGGACAGGGATTGCAGCTCCTACAGTCACATTACCTCCATAGTCACAGTAGAGCAGGTAAGACACAGAGACGGCGACGTTACCATGCGGTGTGGAGCCGACGGCGGGGGAGGGGGGCTGTGTCCAGCGCCCAGAGTCCAGCGCCGCGTCGTTACTGCAGCGATGGGGCCGAGTAGTCAGTGCGGGGCCAAGCCCGACGCATGCGCTCATCTCCGCGCCCGGCCTGAGGGGGCAGTGCCGCGCCCGGCCTGAGGGGGCAGTGCCGCGCCCGGCCTGCGGGGGCAGTGCCGCGCCCGGCCTGCAGGGGCAGTGCCGCGCCCGGCCTGTACACGGTGAAGGGGTAGTGGCCGCCCCGGGCCGTTATTTTCCTCAACAATCCGCCGCCGGGCTCTGCCCGCCCACCGCCTGTCTCACTTCGTGCCGCCCGGCCCATGACGGCAGCGTCCTTGCGCCTCCAGCTCGGCCGGAGCAGGCCGCCGCCCGGCAGCCCCTGGAGCAGCAGCCCCCCCTCACCGGCCACCACTCTCTCTCTGCCTCCTCACCCACCCACCCATGGCTGGTCGGGGCAGGCTCTGCAGCAGGTGACTCAGCCTCGGGGGCACCATGGACGACTCGGACCCAACGGCCAGGGAAGTGGCCAACGGCACCGCAAATGCCGCAACTCGGCAAGATGCTGAGGGGAATGCGGCGGCACAGTGCTCGCCATCTGCGGCAGCGGCACACAGTCACAGCAGGTGTGGAGGGGGGGGGGGGAGCAGGGAGAGGGGAGGGAGTTAAGGGGGGGGAGAGGGAGTTAGGGGGGAGAGAGGGGGGAGGGAGTTAGGGGGGGGGAGGGAGTTAGGGGGGAGAGGGGGGGGAAGGGAGTTAGGGGGGAGAGAGGGGGGAGGGAGTTAGGGGGGAGAGAGGGGGGAGGGAGTTAGGGGGGAGAGAGGGGGGAGGGAGTTAGGGGGGAGGGGGGGAGGGAGTTAGGGGGGAGAGGGGGGGGGAGGGAGTTAGGGGGAGAGAGGGGGGAGGGAGTTAGGGGGGGGAGGGAGTTAGGGGGGAGAGGGGGGGGAAGGGAGTTAGGAGGGAGTTAGGGGGGAGGGAGTTAGGGGGGAGGGGGGGAGGGAGTTAGGGGGGAGGGAGTTAGGGGGGAGAGAGGGGGGGAGGGAGTTAGGGGGGAGAGGGGGGGAGGGAGTTAGGGGGGAGAGGGGGGGGGAGGGAGTTAGGGGGGAGAGGGGGGGGAAGGGAGTTAGGAGGGAGTTAGGGGGGAGGGAGTTAGGGGGGAGGGAGTTGGGGGGGAGAGGGGGGAGGGAGTTAGGGGGGAGAGGGGGGTGGAGTGTGAGGGGAGGGAGAGGAGGGGGGGAGGGAGAGGGAGGGGAGGGAGTTAGGGGGGAGAGGGGGGAGAGGGGGGTGGAGTGTGAGGGGAGGGAGAGGAGGGGGGAGGGAGAGGGAGGGGAGGGAGAGGGGAGGGAGTTAGGGGGTAGAGGGGAGGGGGGGTGGAGGGAGAGGGGAGGGGGAGCAGGGAGAGGGGAGGGGGAGCAGGGAGAGGGGGGTGGAGGGAGAGGGGGGTGGAGGGAGAGGGGAGGGAGTTAGGGGGAGAGGGAGAGGGGTGTGGAGGGAGGGGGAGGGAGAGGAGAGGGGGGAGGGGGGGAGAGGGGGGAGGGGGGGAGAGGGGGGAGAGAGGGAGAGGGGAGGGGGAGTGGGGGGGTGGAGGGAGAGGGATGGGAGTTAGGGGGGAGAGGGGGGGTGGAGGGAGAGGGGTGGAGGGTGGAGGGAGGGGGGTGCGTGGATCTAATCGGCTCTTCACGTGTCTCTTCTAAACCGTGAGCACAAGGAACTGCGGACAGACACGACGTGCTGGAGTAACTCAGCGGGTCAGGCAACATCTGCGGAGAACATGGGTGGGTGACGTTTCGGGTCTGAAGAAGTGTCCTGACCCGAAAGATCACCTATCCATGTTCTCCAGAGATGCTGCCTGACCCGCTGAATTACTCCAGCACGTCGTGTCTCTTCTATACAGATTCATTAAACACGTAGAGTAGATTAGCCAGACCACCTATTGTGGGTTTACCGAAGAAATGTGTTAGTTTAACCAATCTCCGTTGCAAGTGTGATCGAGAAGTCGGGTAGATAACGGGCAGAGGCCATTTCGTTAGCGGAGATGGTCGTCAGTATGTATTGAATATAGTGGTCTTGAGCCAGAAGTCATGTAGGAAGGAGCTGCAGATGTTGGTGTAAACCGAAGATAAGGCACAAAATGCTGGAGTAACTCAGCGGGACAGGCAGCATCTCTGGAGAGAAGGAATGGGTGACGTTTCGGGTCGGGTCGAGACCATTCTTCAGACCTACTTAGCTTTTGACTTTTCTCGTTTTAACACTTTAGGTTAACATAAAATGTCCCGATTTTAAATTTAACAATTAATATAACGAAGAGGGTTTTTAGCGAGTTGGTTTTTATTATCCTTAAAGGCCAAGCTTCGAGACTTTTGGTTAAACACGCTTATTCGAGACACTTGGAGCAACTGGAGTAAAAAAAGTACAGTGGAGTCAGTACTAGAAACCAGGATAGACATTTTGGGTCGAGACCCTTCTTCGATTTAAACCAGCACCTGCAGTTCTTTCCTACACACTAGATACCAGGAGTTAGTTCTGAGAAATGAAGCAGACAAGTGGAACTTTTATCAGTGAGGGCACATTGAGAAAGGGTGTTAGAATTAAATTTTAGCGTATCTACTGAAAACCAGATGCACTACATAAATTGGCAGAATGGTTACAGCACTAAAACAGGTCACTCGGCACCTAATATCCATGTGTAGGAAGGAACTGCAGATGCTGGCTTACACCGAAGATAAACACGAAATGCTGGAGTAACTCAGTGGGACAGGCAGCATCTCTAGATAGAAGGAATTCCAGCATTTTGTGTCTGTTTTCACCTAATATCTGTGTTGGCTTTCAATATGAGCTACTCTCCCTCGTTCTACCCCTCGCCGTTTCACCAGTGCTTGGAAACTTTTCTCAATGAAATAGTTATCCCAATTCCTTTGTGACTTCCACTACAGCAACAGATTCCACCACATCTGTCAGCGTTGAAAAGTAAACCAGCGCAGGACTTCCACAGTGAATGGAAAGTGAATTTATTTGTATTGTTCTAGAAAATAAATTTTAAAAATTGTATGAAGGTTTACACAGTTTTGGCAAAAAGGAAAATCTTTTGGTATTGGTTTATTTTTGATATGTGTACTGAGATGCAGTGAAAAACCTTGTCTAGCCAGTGAAATTATACCATACACAAATATAATAGGCTGTGCAAAGAGTAAAATAACCAGAGTGCAGAATATAGTGCTACAACGACAGAGAAAAATATATATGCATGGCCAGCAACAAGGTAATTTGGGAGATTGGGACCACACTCTTATCTTATAAGAGATCAGTTCATTAGTCCAATTACAATGAGGAAGAAGCTGTGCCTGAATCCAACGATACGTGCTTTCAAGCTTTTGTATTTTCTGCCCGATAGGAGAGGGAAGATGTGGGAACACGGTGTAAGTGGTTCTTGATTAGGTTGACTTTCCTGAGGCAGCATGCAGTGTAGATGAGTTGGGGCAGGTGGGGGATGCTTATGTTAAAATGTATTTCGTGTGTCTTGTTGCTTTTTATTGGTATGACCGTATGGCAAATCAAATTCCTTGTATGTTGCAAAACATACTTGGCTAATAAAGTATGATTATTATGATTATGAGGGTAACTGGGCTGTGTCCACAACTTTGAAATTTCTTGTGCTCTTGGGCAAAGCAGTTGCTATATCAAGTTGTGGTGCAGCCTGCTAGGATGCGTTCTATAGACAATAGGTGCAGGAGGAGGCCATTCGGCCCTTCGAGCCAGCACCGCCATTCACCTTGATCATGGCTGATCATCCACAATCAGTACCCCGTTCCTGCCTTCTCCCCATATCCCTTGACTCCGCTATCATTGAGCTCCATCTAACTCTCATTCTATGGTGCATCTGTAGAAATTGGTAAGAGTCATTCACCCCATGTGTTATTTTTCAAACTGCAACTGTGTAATAGTATATTTTGGCTATTTTTAATTGGAGAGATGAAGTTTTATCAATACTATTATTGAGTCTGGTGGATACAGCATGGAAACAGGCCCTTCTGCCCACTGAACCTGTGCTGAGCATAAAACACCCACTTTTATTCTCATGATATCCTAACCCATTTTATTTTCTCCATATTTTTACCATCAACTTTCGCCAACATTTTACTGCTCATCAATACACTATGAGCAATTTAAAATAGCTAATTAACCATCCAAATATCACATTTTGGGGATGTGGCGAAAAAACAGATAGCACTGGAGGTCAGGATTGAACTTGGATTGGTGAAGAAGCATCAACTCTGCCAACTGTGTCACTGTCCTTATCTTCATTCGTAGAAGATCATTAATTTAATGCTCATGTGCATGTTTTATGGCAGTATTAAAATATACACTGCAACCTCACTTTCTGTGAAGGCATTAATATCAAAATACTGCTGTTGGTAACCATGCGCCTATGTTGGTTCCAAAGTAATAGTCAGTACTTAGCTGGGTAAAAATATTATTGTCGGTATCTTATTCTGATAATTTTTGCACTCTACAATAGGTATTATTTTCATGAACACTTGAAGAAAAAATTACCGTTAATTAATCCAAGTGCTCTTCAAACCTTGGATCATTTAATGCAAGAAATTCAAAATACAAGTCGGGCCGATCCTGAGATTCTGAAGAAGTGTGAGGTTGGTTGTCTGTCATTCTGGAAATTAAATAATTTGGCACCATTAATTCATGTACCACTAGGTATGTTTGTAAAGTCAGACTAACCAATATCTTACTTATCTGCATTGAATCATGATCTTGACTTTTTTTTAAATATTATGAATGTAGTTGCCTTATTTAAATGTTATAGCTCTAAAGACTTATTTTGTGAACCCATAGAGCCATTTAATAGTCAAACCTTAAATTGGTTCCTTTAATTTTTATCTCAGATTTTTTTACTTCCCTTGGCCTTGGAGGAGGTAAATGGGGAGTGAGGGCAAGCAATTTTATTTAAAATTTTAGTTACTTTACTGTCTGCACTCGCTAAAAGTATTTACTGATGATGTTACAGTATAAAAGGAAGAAAACATGTATCTTTCTTTTTGACTTTCATGTTTTGGGCCAATCTTTATTATGCTGGCGGATGTGGCAGCCAGTTTGCAAACTTCCACCAAATAGCAACCAACAAAGGACCATTTCACATATTTTGATATCAGTTGAAACTGTTGGCCAAGAATTTAGCCAACTTTTCATATTCCTTGAAATCATTGAATCATTTTTCTGTCTACATGTCACCTGAACAGGGATTCAGGGCAAGTTGAGATTTGAACTTGCAATCTCCTAACTCCAAGGTTTTCATTTAGTCAAGCCCTCCAGCATCACCTCCCAATGAACATCATTTATGTTATTGTAAGTTGTAGGCAGTTCTGTAAAAGAAAATATATGGCTGAGTTTAATTATTGCATATAGTTGGATAAATACTGAGGCAGATAACATGTACTTTTGTGTCAATTGTTAGGTAAGATGGTTACAGCTCTTTAAACTAGTGGAGAAGCAATACCAAGAGCAGATATTGTCCCAGCAGGACCAGTACCAATGTCAGATCCAAGTGAGTAAAATGAATGTTATTGCATTTTTGATGGCTGTGTTAAGCTCATTAAAGTGAAAAATATAATTTTTGTCAAAACCATTGTTCAGGAGAAAGGATGATGATCAGAACTACTTGTGCAGAAAATCTCATCATCAGAGCAAATTCCAGGAACTGGGAGAATGGTCCTTAAAAGTGCAGTGTGTGTGGAAGGACAGTCAAGATAGGCTGGAAACGAATGTCCATTCCTCACCTCCATCTCAAGAGAGGAAGATTGGGTGATGGACCATGGGGCAGTGATGTACCAGTACAACGATAACTCCCTCGTGCTGCTCCCTATTGTCTTACTGAATTCCAAGATGTTATTATTTTCTACTGTCACTTTCTATCTTGCACTTGCTTTCACATGGTCCATGATCAGTTTCAAAGAAGATTTCCCAACTGATAGATACCTGCTACTTATCTGTTCATGTTTAAATGTTGTCGTGCCCTTACTCTGGTGTGTGTCCACTAGAATGAAGCTGAATACTATGCAATCACCATCAAGGATCCCATCAAACACAAGTCCTAAAGCAGAAACATCACTGACTGAGAAGCCAAATAACACAAGTAGAGGCAGGAATAAGCATCAGCTCCTCTTGCCAAATCTGCCATTCACTTTTTCACAAGTCAAATCCATCCATTCTCTTAATATCTGAAAATCTATCAATTTCTATCTTTAATATACTTAGTGACACCCATCACAGTCTTTTGGGTAGAGTATTTCAAAGATCCATTACCACCTAAGTGAAGAAAGTTCCTGATTCCAGCTGTAAATGGCAAATCCATTTTTTGAGACTATGACATCTAATTCAAGATCGCCATGCCAGGAAAAACATCTGCCGAATCTACCTGATAAGATTTTTGGTTTCAATGGGATGGACTCTGGTTGGCCACATTGGATTGTCCTGTTTCTTGTGGTGAGGACATACCAGGCCAGCTTACCTCGGGAACATATGTCACTTCACTGCTGGGGCCCATATTTTTTCCTATTGATATTTAGTTGAGAGGCAAGGGTTAGCTTTTCCCTAAATAGCCATGAATTGAAAATATGTGTTTTAAAAAATATATTGAAATGTGCTGGAAGTATTAAGGTATTTAATGCACAATGAGTGATATTTTTTGTCATAGTCAGCTTACCCTGACCCTCTAAATTATGCTATTGTTAAGATTGTGTAATAAATAAGCAAGCTAACTACTTTGAGACGATTTGTGCATCAATGCTATATTGTCAATTTTTTGTGTAAATTGTATTTTCAACCTGCCACCTCTAGCTTATCCAAGATGAAATAAAAGCACTAATTCAATTACAAAATGAAAATGGCGTCAAACATTGCACCGCCAGATTACCATCCTCTTCAAAGCACTTGGGTGGCTTCACTGGATCTGGTATTGTCAATGGCCACCATGTTGAGGAGTTGGAATATCAACTGGAATCTGATGTACATTCTGACTACAGCAGAGTGGAAGAACAAATGCTAGCTACCAGCCAATGTAATGACAAAGACACAAAATTGACCTGTGCCAATGGAACATTTTTAGCACATGGACAAAATATTTACCCGCGCCTTGGTGCAGTAACCGAGGCAAGGTTGAATACTGCAAACAGTACACAGGCAACCAAGGAAAAAGATCCAATTCAATTCCAGCATAATCTATCCAGTCTTCCTCACCTGAAAGAAAATGTTCAAGAATCATTCTTTTTTGCCACTGGAGATAAACATTCTTTCACATACAACGTTTTAAGCAAACCAATTCACGACTTGAAGATCAACCAGGAAGCAAATAGCAATAAATCTGATTTTGAAATTAAAACTGTAACAGAAAGTCGTCTTGGTGAACAGAATAACACCAGCGGGTATGTACCAAAGTGTTACACAAATGCAAGCCGGAATATTGGTAAAGTTCATGATTAATGTCAAATTTATGTACTCTGCTCAATAAAAATTATAAGTAAGGTCTAATTTTTAGAAAACAAGTGTCAAATTGGGGAATGAGTATTGAATGTTTTTGTGTTAATATATAAATTGGATAGATTAGTTTTATTAATTCTAGTTTTGCAGTGTTGTGCTTTTGGAATGTGCAATATATCGTTGTTGGTTAAGCCTTTGAGAAGATGGTTCTACTTCCTGCTAATGAAACACAAAGGCTTATAGAATGTTGCTTTTGTGAAGTGTCCACTATGATGTGATTCAAATGTAGGACAGAGGAATCACGAGTTGATTGTTGGTTGTTTAAAATCAAGTAATGGCTACCAGTCAACCTGAAAGCCACAGAGTTTCAAGGTTGGTGTAATTCCCACCTGGGAACTTATTTTTACTATTGTGATTGGAGTAATGTCTCGCTGAAAAATACAGACTATTTATATGTGTAGGTTCAGCTTAGCTTCCTTCCTGTTAGAGTGTAGAGTAATGTGGCAGTATTAGAGAATCCAGAATGAAGGCTCAAAAAGGCTTTTGGCACATTGGGCTTCACCAATCAGAGTATTGAGTATAGAAGTTGGAAGGTCATGTTGCAGTTGTATAAGACGTTGGTGAGGCTGCATTTAGAGTATTATGTTCAGTTATAGGAAAGATGTTGTCAAGCTGGAAAGGGTACAGAGAACATTTATGAGGATTTTGCCAGGACTATTGGCAAATGAGCTATTGGGAGAGGTTGAGTAGGCTGGGACTCTATTCCTTGGAGCACAGGATGATGAGGGGTGATCTTATAGAGGTGTATAAAATCATGACAGGAATAGATCGGGTAGATGCACAAGCCTCCTGCCCAGAGTAGGTGAATCAAGGACCAGAGGACGTAGGCCTTCATAGCTAGAGGATTTGAGTATAGGAGCAAGGAGGTCCTACTGTAGTTGTGCAGGGCCCTGGTGAGACCACACCTGGAGTATTGTGTGCAGCTTTGGTCTCCTAATTTGAGGAAGGACATTCTTGGTATTGAGGGAGTGCAGCGTAGGTTCACAAGGTTAATTCCCGGGATGGCAGACTGACATATGATGAAAGAATGGATCAACTGGGCTTATATTCACTGGAATTTAGAAGGTTGAGAGGGGATCTTATAAAAACATATAAAATTCTTAAGGGATTGGACAGGGTAGATGCAGGAAAAATGTTCCCGATGTTGGGGGAGTACAGAACCTGGGGTCACAGTTTAAGAATAAGGGGTAGGCCATTTTGGACTGAGATGAGGAAAAACGTTTTCATTCAGAGAGTTGTGAATCTGTGGAATTCCATGCCGCAGAAGGCAGTGGAGGCCAATGCACTAGATGTATTCAAGAGAGAGTAAGATTTCGCTCTTAGGGCTAACGGAATTAAGGGAGATGGGGAGAAAACAGGAACGGGTACTGATTTTGGATGATCGGCCATGATCATATTGAATGGCGGTGCTGGCTTGAAGGGCCGAATGGCCTACTCCCGCACCTATTTTCTATGTTTCTAATCAGGGGTAACTTTTCACACAAAGGGTGGTGGGTGTATGGAGCAAGCTGCCTGGGGAGGTAGTTGAGGTAGGAACTATCACAACATTTAAGAAACAGTTAGACGGGTATAACTGTTGGCGGTGTGGGCAAGTTAGGCCGAAGGGTCTGTTTCCACACAGTGTCACTCTATGACTCCAATGATGAGGAATATTGAGATTCAAGTAAAAGAAGGCAAGTGTCAGGAATAGGCAACTGGAATTAAGGGATGTAAGAGCACATTTAAGGAAATCAGGAGAAAAAAGGGGACATGAGATATCCTTGCGTTAGCAAGTGCAAAGAGTTTAATTTTGTTAAGTTAAACTGGGGCAGGACATACACAGTAGTAAGCCTCACTAGCCACAATTTCTCCTACTCTGCGTGGATTATTTCTGTTTCTACATGTAATTGCAGGGCAGAATCCAATGTACCAGCTTTTCCATAGTATGGCTGTTTGGGTTACAGAAATTCGGCCTGATAGAATTTTCAAATCAGGGCGAGAAAAAGACTAAAATTTGGGATGCAGAATAAAATTAGTTTTCCCAGAATTTATTGGGGGGGGGGGGTGTGGGAGGAGTAAATAAGCAACATAAATTTACTTTCAACTCTTATGTCTTGATGCACACACAGGTGACGTGGCTTTGCATTACAGAACTGTGATGCGGCCCTTTTACTGGGAACGAAAGCACTCTGCCATGCGGGAGGTTGCCTGTATGGGGCAGTGGGAACGGGCGCCCAGGTTTATGAGCGATGCAATGTGTGTGACGGCATTGAGTTTGGTTTCTTTTATTTTAAGTTTGACATCTTGGGCACAAAAGGTTAAAGAGAAAAACTTTAAATCAAAATCTGGAAAGGGAACAACATCAGATATCGTACAGCCACAGGGAGCTGGGCTGCTGCAGGAGACTGAAACGGTGCAAGATGTAAGTGTTCTGAACATTTAAAGTATTTATTTTAAATTTTCTCCAGGGATTCATAAAACCATTGTTATTAATTATTTATATATTGAAAGAGACCGCTTTTAATATGCCATTGTAATTTCATGCTGTTTTAATATTTGGCAGCTACCAACTGACTTAATCACAATAAACATTACCCTGGTTAAGAAGTCTTATCTCTTTCATTGACTTTTCTCTGCTTCGATCGTGAGCTGATCAACCTAGGCTTACCAAAGCCGAAACACATATCCCATAAATTAGTTGCATTTAGGCGTTTGCACTAGGAAAATATCCTGCCTTTATGAAGAGCCTTTAAATTAGCTTTTACAAACATAGCTTGCAAATATTTAACCTTATGTATTGAAGACTTTCTGAAATTACTGTTTAATGATGGGACCTGGAATAAACATAGTTATTATAGCAAGTAGATTGTTGACACACAGAGTCCATTTACCAAAGTTACTTCTCTGAAGTATTGAACAGTTTACCAGCTAGTTTTGTTCAGGCTTGTCGATAAAACTTCAGCTTCGGATAGTCGCAAAAACTGAGAGGCTTGTGTTTAACATCTAATCTCCATTAATGATTGGCTCCTTATCAAAAGAGAGGCTTGTGTTTAACATCTAATCTCCATTAATGATTGGCTCTTTATCAAAAGAGAGGCTTGTGTTTAACATCTAATCTCCATTAATGATTGGCTCCTTATCAAAAGAGAGGCTTGTGTTTAACATCTAATCTCCATTAATGATTGGCTCCTTATCAAAAGACACGAGTTTGTTTCTTTAAAATAAGTTTTAATTACCTTTTTGATAAATCATTTCTTAATTGTGCAGATTATATAGTTTAATTAAAAACTTGTCAGCTGCTTATCTGATATTAACATCACTTCAAAGACTGATTGTCGTAGTTCATGAATACAACAGTTTAGCCATTTTTTACATGGATGATAATTGCAATTTAGTGTCCACGGGGAAAAGCATGATGAAGAATACTATTTAAGAAGCTTAACATGATTTTGTGAATATGTTTTATTCAATATAGCTCTACAATAACTTTTTTTTTCCAATTTTCAGGTTCATGTGACATCTGCAGATTCTTCTCCCAACTGCTCCTTCTACCTCAGCAGACCTTCAAGCAGTCCAAGTTCACTGGTATCCAGCATTTCAGGTAGATGAGCTGCTTTGATTATTTGAGTTTGTAACTTAGTTAATTTTGTAAGAGTGTATGTACCTTTCTACATTGGATTCCAGTGAATCATATATAGATTTTTGGCGTATTTTCATATGCAGCTGGATGATTGGTGGCGAAAGTCATAGTGATACAGTGTGGAAACAGGCCCTTCGGCCCAACTTGCCCTCACCGGCCAACATGTCCCAGCTACACTAGTCATAGTGATACAGTGTGGAAACAGGCCCTTCAGCCCAACCTGCCCACACCGGCCAACATGTCCCAGCTACACTAGTCATAGAATGATACAGTGTGGAAACAGGCCCTTCGGCCCAACTTGCCCTCACCAGCCAACATGTCCCAGCTACACCAGTTATAGAGTGATACAGTGTGGAAACAGGCCCTTCGGCTCAACTTGCCCACACCGGCCAACATGTCCCAGCTACACTAGTCCCACCTGCCCACGTTTGGTCCATATCCCTCCAAACCTGTCTAAAGTATTTCTCTGAGGAATAATTGGGCGTCTTAACATGAACTTTGCCCCAGTTTTCTGACTGCTTATAGCTCAAGGGAAAATACTTGGTGAGGTACTTGACTGCTGTTTCAATTTCAAAAGTTTTTAGAACTCAGCATGACTACGTCATTGGTGTAATCTTGGGTTTTATTAGGAATTCCTTTTTTTTAAACTTTAAATACCATTACCTCTCATTATTCATGGTTCCCTTCTATTTATCAATTACATCTTTCTGCTCAGCAACATCATCCAAAAACATGGTGCTGGCCTCCATGTACACTGATTGCATTTATAGACACAGAGTGCTGGAGAAACTCAGCGGGTCAGGCAGCATCTGTGGAGAACATGGATAGGTGACATTTCACAGAGTGCTGGAGTAACTCAGCAGGTCAGGCAGCATCTGTGGAGAACATGGATAGGTGACGTTTCACAGAGTGCTGGAGTAACTCAGCGGGTTAGGCAGCATCTCGGGTGCAATAAGTCTTTAGCAAGGCAAATGGCACATTGGCCTTTATTGCACTAAGGTTAGAATTTAAAAGTAAGGTAGTGATGTAACAATTGTACAGGGTATAGGTGTCTATACCTGGAGTACTGCACCCTATTTAAGAAAGGATATACTGGCATTGGAGGCAACCCAAAAAAGATTCACTTGGTTAATTCCTGTGGTAGAAACATAGAAAAATAGGTGCAGGAGTAGGCCATTCGGCCCTTTGAGCCAGCACCGCCATTCAATATGATCATGGCTGAGCATCTAAAATCAGTACCCCGTTCCTGCTTTTTCACCATATTCCTGATTCCTTTAGCCCTAAGAGCTTAATCTAACGAAGAAGGTTCTTCTATCATGAGCAGCTAAATACATTAAATTTAAATTATTTCAAGTTAATTATTTCAAATTAAAAAATGATTTAATTGAAATATATAACATTCTGAAGGAATCTGATGGAGTAGGTGCTGTGATGTTTCGATCAGTGGGAGAATCTCAGTAGTTACATGATTGGTGGTGGGGTGGGTGCTTCGGGCAATAGATGGTGAATCTCTGGAATTCTCTGCTCCAGAGGGTTATGGAGGCTCGATCATCAGGGTATTTAAAGAAGAAGTAGGTTTCAAGGTCAGTTTATTGTCACATGTACCAATTAAGGTACAGTGAAACTTGAGTTGCCATACAGCCATACTCAGTTAATAGCAACAGGACACATAACCACATAAAAATGAACATAAACATCCATCACAGTGGATTCCACATTCCTCACTGTGATGGAAGGCAATAAAGTTCAATATTCTTCCTCTTGTTCTCCCATGGTCGGGGCAGTAAAACCATTCGCAGTCGGGGCGGTTGAAACTCTCTCCGCGGCATGGAGCTCCAGAGTCGGTCTATTCTTACCAGAGACCGTGGTCTTCACGATGTTAAAGTCCACAGGCCTTCGATCCCCGGCAAAGGGATCGTAAGCTCCACGATGTTAAAGTCCCGCAGAATCCTGCCGCTTGGAGCTCCTGTCAGTCTCCAGGAAAGGCTGCCATCTCCACGACGTTAGGCCGCAGTGCGGACAGAGATACGATACGGAAAAAAATCGCATCTCCATCGAGGTAAGAGATTGAAAAAAGTTTCCGCCAACTCTTTCCCCCACCCCCCACATAAAACAAACCAAGGAACACTAAAACATACTTTTAACACACACTAAAAATAACAAAAAGAAGAAAGGACAGACTGACTGTTGGCGAGGCAGCCACTGAAGGTGGTGCCACCAGGTGGTGCCACCACTGCAGGACAGACTGACTGTTGGCGAGGCAGCCACTGAAGGTGGTGCCACCAGGGCTTTCTGGGGAATGGAAGGTGGTGGGAAACTGGCACTGGGTGCTGATGTTGGCTCACGTATCATTCTAGTGAATTGGTTCTGGGATGGAGCCAGTAGAGATTGAGTAGTTCCCTATTTGTCATGTGGATTACCCTGCTCCAGAGCGTCAGCATCACTGATCCTTTGGCTCCAGGAGATGGGGAACGACTAGCTGCCCCTTTTTAATCTCAAAATAAAGGAATGGAGCGCGTGAGATCCATGTAATTTCCTAATTAGTTTTCTGATATCAAGATTGTGAGATTAGTTTTGTAGGAATTGAATGCATAAATGTTTGTTTACTTAATTTTACTTTAACTTTAGGGTTATCTTATTGGAAAATGGATGAGAGGGAACTCTACTACTCTTTACCGAAGAACAAGGAGACGGATCTTTCTGATGTATTCTCTCCCTCCAAAACTGACAAAACACTGCACGTATGTAGGAAATGCTTCACTAAGCAGCCAGTCTACTTTCAGTGATATATCACTGAGGAAATCTGTGTACGCTAGAAAGAAAGTAAAACTGTTAATTTTCACAGAGAAGCTGTTTTATTTCCAGCTGTTTCCCAAATACCTGAATTCTTGAATGGATTCAAATGATGTCTTGAGGCATAATTCTATCATTTTTCTTTTATAATTTAAGAATCTAAAACATTGCTTCCAGGCTTTAATTTGTCTCTTCCTTTTGGACATAAAACTATGAATTTACTACAATGCATGTGAAGTGGGAAAACAAGGAACAGCAGATGCTGGTTTGTAGAAAAAGAAGGGCCTCTTGTGCAGTTATGTTAATGGAGAAGCAGCAGTGGGGATGAGCGTGGCTAACCAACTGCAGCGTTGAAACTGGCTGGCTGCAAGTTTTATGCAACCTCTTCTTATACCAACATGATGTTGTCAGGTGTGACAGCATGTAATTATTTAAGTATTTGGTCAACCCTGCTGGCTGCATTTAACATCAGATGTAGCTTTGGAAACTTTTTGCATTTGTTTTTTATTTTTAATTGGGGGAATTTAACCAGAAAAATAACTAACCGATCACACCTGATAGACGTATATGAAACTGAGAGGTATAGATAGTATATACAGCCAAAACCTTCCCAGCATAGAAATATCAAATACTAGAGGGCTTGGCTTTAAGATGAGAGGGGCAGTTTAACGGAGATTAGTTGGGCAAGTTTTCTTTGTAGAGTGGGTGGAGGGTGCTTGGAACTCGCTGCCAGGGGTAGTGGTGGAAGCAAATGTCCACTGCTCTACCCCCTCCCCCATGGTGGTCCCCTCACACTGGGCTGTTCTACCCCCTCCCACACGGTGGTCCCCTCACACTGGGTTGTCCATTGCTCCACCCCCCTCCCTCACGACGGTCCCCTCACACTGGGTTCTCCATTGCTCTACCCCCCTCCCCCACGACAGTCCCCTCACACTGGGTTGTCCATTGCTCTACCCCCCTCCCCCACGACGGTCCCCTCACACTGGGCTGTTCTACCCCCCTCCCCCACGACGGTCCCCTCACACTGGGCTGTTCTACCCCCCTCCCCCACGACGGTCCCCTCACACTGGGCTGTTCTACCCCCTCCCCCACGACGGTCCCCTCACACTGGGTTGTCCATTGCTCTACCCCCCTCCCACACGGTGGTCCCCTCACACTGGGTCCCCATTGCTCTTCCCCCTCCCCCACACCATGTCCTCCATTGTTCCATCTCTCGGCAGTGACGTCTTCACTTCCACGTGTCTGTCCTCATCCGTCGGTCTGCGCCATCATCGACCGCCGCACCGACCTCTCCACTAACGCTGCCGGGTCCTCTCCATGGTGCCGACCCAGGCCCCAGCCACGTGCTCCACAGGCCCGGGCAATGATGGCCGCGGGCTTCGTCGAGCCACGAAGCTGCACCTCTGACGATGAAGGCTTCACCACGCGAGTAAAGGGATATGGGCCTAAAGTTGACAAATGGGCAGATTGGTATCAGTGTCAGCTTGTTGTAATGCTGTGATTTTAAATTCAAAATCATGAAAACAATTTGCTTGTGTAAAAAACGTTACCAATTAAACTGCTGATATAATTTCAATCATGACTCGTGCATTACTTTTTTTTTAAAAAAAAGGATAAATATTGTTAGAAACAAGGAACTGCAGATGCAAGGAAAGACACAAAATGCTGAGTAACTCAGCAGGTCGGGCAGCATCTGTGGAGAACATGTATAGGTGATGTTTTCGGTTGGGACTCTTCTTCAGACTGAATAATAACTATAACATTGTCTATCAATAGAGTAGATTAGATTTTTATCTTACAACATTTTTGTATTAACCAGGATAGTTTTGATTGGCTGAATTGCCTCCTATGTCATGATTCCATAAAATGCAATGAATGCGAAGTGGTTTTGTTCATTTAGGCAGAGAGTCAGCACCTTGGCAATCCGGACTGTCTTCATGCCAGTGGGTTTCAGAATAGTTCAGAGAGAGCTCCAACTCCCAAGAGAACCAGACATTTTAATTTCACACTTGATGAGCAGCCAACTCCAGCCATCTATCTCTGTGGCTGCATGGCTCGTGAATGCTCTGCAATACAAACCTCAGTTAGAAACATAGAAACATAGAAAATAGGTGCTGGAGTAGGCCATTCGGCCCTTCGAGCCTGCACCGCCATTCAATATGATCATGGCTGATCATCCAGCTCAGTAACCTGTACCTGCCTTCTCTCCATACCCCCTGATCCCTTTAGCAAAAAGGGCCACATCTAACTCCCTCTTAAATATAGCCAATGAACTGGCCTCAACTACCTTCTGTGGCAGAGAATTCCACAGACTCACCACTCTCTGTGTGAAGAAATGTTTTCTCACCTCGGTCCTAAAAGACTTCCCCCTTATCCTTAAGCTGTGACCCCTGGTTCTGGACTTCCCCAACATCGGGAACAATCTTCCCGCATCTAGCCTCTCCAACCCCTTAAGAATTTTATATGTTTCTATAAGATCCCTCCTCAGTCTTCTAAATTCCAGCGAGTATAAGCCTAGTCTATCCAGTCTTTCTTCATATGAAAGTCCTGCCATCCCAGGGATCAATCTGGTGAACCTTCTCTGTACTCCCTCTAAGGCTAGAATGTCTTTCCTCAGATTAGGAGACCAAAACTGTACGCAATACTCCAGTTGCACCAATGTAACCTGCAGCGACAGGCTTAGGTGAAACATTTGTTGTTAGAGTGTTTTCAATCTTTATCTTCTGCAGACTTTGTTTCTAAGCATGTGTAATGAGTCGGCCGCATCTTCTGTCACCAAACCATGTGATTGCAGTTTCCTAACTTATAAACTTGTGTTCACCACTTTCTGCCGTGTGTTTCCACATTTCATTCATACTTGCTGACAAGGTTAAGATATTCCCTTATCTCACCAATTATTAGAACAAAAAAATCTAAGGGAATAGTTTCTGAGATTGGTTTGCTTTCTTAATTACCTTAAAATATTTTCAAGACTTGCATTAAGCTGGGCCATATCACGAGAGTGAGAAAAACAAAAGTGTTTATTTTTAGTTTCCAGCAGACTCTCAGTGTGAGATTCCATCGCTGAAGGAGATATATTGTATGAAGCAGAAGGACAAAGCGAGTCCGTCTGCCTGGGATTCTTGTTCACCTCCACGCCTTCATTCACCTCCACAGGTAAGACAATTTTGTTCAATGCAACCACATTTTGGAAACACGAGAGACTGCAAATGCTGGAATCTTGAGCAAAACCTAAAGTGCTGGAGGAACTCTGGCTCAGCAGCATCTGTGGAAGGAAATGGATGGGCAACATGTCTGCAAGGGACCCTTCTTCACACTGATGGATTAAGGGGGTGAAAGCTGGAAAGGTGAGGTGCTGCCTGACCTGCTGAGTTACTCCAGCATTTTGTGTCTATGGGGAGGTGGCAACTGGGCAACTGCCTTTTAGACATATTAGCAGCAGATCTCACATTTTTAATGAATAGTTTTGGGAATTAGAAGAATGTGGTGTACTGAAACGTTTAAGTTTGAATTGCGGAAGCTAAGGCAAAGTTCAAGAACAAGTTTTTGTACCTTTTAAGATAGTTTTAGTGTTGGGAGGTCAGAAAGTTTAGCAATAGAATATCTGAAGGCAATTACTGGATGTCCTGGAGCAGAGGAGATACAATGTACAGTGGTTCAGAAGCAAAATAACTCGCTGAGATTGATCTGAGTTAAACTGGGATGAGTGAAAACCCTTGTGGCAAGGAATGTGTGTATTTTGGTGGTTCATTAATCTCCACAGGGCTTTCGAAGGTTGTGGAAAACCATTGGAGATTGTCACTGGAAAGGTAGGGAATACTTAATACAGGATAGGTTCCAGGTGGTTGGGTTTAGGTCGGGTAAAACTTTGGACTGATGTGGACACAGTGAGATGTGGTTTTGGCACCACTCAAGCAGGTATTCTATCACTCCTGTGTATGTTGACCCATCACCATCAGTAAGTCAGCCAACCACGGTGGTGTCATCGGCTAATTAATAGATATCCACACAGTCAGCTACCCAGGACCGAGTTTAGAAATAATTTCTTCATCTAGGGAAAAAGTTACACAAGATGTTTGTGGAGGTTCTTTTGCTGCATTCAAGCCTGAGATTGATTGTGTCAGAGGCACTCAGCAAGTCAGGCAGCATCTGTGGAAGGTGAGGCAAACAGGCAGCATCTGTGGAAGGTGAGGCAAACGTTAATGTTTCAGGTCAAAGCCCCTTCTTTGGACCAGAAATGTTAACAGTCTCTCATTTCACTGAGTGATGTTTCCAGCATTCTATATTTTTATTTTGGATTTCCAGCAATCTACAGATTATTTTAATTTTCACAGACATTATTGGATTTTAAGGGGTTGTTAGACAAGTGTGGGATGAAGGGGTACTGAGGTAGAAGTTCAGCTATCATCTTATTCACTGGCTGAGAAGGCATTACGGACTGCATGGCTTCTCATATTTTGTATGTTCTTATTTGAAAGAACAGTTGATATTTGTTTATAAGTGTAAATCATCTTCATATTTGAATGAAGATTTACATTAAAAGTTGATCTGTTATCTTTTCTTGTCCTCCTAAGGTTTTAACACTTGATCCAATGCTTCACATGAAACCAACTGCAACATTTTCTCCACATGATCGTTGTGGTACCCCGCTGGTGGTCTCTGAATGTGATACACTGTCTTCAGCTAGCCCAGACTCTCTCATCAGTGTAACCACACAAAGCTGTTACCACCCGAAATCAAATTCGTATGTATGTACTATTCCAGAATCAGGATTGGTAGATACTTCCAAATGTACTGTACAGAAAAGCTCAGCACCTTCTCAAAGCTGGAATTGCCATTTTGCTTCTCCGTCTTCCACTGTTGTCCAAGGTCCAATGTACAATGTCCAACATTGTACAAGCTTGAAACAAAGTCGGCTTGCAAGCACCTTGCAAGGGCAAGGCAGGGACAGCTGTTCCACATTGACTCCATCATCTGTGCCTTGCCTTGAGTTGAGGAGTGAAAAGAATATAAATGGATCATTGAACTATGACGTTTCTGCTTCATCTCCTGAGGATCCCATTGCACTATCAACGTAAGTGAACACTTTGTGAAAATACCTCATTGTTTAAGAAACCTCTTAGGTTTACATTGGTTGGAATCTATCAATAGTCCCAACTGTTTTAGTTATCTTATGTAAGCAAGGTTTCCGTATGTTTCCAGTCAGCATTGAATGCAGACTTGAACATTATAGCAGAGGTCAGTTAGGGAACTGTAAATTTGTTTACACAGATTTCAGAGGCTTAATGTGACTAAACTATATGCTTATGCAATTTATTTTTTTGCATCATAAACTTAAATTCATGTTATTTATTTTAAAACTGTTGTTTCTAGTGCTCGCCTAAACTTGCGTGAGAAGCATGCACGTCATGTGGCCGACATAAGAGCGTACTACGAGGCAGAAATCGACAGCCTTATGAAGAAACTGGATACTTTAAGTTCACCTCCAGCAATATTTGAAGCAGAGAAACATAACCAGAATCTTTCCAAAAGGTAGTTTTTTGTTTCAAATAAAAATAAAATTAAAAAATATATATATATTTTTTCTTAACATCACTTACTGTTCTTGCGTGTAATTTTTTGAAATATAACCAAAAAATATATTTGCTCTAGTTCTATTATACATTTAAAAATATATATTTGCTTAAAATAGTCGAAATATAATTAGAAAATTAACATATACAGGAGTATTTTGACCTGTTCAACAGCATGATAGTCCAGATGCATCAGAATAGTGTGTCATTAGCCACTGGTAGCAATAAATGGTACTTGACTAAAGCTAAACTTGGAGAACAAAAATACTGACAACATTTAAACTGGTGCGGGAGATGGTGGGAAATGATCACGTTGTACAGTTCTTGTCTCCTGAAATGTCTTGTGCATTGACTGTCTTTAGTGGCTTATTGAAGTGGTCATTTTTCATACCGTGTGATAATGGATAATTCCACTCTGAGAAGTTATTACAAATAATTATTTTCAGATATCTGCATGTGTAAGTTTAAAATGGTCACTGGAGGCTGATCAGGATTGGGAACTTGGAATGTATTTATTTACTCTACATCCCCAGGTTAAGAATATTGGCAGAATTGTTTCCCATCACCCACAGGTATTATTTTCTGAGCATTGACAATAACTTTGAAACTGTTGCAAGACTTTCACGGCTACTTTGGATTTTTCAGATGTGAACAACTAGAAAGAACATTAACTGAAGCTGCCACGGTAATTCAGGATCTTGAGAACAAGAATTCCTTAATGGAAATGCAATTGGTGAGTCAAAGTTCTTTAAGTAAGAGAGTAGAATTTGTTATCATTTGGAACAAATACTACAATTCATTCTTGATAAAACTGCTGCTTTAGTCCTAAGTGGAGTCTGTACCATAGGTTAGAAGATTTTTTGAGGATAATAAGTGCCATCCCCAGTAATGCCAGTTCGTTTCTTTTTTTTTCATGTTATTTACTAACTGTTGGAAATGACACTTGTCCTTTTGACCAGGCTGACTGGCCCGCGCGTTACGATACAGTTAGTACCACGGCCAAAGTATTACAACAGCGCCTCGATGAAATGCGCAAAGACAGCAAGGAGAAAGATGGCATGGTCAACAAACTCAACAGCAGGCTGAAAGACCTCGAAGAGGCTTTTGAAAAAGCTTACAGACATTCTGATAACAAAGATGCCAGAAGAAAACAAGAACACAAAATATTGCAGGATGTGAGTTAAAAATTGTTGTAATTAATTAATTTAGCTTGTGAGAACAGATTCTACTATTTGTGCTCAACTACTTCTTGCTGTAGATTTTTTTCGGAGAGTACTTCATCTTTAATTTGGTTTGAAGGTTTGAATTTAAGGATGGATATTTTGCATTGCAGCTGCTTAAAGAGTACGAATCATTGGGGAAAGAGCATGAAAGTGTCAAGGTAATTTCCCAATGTCTTTTGCAGTTTGGGTTCACCATATGATTATGTAAGAAGGAATTCATTGGCCACATCTGATCCACGCAGCTCACACAAGCAATCCAGTTAGTCCCCTTCCCCCCTCCCCATTGCCCTATTTGCTTTTCCTTTCAGTTACTTATGCAATCCCCTTTTGACCGCTATAATCGAACCTGCTCTGCAGTTTAGACATCCACTACTTACTATGTAACTTTAAAAAAAAGTCCTCCTGTCAGTTTTGGTTCTTATTCCACTCATCTTGATTCAAAGTCAACTAGTTTTTCTCCCTTCCACCAAAAGAAGCACTTCTTGCCCTATTGACTCTGGAAGCCCTTCATAATTAAAAAAAATGTAACATTAAAATCCTAGAAATGCCCAGCATACGAATGGTCCCGTGGCCCACCTTCCCCATGTCAATCCTGATGTCTAGTTATTGCTAATATTTGCCAGCATTAGTGGCCTTTCCTATTCAAAGACAAGTCCAAAACATCTTTTTTCCCCTCTGTGTAATGCATAAATGGGCCATTCTTTGGAAAGTAAACCAAAATGTCACACATGTGACCAGACATCATCACATAAAGTAACACATTAAAAAATTATTGTAAGAGATTAATCTTATTCATTGCTATTTTCCTACCTAGAGAACTATAATGCATGTCTGCTAAAGATATGAACATTCTAGCTTTTTTAAATTCACAGAATTTGTAAGATAAAACTGAGATATGAAAAAATGCTTCCGTGTGAGGTCACACACGTGACCAGTCAAATTTGACCTCTGATCCTAAACAAACATTGTCTGCATAACATTAAAAAATTTCTCTTGATAAACATTGACATATATAAGTCATATATACAGTGCAAAACAATATACCTGTAATGCTTTCAGAATTAGAAGAGATGTATTCCACAATTTTTCCTATTTTTTGGTCATACACGTGACTAAGAATTACCCAAATGTAGACACTGTCAACAGTTGTTCTTATTTTCTTTCTTGCCCAGGAAACTTTAAATACTACTGAAGATAAACTGTACGATGCAAATTCTCAGATTTCTGAGCTGAAAAGGTTAGATAATAATATTTTGTTTTATCACACAATGGAAGCTTGGCAAAATCCTATTTTGTACGTAATTTTAAACGTGAGTTTTGATACTTTACAATGATGATGTTTAGAAAATGTAATATTTGGCTAAGATCAGGCTTCTTTGACACTCCATTTTGCTGTGTTGAGCCAATGTTTTCTTTCCATGTTACAAGTTGCATATACTCTAA
Source organism: Rhinoraja longicauda (assembly GCF_053455715.1). Classification (NCBI taxonomy): domain Eukaryota; kingdom Metazoa; phylum Chordata; class Chondrichthyes; order Rajiformes; family Arhynchobatidae; genus Rhinoraja; species Rhinoraja longicauda. The sequence goes on from NC_135977.1 coordinate 635,825, forward strand.
TGCAGCAGAGGCATGACATTTCTTCCTGTGCTGTTATCTTTCACAGTCTAATTAACTGACCATAACCCACATCGGAATGCAGCGCTAGAGACCATTCCGTCGTTGCCTGCCCTGTATGGAGAAATCCAATATCGTTCCTTGCATTTGTATAACTCTTATTTTCAAAAATTGACCTAATTCTGTTTTGAAATCCACAATTGACTCTGCATACCACCTCAATAGACAATAGGTGCAGGAGGAGGCCATTCGGCCCTTCGTGCCAGCACCGCCATTCAATGTGATCATGGCTGATCATTCTCAATCAGTACCCCGTTCCTGCCTTCTCCCCATACCCCCTGACTCCGCTATCCTTAAGAGCTCTATCTAGCTCTCTCTTGAATGCATTCAGAGAATTGGCCTCCACTGCCTTCTGAGGCAGAGAATTCCACAGATTCACAACTCTCAGACTGAAAAAGATTGTCAGTTTGTACATTCCAGATCATAGTCGTCACTCCATAACATATATTTTTGTTAAATCTCTTGATATTTCGCCATTCAATTTGAATGCTTTAAATTTTTGAAATCTGTGCTTATGGGACCGGCTTCTCTTGATTTACTTATTTAAAAGTGATCAGATTTTGAATACCTCTTAAAACCTATAAAGTTTCCTGCAAAACTACCACAGTTTGAGACTATAAGACACAGGAGCAGTATTAGGCCATTTGACCCATTGAGTCTGCTCTGCCATTCGACCGTGGCTGATCAATTTTTCCCCCTCAACCGCATTCTCCTTCTCCCCATAACCTTTGACGCCCGTACTAATCAAGAATCTATGGCAATATATTGTTCCAAATCCTGTGTGCTTTAATTTCAAGACTTCTTATGTTGGAGTCATATCAAATGTTTTCTGAAAGTCTAAATATGCCAAATCGACTGGTCCTTCCTTATCTGTTGTACTAATTACATCCTCAAAAAAAATCACTGGTGGATTTGCAATGCTTGCTTTCTCCTTCATCAATCAATATAACTTTGTCCAACCCTGTCAATGCTTTCCAAGTTCTGTAATAACATTTTCTGTAATTCTCTGTTTTGTTCCATCCCTTTAACTGAATGTAGTTTTAAAGGGTAAGTAGAGCTTACAAATAACCTACATTTAATTAGTCATTGTATTTAGTCACAGTTGTATCCATGTGGAGTATCTGTACTTCCCAACTTGTTCAAGCCAACCAATTTGCCAACCTGAGCTAGCCCTATTTGCTACATTTGGCCCCTAAACCTCTAATCCATGTAACTGTCTAAATGTATTTTAAACATAATTATACCCAGTTTTATCACTTTCTCTGGCAGCTTGTTCCATGTTGGTTCTTGATCCCCTTTAAACGTTTCCCTCTCGCCTTGAATCATGTTCTCTAGTTTTTGGTGGGAAAACACTGACCATTCACCTTGTCCATGCCCTCATGATTCCACATATTATTTATAAGGTCTCCCTCAACCACCTGCACTTCAGTAATATAATTGTTTATTCTCTTTTCAGAGTTGTTTCAAAACTCGAGGCTCAGATTAGACAAGCAGACCATGAGAAAAACTACATAAAGGTTCGGACTGGTGCAGATGGTTGTTTACGTACATCGAACACCAGGTAAAGGGCTAAGCGAGTCAAAGCTTATGTTTTCAAAAACATTTTTACATAAAACTTCTACATAAAATTCCCTTTCATGGCTTTTGACCATATCTGTGATTTCCCCAGATCTTGACCTATCAATAGCAAACTTGAATATACTCATTGAAGCATCCTCATCTTTCAAGGGTAGGGAATTGTAAAGCTTCACGATCCTCCACGTTACACTCCTTCACTCACTTAAAGGTCTGCTCCTTGTTCTGAAACATGTGGCTTCCAGCTCCAGCTAGTTGAAAGAGTCTTGCAGCATTTACTCTGTTGAGAATATATAAGATTGGCTTTTGTTTTATTAAACATAAGACGTACAGGTATGTAGGTTAATTGACTGGGTATATGTGAAAAATTGTCCCTAGTGTGTGTAGGATAGTGTTAGTGTGCGGGGATCACTGGGCGGTGCGGACTTGGTGGGCCGAAAAGGCCTGTTTCCGCGCTGTATCTGAAATATGAAAAAATATGAAATAAGAGAATGTTGGCTCGTTAGACAATTATCCTTCATCTTCATAAGACAGCCAACTCAGGAATTAGCAAAGGTAACTTTTAATTTATGCTCCCATTGGAGAAGTTTAAACAGGCAAGTCATGTGGATAAAACATTGAATTAAATAATCATGGGCTAATCAATATTTTGCCTTTCATGATGTATCTGAATTGTTTCATTGTTCTCTTGTTTAAAAACAGCTTTTTCCACCACCATGATGCAGATCATTCTCCTGTAAAATCTCCTGCTGATGTGGCGAGACGCAAGTGGCTGGTTCCAGGTTCTGATTATTCCATCTTCACAGGACAACCTTTAGAGAACAACTATGGTGCTTCTGGCGACGGATTTGAGGAAACTCACTTGCATCCCAGAAGGTCAGCCCACAGCTTTACTAGAGACATAAAAACAGAAAATGCAGGTAACAGCAAATTAGGCAACGGCAATGGAGACAAAAACAGGGAATTGGCCTTTATGTTCAGTCTCTCATCACAACTGGAAAAGTGAGAAAACAAAGTGTTTTAAGTTGCAGAGAAATGGGGAATGTGGGGGAGAGGAATGGGAAAGTCCTCAATATCCAGTGCGAAGAAGGGTCTCGACCTGAAACGTCACCTATTCCCTCTCTCCTAGATACTGCCTGACTTGCTGAGTTACTCCAGCATTTTGTGATACCTTCGATTTGTACCAGCATCTGCAGTTATTTATTTTCCTACACAATATCCAGATGATGTAAGCTGTTAACTATGGCTGAACTGTTTCTTCAATACGAGGACCAAAACTTTGCACAGCCTCAACTACATCCTGTGCAATATGACGACTCCGTTTTTAAGCTTTATCAGTAAAGGCTCGATATCATTTCCCTTAATTACAAGCTCCTCCTGATTTTAAAAAAAATGTGTTTCATGTACAAGAAAGCCCAGTCCATGTTTGCTCAGCAAAGCCTCACACTTTCCTAAAATAAACCCCCACCTGCACAGTTCTTGCCCACTCACTCAATTTTTCTATATCCTGTGGCAGAATCAAAATAGCCTTGCATTCTACCCACCTATTTTCATCTTATTGCCAAACTTGCAATGCTTATATTCTGCCTCATCCCACATCATTAATATAGATAGTAAATGATTGAGGGCTCAGAACTACCCCACTAATTCAGTCTTTCCCAACGAAAAGGGATCCACTTATTTAGACTCTGTCTTCAATGTGATAACGTCTTCAACCCATTAAACACCCAGAGTTCTTCTCTTGTACACAAGTCTTTGACCCTGCACCTGATCAAAATCCTTGCACTTAAACATTAACTTTGTTTCTCTGTCCATAGAAGTTGCTTCACAAGCTGAGTAGATACAGCATTCCCTGATTATATTTTGAATTTTCAGCGTCTTCAATTCTTATTCTTGCACCAGGCATGCTTTCAGCTTTGTAGGAAAAAAAACTGCAGATGCTGGTTTAAATTGAAGATAGACACAAAATGCTGGAGTTACTCAGCAGGTCGGACAGCATCTCTGGAGAGAAGGGATGGGTGACTTTTCTTCAGCCATGTTTCTTCAGCCATGTCGAGACCCTTCTTCAGCCATGCTTTCAGCTTTATGCTGTAATCTAAAGCATTGAAAAATACTTTGTTACTGTATCGATGGTTTTAAGTGATTTAAGATAGCTACCCAGGTGCAGCTCACAATTAGTTTAATCATTTAAAGGCAGGACAATGTCTATAATAATTGGATTTATGTAAAAGTCCACCTGGTTCATTAATATCACTAAAGGGAAGGCATTTGGTGTACTCATCATTACTGGTTTATCCAGGCTGTGGCACGGCACAAGAATGCTGTTTGTGTTGCTGCCTGGTTTGGTGAACAGCTCCTTTTAATGTGACATTTGCATTGCAGCAACTGAGAGAACTTCCAAATTACTCTGTTCCTGCTTCCTACTTTAAATTGTACATTTCACCCAAAATGTTTGATTTTCAATTTTGTGACATCTATTTTTCATCTTCACAGCCTGTGACCTTCTAAAGAATATGAATACTCCTAACATTTGTAAATGCTGGAAGTCATGCCTCCTGTCCCCACATCTAGTTCATTAGGTCAAAGGTTAAATCTGTATAACTGTTTGTAAGCTTTCTCTTCTCTGGCACATATAATTATCCATGGAGAATTGAGTATTAAGTTCTAATTGAGTATTAAGAAACAAAATCTTTTTCTTGGGCTTAAAAAGGCAGGTCATAGAATAGCACCAGCAATTGTAGCTATAATTTAGTTCACATTTCATAATCATACCGTGTGTTTATATTGTATTGATTGTTGTGGAAACAGTCTATGCTAACTTGATAAAATTACATCCTCTTATTATAGACCACAGTTTTTTAAGTGTATAATGAGAACAACCTCCTATTTCATCTACATGAGAATGTACCCCCTGTTTGAACGTTTATCCTTTATTAACGGAATCAACCAGTCCTGGTGAAGCTGTTCCCAGGGAGATCTTGCTTGTGGTATAAATATTATTGCAATCATTTAATACAAAGATATAATAATAATACTAATAAACATTTATTTTTTATAGCGCTTTTCCAAATGCTCAAAGACGCTTTACAAAAACAGTCAAGACATAAAAACAAACAGACGAACTGTCTTGACGGAGAAGCGGCGAACAAATAGCGCCAGCGTCCTCTCACGTCAGGGTCCGGCAGTAGACAATAAAGAACACAAGACACACAATTACAATTTTTAACACAAACAGCCATCACAGTGATTGCTCCAGGCACACCACACCCTCATTGTGATGGAAGGCAAAGAAAAGTCTTATCTCCTCCTCATTCTTCTCCCGTGGTGCCACGAGGCGATCGAGGCTCCCGACTTTTGAAGCCCCCACCGGGCGATGGAAAGTCCCAGGGCCGAGCCGAGCAGGCCGATGAAAGTCCTGAGCCCCCACCGGGCGATGGAAAGTGCCGCGGCCAGGCCACGCAGGGCGATGAGGGGCCTGCGAGCGGGTCAATCAAACCTCGCGCTTCGGGGCGGTCGAAGCTGCTACGGCTGGAGCTCCCGAAAGCCGGTCGCCAGCCAGGGACCTGCGAACTCCCAATGTTGCGGTCTGCAGGGCCCACGGCCGAAGCCTCCGAGATGGTAAGTCCAGGCCCTGCGACCGGAGTCTTCAAGGTCGATCCCAGCTGGAGGCTGCCGACTCCACGGTGTTAGGCCGTAGCGCGAACGGAGACACAACACGGTAAAGGTCGCATCTCCGTTGAGGAGGAGATTAGAAAAAAAGGTTTCCCCCACCCCCCCACCACCCCCCACATATACAGAGTTAAAAATAAATCAAAAGAAACATTTAAACGATAACAAAGACAAAAACAAAAAAAAAGACAGAGAGACTGCCGGTGAGCCACAGCTGCAGAACGTAGCCACGCCCCCACAAGATCCATTTTATATTTGCCCATGAGATGTAGATTAAACTTGCATTGCTGATATTTATTGCCCATCCCTAAGTGCCACTGAATTGTTCAAGAGTCAATAACGGGGGGGGGGGGGGGGGGAACGAGGGTGGTCCTGGTGCTTTGTAACTTTGTCAATGCCCCTTATGTGGCGACTATTTACATACCTTGCAAGCAAAGAATTTCACTGTGACTTGTCACATGTGGCAATAAAGTATTCAATTCAATTGAATAACGTTGATGGGCTGAAAGAACTAGAATAGGTTGGCTGGGTATGTGGCAAATGTCCTTCCCAAAGGGCGTTGATGTTCTTTTAACCAAATTGGTAATATTATGGTTGCTGTTACTAGATATTTTTTAAACTTCTGCATTTAATTATTTACTACTTGGAATTTAAATTCTCTAGTCTCCACTTTGGGATTCAAACGTATTTCGCTGGATCGGAATTTGTTGGAATATTGTGGCCACTAGCTATGCTGGTATAAAGCTAGAGGTTTTACAGGATCACAGACGATACTTAGAAAAGGTCCTTTCTCGTTTGTTATTCTGCCCAGGTACCATTCTCCACCAGAGAAAGATCATCCCTGCACTCAGCAAGATTTTTCAAATGACTTGGACTTGTCAACTCCTCCCATTCTGAGAGCATTGAAACAATTTGATGGGAGAAAGGTTTCTGAAAGTTGGGGAGTACAAACACCATTACACTATGTGTCAGCAGCAAGAGATGGTGCAAGTAAGCACAGCTTATTCTGTTCACCCTGCCATGCTTGTTTTGTTGTTTGTATTGAATCTAAGTTCATTTAAACTATTTTTTTTAACAGATGTTAGATATATTGGTGTCATTATATAATTGCAAATTATTACAATGGCACTGCATCTGTGTTTTTGCACGTGCAATATTCCTTTAGTATTTTGTAAATAATGGGGTGTGACGTTAACAATGATGAATGCACCTCAATGCCACTAAGGAAGATTATGCCTTAACACTGTCAGAGTTTCAGCCAAAGAAGGTAGCGTTGAGATTTTGGTTGACTTAAAATTGATAATGAGATTATATTTAAAAGGCTAGCAGCTAAATCTCTCAATGTGAGTGGGCAGAAAGGCAGACTTGCAGACACAGCAAACAGTGGCAAAGTTGTGAATAGTGAAAGACACAAAGTGCTAGAGTAACTCAGCGGGTCAGGCAGCATCTCTGGAGAACATGGACAGGTGGCGTTTTGGATTGAAGGTTGTCAAATAATTCAGCAGGATCTAGAGCAGTTAGAAAAGTGGGCAGAGAAATGCCTTGTGTAATTTTGCAATTTGAACACAAGCTGAACAACTGGGAGAGGCAAGGAACCACAAAACTCCACTGAGTTACGCCAGCACGTTGTGTTGTCTTCTGAATAACTCTTGAGTGGGACTATCTTGAAATGCAGACATTTACTGTAGATATTGTTTCTGGGGATCCAATGGAGTTTAATCGAGAGAAAGAGGTCAGCGATAGAGGCATGACTGGAAAATTGGTGGACCAATGATCAGCTCCATCACCCTTCTGTGGGGTTCAATTTCACAAGTCTGTCTAGGAAGAAGTTGTATAATTTGCTTCAGAAATGAAACATTTATCGATGAAAGTGACAATGTCAATTATTGCTGTAAGCAGACGTCATGAAACGCACACAGACCTTAGGATTTGAGGACTCCAGCTTTAGTAGATGCCAATCAATGGACTCGAGTAAGGATCGAACAAGATCAAAAGGCAACAGTTCTCCTTCAGGCCAAAGATCATCATCTGTGCCCCCTTCAAACAGGAAGTCAACACCCACTTCTACTCCAAGTAAGTATGTTTCTGTAACCCTTTAGAAAGGTTTAACTGTTTGCTTATTGACCATCTATAATTTAGTTAAATATTTTCTTCATATTTATTAGTCTCTATTTACTTTTTCTGCATTGGGTTCTATACTTCTGACAATGAAAAGTCAATGTAAATAGTTGTTAGTAAAACCTAAATGTTGGTTTATATCCTTGTCTCGAATAATTTCTGAATGTTGCATATCCTGCTTAACAACTCTGTTCCCATTATAGAATTACCAATGTTTTGATCAGGAGGAGATCTGGGTGCTGGGGAGCTGTGGGTGCTGGGGAAATGGGTGCTGGGGAACGGTGCTGGGGAGCTGTGGGTGCTGGGGAGCTGTGGGTGCTGGGGAGCTGTGGGTGCTGGGGAGCTGTGGGTGCTGGGGAGCTGTGGGTGCTGGGGAGCTGTGGGTGCTGGGGAGCTGTGGGTGCTGGGGTGCTGGGGAGCTGTGGGAGCTGTGGGTGCTGGGGAGCTGTGGGTGCTGGGGAACGGTGCTGGGGAGCTGTGGGTGCTGGGGAACTGGTGCTGGGGAGCTCTGGGTGCTGGGGAGCTGTGGGTGCTGGGGAGCTCTGTGCTGGGGAGCTCTGTGTGCTGGGGAGCTGTGGGTGCTGGGGAACTGGTGCTGGGGAGCTGTGGGTGCTGGGGAGCTCTGTGCTGGGGAGCTCTGTGTGCTGGGAAGCTGTGGGTGCTGGGGAACTGGTGCTGGGGAGCTGTGGGTGCTGGGGAACTGGGTGCTGGGGAGCTGTGGGTGCTGGGGAGCTCTGTGCTGGGGAGCTGTGGGTGCTGGGGAGCTGTGGGTGCTGGGGAGCTGTGGGTGCTGGGGAGCTGTGGGTGCTGGGGAGCTGTGGGTGCTGGGGAGCTCTGTGTGCTGGGGAGCTCTGTGTGCTGGGGAGCTCTGTGTGCTGGGGAGCTGTGGGTGCTGGGGAGCTGTGGGTGCTGGGGAGCTGTGGGTGCTGGGGAGCTGTGGGTGCTGGGGAGCTGTGGGTGCTGGGGAGCTGTGGGTGCTGGGGAGCTGTGGGTGCTGGGGAGCTCTGGGTGCTGGGGAGCTGTGGGTGCTGGGGAGCTGTGGGTGCTGGGGAGCTGTGGGTGCTGGGGAGCTCTGGGTGCTGGGGAGCTCTGGGTGCAGAGCAGAGGCAGAGTCTCGACCAGAATGGTCAACCATCTCTCTTCCCCCACAGAATTTGAAGAGATTGCAGAGCCCAGCTGATAGATAACAACTAATTATTCAAATTGTTATAACATTGCGCTCTCCCCGTCTTTGCTAGCCAAACGCAACACTTTGCTAACATCATTGTCTGCTAAGTCAAGTCCCAAGCGTTGCCCTAAAGAAAACCTGTCACCTGGATTTAATCATCTCCTTGGCAAAGAAGAAAACACAGTGACAAGGTAACTAATGTTGTGTATGTGTTAGTGTGTTCCGGTCAAAATAGCTGATATTTCCGAATGCCTCAGTAAATTTCTTATCAGTAAAAAATGGGTTTTCCACAATTGTATTGAAAATCCCTTTTGTGATGTTCAAGGTGATTTTTTAATATAACTTTTCCATTCATGATTGGTAAGGCAGTTTTCCCAGTTCAACTAAATACATAAATGATTTTTTTTTTAAATTAATATTTGACTCGATTGGCTTTTGAATAAGTTGGTTTTGAGAAGATTGATGAGGACACAGCTGCAGACGTGGTACATCTAGATTTCAACAAGGCATTTGATAAGTTTCCACACGATAGGCTGCTCTGGAATGTTAGATTGCCAAGGACCCAGGGACAGCTTGCCCTAACTAGGTCTGGTTGAGCAGGCTAGGTCTTTATTCCTTGGGGCGCAGGACACTGAGGGGTGATCTTATAGAGGCGTATAAGATCAAGATGGGGATAGATAGGGTGAATGTCATTTACCCAGAGTAGAGGAATCAAGAACCATATTTAAGGTGAGTGGGGAAAGATTTAATAGGAATCTGAGCGGCATCTTTTGTAGAAAGGTTGGTGGGTGTATGGAATGAGCTGCCAGAGGAGGTAGTTGAGGTCACTACCTTGTTAAATGTTGTGAGAGTCTCTGCCTCCACCACCTCTCAAACTGTTTGTTCCACTTGTTGTTTTGTTTTCCTCTTCTATCATCTTTAACTCTCTTGCTTTTTCAACTCTGTGCTTCCTGGTTGGGTATCTTCATTATGGAGCAACGTTTCTCACTATCCACCCTTCCTATGCCCCTCATAGTTTTGTTACCCACTATCCTGCCCCCCCTCAGCCTCCTAACCCCCAAGAAAAACAAACCCAGACTCTCCAGTCTCTCCTCAGAACCAAAACATAACATCCCAAACACATCTGCATGCTACCACTCCAGTGCAATGACATGGAATAATGACTTTGCAATTAAACTAGGGGTCTGAACAGCAAGGAGTTTTGTAAAAAAATGATTATGGATTTACTTTCTTCACAAAATCATTTTATTTTTAGGTTTGATGTTAACTTGGATGAAGTCAGCCTTGCCGAATCAGTCCTCTCCTGCAGTTCAAGCCCAAGAAAAAGGCTTCAGTTCTTTCCACTGGAAAACACAGAATGTAAATATTTACCGTGTAACATAGATTTGTAGAGCTGCACAGCATATAAACAGGCCTGTTAGCTCACTATGTTTCTGTTGATCTTCGTGCCTATCTATACTAATTCCACATGCTTGCATTAATTCCATATTCCTTAGTGTCCTGCTTATTCAAGTACCTGTCCAGGTACCTCCTAATTGTTGTTAGTGCTCCTGCCTCCACCACTTTCTCTGGCAGCTCATTCGAGTTACAAACTACTTTGTGTGCAGCACTGACTCCTCAGACCCTTTTTAAACCTCCACTCTCTTATCATGAAGCTATGCCGTCTGGTTTTAGACACCCTACTATGGGAACCAGAATGCCATCTCGTCTATGACTTGTAACATGTCATCTCGTGGCCACCTCACCTAGGGAAAACAGACTTGGGCTGTCCAGACAACATCCCTGTTTATCTATTTGGTATGCTCTATAGCTTCATTACATCATTCTTGTAGTATGGCGACCAGTACTGCACACAATACTCTAATGCCTAACCAACATTTTGTACAACTGTAACATGATGTCCCAAAGTACTTGATGCTTCGCTGATGAAGGCAATATACAGTATATGCCGCCTTCACCACGATGTCCACCTGTGTTGCTACTTTCAGGGGACCATGTACATGTACCCCTAGGTCTCTGTTCAACAACATTGCCCAGGGTCCTGCATTCACTATGGGGAGGCACGATGGCGCAGCGGTAGAGATGCTGCCTTACCTCGCTTGCAGCGCCAGAGACCCAGGTTGGATCCCGAGTATGGGTGCTGTCTATATGGAGTTTGTACGTTCTCCCCGTGACCGCGTGGGTTTTTTCCCCAAGATCTTCAATTTCCTCCCACACTCCAAAGACGTACAGGTTTGTAAGTTAATTGGCTTTGTATAAAATGTGAATTGTCCTTAGTGTGTGGGGGTTGCTGGTCGGCACGGACTCGATGGGCCGAGGGGCCTGTTTCCGCACTGTATCTCTAAACTAAACTAAAAATGTTCTGTCCTGATTTAACTTTCCAATTTCAAGTTCACTTGTACAAATTAAGTTCCAACAGCCGTTCCCTTCCCCACTTGCCCAGGTGAGTTGATCTGATTGTAACCTTAGATACCAGTCTTCACTGTCACCATTCCACTAATTTTGGCATCATCAGAAAATGATGATGCCAAACAGGTCACCTGCAGTCTAAATCAAAATGTAAATATTATATAGCAAACAACATTAAACCCATTCTTTGGCACGTCAAAGGTGTCCAATCTGAAAGACAACCCTCCTACCACCAGGCCAATTTTGTAGCCAGTTGGGAAATATTTGAAATTGCATTTCAGAAATAATTAACTGCACATTTGATAACAAGGATGGTTTTTTTCTGCAGCAAGGCAAAATTCAAGGTATCATGTTGATAAATTTCAACATATGTTGTCTTCTGAGTCTGTTCTAAACGCTGTCAAGATGGGGTCGGCCACTAGTCGACCAGCCTGGGAAGATAAGACAACAATTTCTCAGAAAGAGAAGAAAATGTCCCCGTTACAAACTCCTTATGAGACCGAGCTGACATACAAAGCAAGGAAGGAGGCTTTGGCCGAAACAGAGAAACTCTTTGATGCACTTACACAAGAAAAGCAACAGGTAATGAAGCAATGAGCAATTAATGTCCGTGTTGAGGCCAAGTTTAATTAAACTCTGTTTAAAATTAATGATGTCCTTTACCATAGTCTGTGGATTTAATAAAGATTTTTTGCAGTTGGTCTGGGTCAGTGCCCTATAAAGTGTTTAATTTTTTTTAATGTATTTTTACATGTAGTTAATCTTACAAATAATGTCATTTTAAAGCGATAAAGCTCTTGAGATCCTTTAAAATACATCCAATTCAAACTGCAACAACTGAACTGCAGTATTTCAGCGTAAATAGAATATTAAATAATAGAGTGTGTTTTGACTGGGCAGTGATGGTGTGGCCTCACTGGTACCAATTGGGCTTTTATTCTGCCAGCCAAAATGCTGATTGGCAGAAAGACTGCTGAATAAACTACAAAGTAAGATTGATCTATTAAAGGCAGCACAGTGGCACAGCGGTAGAGTTGCTGACTTACAACGCTTTCAAATGCCAGAGACCCAGGTACAACCCCGTCTACGGTGCTGTCTGTACGGAGTTTATGTTCTTCCCGTTACCACGTGGGTTTTCTCCGAGATCTGTTTCCTCCCACACTCCAAAGACATATAGGTTTACAGGTTAATTGGCTTTGTATAAATGTAAATTGTCCCTAGTGTGTGTCGGGTAGTGTTGATATGAAGGGATTGCTGGTCGGCGCAGACTCAGTGGGACAAAAGGCCTGTTTCCGCACTGTATCTCTAAACTAAACTAAACGAAATAAAAAGGATGTTGATAATTGCGATTTACAATTCATTTACAGTGTAATGTCGGATTGCACGATAAAGTGTTTAAAAACGACGTGGATAGAGCTGCTCATTGTCCCAGTCTGGATTTAGCTATTTTTATTTTTGCATAGTCATAACAACCCTTTGGCCCATCAAGTGTACACTTTGGCTATTGAAGTGTTTGTCTAGTTTCTTGTATGTTGTGAGAATCCAAACTCAGCAAAAACAAACTCATTTATTTAATTCTAGGTATTCTGCCATCAGAATTCCTCTGACATGTCCTGTTCATCTGATTAGTGATTCTTTCAGTAATGTGTAGATACTGGGACAGAATTTGTATGTCTGGAATGTTGTCCTAACACTTGATGTGAAGTATTCTTTGCAGGCAGATGATGTGGAAACTGATAACCTATCTGGCCTGTCTGTTTTGACTGTCCATGTCTCACAAGCTTAGAGTAAAGTGGGAATGACAACAGCATAGTACACCTACAACTTGGTCTGCAGGCTGATTCCTGATCATTCCCACACTTAGTCTTCCAACATCAGAGCTGTCCTGTTGTTGACTTCATCATCAACGTTGGTTGATCTTGTGAGACTGCTGCTAAGGTATGTGGACCTATCCATCCACTACTGAAAGTCTCTAACCAGTCATAAGGATGCTTGGTTATGCATCTGGTATGCAGCTTGGTGCATTGTTTCTGTTTTCTTTGTGCTAATTGTGAGACCAAAGTTGCCTCAGGCACTGGTAGATTTGTCCAGTCTTTCCATATCAGCTTCTGAGCAGCATTGGGTGCAGTCAATGGCAAAGGTGAAGCCCCTTAAAGTGGCTTCTCGTACTTGGTTATGGTTCAGCGCCTCCGTTGTTTAAAACGATCACCGTCAATCGTATATCTGAGGTTGTCCTGTCTTTGTCAGGGTTAGGCTTCAGATGCATTGCAGAGAATATCATACTGAATAATTGTACTATTATGGTTATCTAGTGTTACTCTTATTTATTTATTGTATTATTGTTTTTGGCATCTCTGGCTTGGTTGACATTTACTTTGGATTTAATTTGGGATGAATGTTTAATTGCAGATTGAAGCTGCGTTAAGCCGCATACCTGGTTCTACAGGTAGAATGACTTTACAAGCAAGGGTGGAAAAGGTAGGGCGTATGCTGTTGTACCACAATTATAGTTTAATTAAAAGTGTCTTAAACTGTTCCATTCCTGTATTCAATACAAAAAGAAAAAATGTGGATGAAATGGAAATTGCATTACAATTTGAAAAATTGAGATTGTGTGTGTGAAGTGATAATGCAGATTAGGTCAATGATGCAAAGCTACTTCTCAGGTGAAGGTCTGATTAACCATCAAATTACTTCTGATGCCCACACTGAAATATGTTTTACTTCAACCCCATATAACCAAACACTTAAATGGAAAAATAAATGCTAGAATTTATTACAGTCTGTTTTCTGTTCAGATTGCTACCAAGTAAACAATAAGGCAACGATAGTTTTCTGTGATTTGTTTGAAATCATTTTTAGGCCTTCGTCAGTTTAGAGACTTGATAAGAGCCTAGGTTATAATCCAAATAACATCTAATATCACTTTTTTATTTTCTTCCTTAATTCTTGTTCTTAAAGGGAATTTATTTCCCAACAACTTTTTCTTAAACTTTTAACCACTTAATTCAGTGGCCACCAATAAATCAGCAATAAATGTGTTTCCAAATTAAGATAGATAGCATGAAACAGGCGTCTCAGTTCATTGAGTCCAAGCTGATCATCGATCATCCGTTCTCACTCGTTCTATGTTATCCCACTTTCAAAAATGTTCATTCACCTTCAGGGCAGCACAGTGGTGCAGAGGTAGATTTGCCACCTCACTGTGTCAGAGTCCTGGGTTCAATACCTGGAGTATTGTGTACAGTTTTGGTCTCCTAATCTGAGGAAAGACATTCTTGCCATAGAGGGAGTACAGAGAAGGTTCACCAGATTGATTCCTGGGATGGCAGGACTTTCATATGAAGAAAGACTGGATAGACTCGGCTTGTACTCGCTGGAATTTAGAAGATTGAGGGGGGATCTTATAGAAACTTACAAAATTCTTAAGGGGTTGGACAGGCTAGATGCAGGAAGATTGTTCCCGATGTTGGAGAAGTCCAGAACAAGGGGTCACAGTTTAAGGATAAGGGGGAAGTCTTTTAGGATCGAGATGAGAACGTTTTTTTTTCACACAGAGAGTGGTGAATCTGTGGAATTCTCTGCCACAGAAGGTAGTTGAGGCCAGTTCATTGGCTATATTTAAGAGGGAGTTAGATGTAGCCCTTGCGGCTAAAGGGATCAGGGGGTATGGAGAGAAGGCAGGTACGGGATACTGAGTTGGATGATCAGCCATGATCATATTGAATGGCGGTGCAGGCTCGAAGGGCCGAATGGCCTACTCCTGCACCTATTTTCTATGTTTCTATGTTCGATCCTGACCACGGGTGCTACCTGTGTGGAGTTTGTACCTTTTACTGCGTGAGTTTCCAATTTCCTCCTATGTTCCAAAGACGTGCAGGTTTGTAGGTTAATTGGCTTCTGTAAAATGCCCCGAGTGTGTTGGATGCAAAAATGGAATAACAGAACTAGTACATGGGTGATTGATGGTTGGTGTGGACTCGGTGGGCCATATGCCCTGTATCTACACTATCTCTAAACTCTAATAAACTCTGCACATTTCTGGATATTTACTCAAAACCTCTGCTTTTCTTTACATCCCTAAAATGCTGAATTTCCAATGGATTTCCTTGCCCTGTTACACCTACCCAGGCATATGGTCTCCTTGTATGGATTCCATTTGCAACTTTTGTGCCAGACGCTCTCCTTCCAGCAATATCCTCCCAAAGTCAAAGTTTTTTTCTCACTTTCAGCCACGACCAATCTTTGAATAATCCACCCCAAAATTTAAATATAAATCATGAATGTATATTATAAACAGTAAGAGACTTGGTACTCACCACTGTGGAGTATTAGGTAGAATGACATTTGGGGTGCTTTCTTTCATTGGCTGAAGCTTGGACTATAAGAGTTTATGTTAAAATTGCACAAGTTAGCCTGTGGCGTGAGAATCATAACAGTTCTGGTAACAAATTTACAGAAAAAATGTGATAGCACTGGAGAGGAACCGTGGATTAGAGAACGTTAGCTATGAGGAAAAACTAAATCAGCTGAGATGATTTGCATGGAAGGGAAGACAATTGAATTTCATAAATTATGACTGCTCTAGGTAGAGTATTTTTCTTAGCAGAGGGGTCTGAAATCAGGGAAAGATTAGAGGGGACGAGGTTTTTTTTCTCACCCAGAGATGGTAAAGGGGTCAGGAACATTTGTCTGAAAGGTTAATAGTGCCGAAATCCACATAATATATGGCCTTCAGGGCGAGAGCCCTGGTTCTGCCAGTGGGTTCAGGCCTGATAGCGTTAGTTTTGACTGGCACAATTATGAAGGTTTGAATAGTCTCTCTTCAATTTTATATAATTCTGTTTCTACAAACTGAGCAGAATAGAATGACCATAGCGAACAATTATTCAATGGGATTTCAGATGTCAGTGCTATTTCCCAAGGTGAATATATTTTTGTACAGTATTTCTGTACCTATTTTTTTTAAGCTTGTGATATTTCAAAACGATTGTGAAATTTCCAGGAACTAGATCTCCGGAAAAATACAAAAATTGGTCTGTAGTTTAAATTGTAGGGACAGTTCTGCAAACTGCACTGCTCATTTAAAAGTCTGTTTGCAAAAAAAATCAGTTTTCTGGAACGGTTAACTTGTCTGAGGTAATTTGGAAGATCCTAACTATCTGTCCCAGCATCTTTGGGGGACTTTATCACCACAAAGCATAACTTGTCCATTCTCTCCCTGTAGATTAGCATGTATTCAAACTTTTATTGTCCAGAGGTACTCAATTTTTAATTTTTTTTTTGCAGGAAGCTTTGGAAGATCGCTTGGAAAAGATCACTCGTGACCTGGGATCAGTCCGAATGACACTGAAGCGATTTCATGTTTTACGGACCACTGCAAATTTCTGAACTGTTTTCCAATTTTTATTTGATCAGATCTTTACTTGCACTAATGTGACATGGTTATGCACGTCATCGCTCACAGAATGCGGGTTTATTTTGGAACATCTTATGACTAAGCGATGGCCTTATAACATACATTCATGTATCAGAGGTCACTCTGTTGTGTATATAAAGTAAAACATTGTGCCTTTTTAGGAACTGCAGTCCATATTTCACAATTAGTTTTGTTATTAAAGGTTGGAACCAAAACTCTCAGAAGATATATTTTGGTAATGGTCGGAAAGTATTATATACGTACTTTTGTAAATGAGACAGAACATCTAAAGTAAATACTATTTGTTAAAATTTAAATTAAAATGTTAAGTGTCTGTCAGAAGTTATTTTGCAGGCAGGATGTTTGTCAGAAATTTTAATATTTTATATCTCAAGTTGAAATTTATGAACTAATTTTTTTAAGAAATATTAAAATTCAGCATTGAATAAACTAATAGGCCACACTTGTTTAATTGTTTCACAAAATTCAGTGAAGGTATCATTACCAGAACTCTCATTTACTTTGGCAGCAGGTTTCATCGATTCTATAGAAGAATAGACAATAGACAATAGGTGCAGGAGTAGGCCATTCAGCCCTTCGAGCCAGCACTGCCATTCAATGCGATCATGGCTGATCACTCTCAATCAGTACCCCGTTCCTGCCTTCTCCCCATACCCCCTCACTCCGCTATCCTTAAGAGCTCTATCCAGCTCTCTCTTGAAAGCATCCAACGAACTGGCCTCCACTGCCTTCTGAGGCAGAGAATTCCACACCTTCACCACTCTCTGACTGAAAAAGTTCTTCCTCATCTCCGTTCTAAATGGCCTACCCCTTATTCTTAAACTGTGGCCCCTTGTTCTGGACTCCCCCAACATTGGGAACATGTTTCCTGCCTCTAATGTGTCCAATCCCCTAATTATCTTATATGTTTCAATAAGATCCCCCCTCATCCTTCTAAATTCCAGTGTATACAAGCCTAATTGCTCCAGCCTTTCAACATACGACAGTCCCGCCATTCCGGGAATCAACCTAGTGAACCTACGCTGCAAGCCCTCAATAGCAAGAATATCCTTCCTCAAATTTGGAGACCAAAACTGCACACAGTACTCCAGGTGCGGTCTCACCAGGGCCCGGTACAACTGTAGAAGGACCTCTTTGCTCCTATACTCAACTCCTCTTGTTACGAAGGCCAACATTCCATTGGCTTTCTTCACTGCCTGCTGTACCTGCATGCTTCCTTTCAGTGACTGATGCACTAGGACACCCAGATCTCGTTGAACATCCCCTCTTCCTAACTTGACACCATTCAGATAATAATCTGCCTTTCTATTCTTACTTCCAAAGTGAATAACCTCACACTTATCTACATTAAACTGCATCTGCCATGTATCCGCCCACTCACACAACCTGTCCAAGTCACCCTGCAGCCTTATTGCATCTTCCTCACAATTCACACTACCCCCCAGCTTAGTATCATCTGCAAATTTGCTAATGGTACTTTTAATCCCTTCATCTAAGTCATTAATGTATATCGTAAATAGCTGGGGTCCCAGCACCGAACCTTGCGGTACCCCACTGGTCACTGCCTGCCATTCCGAAAGGGACCCATTTATCCCCACTCTTTGCTTTCTGTCTGTCAACCAATTTTCTATCCATGTCAGTACCCTACCCCCAATACCATGTGCTCTAATTTTGCCCACTAATCTCCTATGTGGGACCTTGTCGAAGGCTTTCTGAAAGTCGAGGTACACCACATCCACTGACTCTCCCCTGTCAATTTTCCTAGTTACATCCTCAAAAAATTCCAGTAGATTTGTCAAGCATGATTTCCCCTTCGTAAATCCATGCTGACTCGGAATGATCCTGTTACTGCTATCCAAATGCTCAGCAATTTCGTCTTTTATAATTGACTCCAGCATCTTCCCCACCACTGATGTCAGACTAACTGGTCTATAATTACCCGTTTTCTCTCTCCCTCCTTTCTTAAAAAGTGGGATAACATTTGCTATCCTCCAATCCACAGGAACTGATCCTGAATCTATAGAACATTGAAAAATGATC
This sequence comes from Rhinoraja longicauda, assembly GCF_053455715.1. Lineage (NCBI taxonomy): Eukaryota > Metazoa > Chordata > Chondrichthyes > Rajiformes > Arhynchobatidae > Rhinoraja > Rhinoraja longicauda. Next base: position 654,301 of record NC_135977.1, read on the forward strand.
TCCAATGCTTCCACTATTTCTAGAGCCACCTCCTTAAGTACCCTGGGATGCAGACCATCAGGCCCTGGGGATTTATCAGCCTTCAGTCCCATCAGTCTACCCAAAACCATTTGCTGCCTAATGTGGATTTCCTTCAGTTCCTCCATCACCCTAGGTTCTCCGGCCCCTAGAACATTTGGGAGATTGTGTGTATCCTCCTCAGTAAACACAGATCCAAAGTAACGGTTTAACTCGTCTGCCATTTCTTTGTTCCCCATAATAAATTCCCCTGCTTCTGTCTTCAAGGGACCCACATTTGCCTTGACTATTTTTATTCCTCTTCACGTACCTAAAAAAACTTTTGCTATCCTCCTTTATATTATTGGCTAGTTTACCCTCGTACCTCATCTTTTCTCCCCGTATTGCCTTTTTAGTTAACTTTTGTTGCTCTTTAAAAGAGTCCCAATCGTCTGTCTTCCCACTCTTCTTTGCTATGTAATACTTCCTCTCCTTAATTTTTATGCTGTCCTTGACTTCCCTCGTCAGCCACAGGTGTCTCTTACTCCCCTTAGAGTCTTTCCGCCTCTTTGGGATAAATTGATCCTGCAACCTCTGCATTATTCCCAGGAATACCTGCCATTGCTGTTCTACCGTCTTCCCTGCTAGGGCCTCCTTCCAGTCAATTTTGGCCAGCTCCTGCCTCATGCCTCTGTAATCCCCTTTGCTATACTGTAATACCGACACTTCCGATTTTCCCTTCTGCCTTTCCATTTGCAGAGTAAAACTTATCATGTTGTGATCACTGCCTCCTAATGGCTCTTTTACCTCTAGTCCCCTCATCAGATCAGGATCATTACACAACACTAAATCCAGAATTGCCTTCTCCCTGGTAGGCTCCAGTACAAGCTGTTCTAAGAATCCATCTCGAAGGCACTCTACAAACTCTCTTTCCTGGGGTCCATTTCCAACCTGATTTTCCCAGTCTACCTGCATGTTGCAATCTCCCATAACCACCGTAGCATTACATTTGTGACACGCCAATTTTATCTCCTGTGTCTAACAGTGAGCACCTTAGTTGGTCTCCAACTTTCTCTAACATTTACAAACTAACTTTACATGGTTTCATGATTTTATTTTAGTTTGGCCAAAACCATTTATAAAATATAGATCTTTAGTTACTGTGATGTGAGCAGTTTATTAAAATGATAATGCTAAAACTGTGGTGACTAATCTTTTTGGCCTATTTGAAATATACTTCAGTATATTACGAAGGTATTTATTTCACAAAATGCTGGAGTAACTCAGCAGGTCAGGCAGCATCTCAGGAGAGAAGGAATGGGTGACGTTTCAGGTCGAGACCCTTCTTTAGACTGAAGAAGGGTCTCGACCCGAAACGTTACCCATTTCTTCTCTCCTGAGATGCTGCCTGACCTGCTGAGTTACTCCAGCATTTTGTGAAATAAATACCTTCGATTTGTACCAACATCTGCAGTTATTTTAGACAATAGGTGCAGGAGTAGGCCATTCGGCCCTTTGAGCCAGCACCACCATTCAATGTGATCCTGGGTGATCATTCTCAATCAGTTCCTGCCTTCTCGCCATACCGCCTGACTCCGCTATCCTTAAGAGCTTTATCTAGCTCTCTCTTGAATGCATTCAGAGAATTGGCCTCCACTGCTTTCTGACACCAGTATATTACAGTAACTACAGCAACAACTAGGTGCTTGCACAACCAATCAAGGTAGGTGGTGGATTAAGCAATTATTGAGTGTGAAATTAAAAACCTGTTGGACATAAACGGGCAGAAACCTATTGAGAAATGGATTTGCACTTTTTTAGGTTAACCTTTTACCTCAACTGAGGAGATAGAACATAGAAACAGAAACTAGGTGCAGGAGGAGGCCATATGGCCCTTCGAGCCAGCACCGCCATTCATTTTAGTGTAAGAAAATAACTGCAGATGCTGGTACAAATTGAAGGTATTTATTTACAAAATGCTGGAGTAACTTAGCAGGTCAGGCAGCATCTCAGGAGAGAAGGAATGGGCGACGTTTTGGGTCGAGACCCTTCTTCAGACTGGTGTCAGGGGGCGGGACAAAGGATTCATTGTTGTGGCTGACCATCTACAATCAGTAACCTGTGCCTGTCTTCTCCCCGTATCCCTTGATTCCACTAGCCCCTAGAGCTCTATCTAACTCTCTTTTAAATTTATCCAGTGAATTGGCCTCCACTGCCTTCTGTGGCAGAGAATTCTACAAATTCACAACTCTCTGGGTGAAAACGTTTCTTCTCACCTCAGTTTTAAATGGCCTCCCCTTTATTCTTAAAGTAAAGTAAGTTTTAAACTGTAGAGAAACAGAGAGAGGAAGAGAACAAGAGTTATGTTATGGGGTGGAGACCAGAAGAGAGTTAATGAGACAAGAGGTGGTGCCAACCAAAAAAGCATATTAAAGACTAATGAAGTATAAATAGGAGGAAATGAATGATAGCGTAAGAGTAAATGAATTCTGTAAATGTAAGATGCAAGTCTGGTTTAGCAGATTATCTGAAACTGAATGCAGTTAGCCTGTGCAATGAGGAAACTAATCAGGAGCACTGAATCCATTGCCGCTTCACGTGGGCAGGGCTTTTGGGTACCTGGACTTCAGGAAGTAAAAGAGCAGATGTTGAATCATAGAATCAGTGTACAGAATTCGCTTTTTAAATATTTTATTGATCAAATTTCACTGTCAAAGATATTTCCCATAGCTTACTGAATTATATGAGACCCTGGGGCGACCGTTCTTGGAAGACTGCATGGACCTTGTGCTAGGTAAGGTCGCCAGAATGCTTGCTCGGAAGCGACTGTCATGAGAGAGACTAACAGGTAGTATGCCCTGGTGTTTGTAAAGCATGGAAGATGGTGTGGATGTAGGGATATTTTGTTGATTGGGTATCTAGAATCAGAGGTCATAATTTCAAAGAACAAAAAGATTGTTGCCATTCAGGATTGGAATAAGAAATTTCTTTAACGAGGCTTTGGATTTTTTTTCCTCATCTTGTTGATTCACACAAAGAGTGGTGGGTGTATGGAACAATCTGCAGTTAGAGGTAGTTGAGACAGTGACCATCTCAATATTTAAGAAACTGTTAGACAGAGACATGGATAGTAGACACAAAATGCTGGTGTAACTCAGGCAGCATCTCTGGTGAGAAGGAATGGGTGACGTTTCGGTTCGAGACCCTTCTTCGGACAGGACGGGTTTGGAGGGATATGGACCAAACGCGGGGTGGGACTAGTGTAGCTGGGACATGTTGGCAGGTGTGGGCCAGTTTCCACGCTGTATATCTGTCTATGAATGACTGTGCCGCTTGTCCTCTGCTACTTGCACTGTCTGCAACCGTCCGGGTGCCGGCGTTGTTGCAGTGTGAGCTGCGCTGCGCTGCGCTGCGGTCTCCTGGGCTGTGGGCGGCGCTGTGGTCACGGGCAGCGCCGTCGCCCGGTGTGGGCTGGAGCGGGCGGTGCGGGACGGAGCGGAGCGGAGCGGTGCGGTGCGCCTCGCAGCCTGGTCACTGCCTCCCCGCCTCACCGGCAGGCGCAATCCGCCCATCCCCGGCACCGTGCGGACCAGTTTGGTGGCGTGACGGGGCCACCATGACTGCGGCGGCTTGCCAAGGTCGTGCCGCGGGCCAGACCGAGACAGATGAGGTGAGCGGGGCCAGACCGAGAAGCGCACGGCGGCGGAGCAGAGGCAGAGCACTCGCGGCCTGCGGGCGGGGCGGGGCGGGGAGGGGAGGAGGGAGGCTGGGTTGGGCAGCCCAGCCCGGGGGTGCCGGTGACCCGGGCCCCGCTCCCGCTCCACCTTTCAACGGCGAGTTTTTCAAACGCCGGCCCGGGCCCGGTTGCTAGGAGACGGGGCCAAGCGGCCGCACTGCGCGAGGCGCCAGACCCGCCCCCCCCCCCCCGCCAACGCGGGAGCCGCAGCCCCGCCCCACCGCGCCCCCAGCCCCCCCCCCCCCCCCCCCCAGCCCAGCCCCCCCCCCCAGCCCAGCCCCCCCCCCAGCCCAGCCCCCCCCCCCAGCCCAGCCCCCCCCCAGCCCAGCCCCCCCCCAGCCCCCCCCCCCAGCCCAGCCCCCCCCCCAGCCCAGCCCCCCCCAGCCCAGCCCCCCCCCCCCCAGCCCAGCCCCCCCCCCAGCCCAGCCCCCCCCCCCCCAGCCCAGCCCCCCCCCCAGCCCAGCCCCCCCCCCCAGCCCAGCCCCCCAGCCCAGCCCAGCCCCCCCCCCCAGCCCCCCCCCCCCCAGCCCCCCCCAACCCAGCCCCCCCCCCCCCAGCGAGGCGCCAGACCCGCCCCCCCCCCGCCAACGCGGGAGCCGCAGCCCCGCCCCACCGCGCCCCCAGCCCCCCCCCCCCCCCCAGCCCAGCCCCCCCCCCCCCCCCCAGCCCAGCCCCCCCCCCCCCAGCCCAGCCCCCCCCCCCCCCCCAGCCCAGCCCCCCCCCCAGCCCAGCCCCCCCCCCCAGCCCAGCCCCCCCCCCCAGCCCAGCCCCCCCCCCCAGCCCAGCCCCCCCCCCAGCCCAACCCCCCCCCCAGCCCAGCCCCCCCCCCCCAGCCCAGCCCCCCCCCCCCAGCCCAGCCCCCCCCCCCCAGCCCAGCCCCCCCCCCAGCCCAGCCCCCCCCCCCCAGCCCAGCCCCCCAGCCCAGCCCCCCAGCCCAGCCCCCCAGCCCAGCCCAGCCCCACCCCCAGCCCAGCCCCCCCCCCCAGCCCCCCCCCCCCAGCCCCCCCCAACCCAGCCCCCCCCAACCCAGCCCCCCCCCAACCCAGCCCCCCCCCCCCCCAGCCCAGCCCCCAGCCCAGCCCCCCCCCCAGCCCAGCCCAGCCCCCCCAGCCCCCCAGCCCAGCCCCCCCCCCCCAGCCCAGCCCCCCCAGCCCAGCCCCCCCCAGCCCAGCCCCCCCCAGCCCAGCCCCACCCCCAGCCCCCCCCCCCAGCCCAGCCCCCCCCACAGCCCAGCCCCCCCCACAGCCCAGCCCCCCCCCACAGCCCAGCCCCCCAGCCCAGCCCCCCAGCCCAGCCCCCCAGCCCAGCCCCCCAGCCCAGCCCCCCAGCCCCCCGCCCCCAGCCCAGCCCCCGCCCCACCAACGCGGGAGCCGCAGAACCCCCCCGCCCCGCCAACGCAGACGCGCCGCCGAGTCAACGCCCGCACCATCTGTCCTTTGTTTTGTTTTATCCAAACGTTTAATCGACTGTGCGCGGATGTCCATCCAGGCTGTTGTCTGACCCAGCTGTGCTGCCCAGCCGCGCTGCCCGCAGTGTGTGATGCAGTGCTGGCTCTGTGTCTCTGGCACTGACTGACACAAGGCAAGGACGGTGGGTGTTTTCCCGGGAAACCGGCATTTACTGCCCACCCCTCATCACTGCACTGCCTCCTCCAAACGTTGCCAACCTTTGGCAACCGCAAAACGAGTTTCAGGATTTCGATCCAGTGACCATGACGTTGTATTCAAGCTGGCATCAGTGTGGTTGCTGCAGGCGATGGTGTTTTGCATGTGTGTGCGGCCCTTTCTTGATGGCTCAGAGTGATGGTTTGGCTGGGAAGTTGCTGCAGTGCATTTTGTGACGATATTGCAACCATGTTGAGTCGGTGGAGGTGGCAATGAATAAGGTAGTGGATGTTGAATCAATTGGCTGCTTGTCTTTGGAGGCACATGGAGAGTCTCCACTGCGCTCTTCATAGAGTAATACAACGTGGCACAGGTTCTTGGGCCCAATTTGCCCACACCGGCCAACATGTCCCAGCTACACTAGTCCCACTTGCCTGCGTTCGGTCCATATCCCTCCAAACCTGTCCTATCCATGTACCTGTCTAACTGATTCCCTGTCTAACTGATTCCTTGTCTAACTGATTCTTAAATGTTGGGCTAGTCCCTGCCTCAACTACCTCTGGGAGCTTGTTCCATACACACCACCCTTTGTGTGAAAAAGTTACCCCTCAGGTTCCTATTAAATCTTTTCCGCTCACCTTAAACCTATGTGCTCTGGTCCCCGCTAGTCCCCGCTTCTGGGCAAGAGACTCCGTGCATCTACCTGATCTATTCCTCTCATGATTTTATACACCTCAATAAGATCACCTCTCATACTCCTGTGCCCCAAGGAACAGAGTACCAGCCTACTCAACCTCTCCCTATAGCTCACACCCTCTAGCCCAGCCAACATCCTTGTAAATCTTCTCTGTACCCTTTCCAGCTTGACAACATCTTTCCTATAACATAGTGCCCAGAACTGAATGCGACTCTAGATGCGGCCTCACCAATGTCTTATACAATTCCAACATGACCTCCCAACTTCTATACTCAATACTCTGACTGATGAAGGCCGATGTGCCAAACGCCTTTTTGACCACCCTATCTACCTGCGACTCCACCTTCAAGGAACCATGTACCTGCACTCATAGATCCCTCTGCTCTACAACACTCCCCAGAGCCCTACCATTCAATGAGTAGGTCCTGCACATGTTAGACTTCCCGAAATGAACACCTCACATTTCTCTGTATTAAATTCCGTCAACCATTTCTCAGCCCACCTGGCCAATCGATCAAGATCCTGCTGCAATTTTTCACAACCATCTTCACCATCTGCAAAACTTGCTAATCTTGCCGTGTATGTACTCATCCAAATCATTGATATAGATGACAAACAGTAACGGGTTCAGCACCGAACCCTGAGTCACAGGCCTCCAATCCGAGAAGCAACCTTCCACCATCACCCTCTGCTTCCTTCCATGAAGCCAATTTGCTATCCATTCAGCTATCTCTCCTTGGATCCCATGCGAGCTAACCTTCCAGAGCAGCCTATCATGCAGAACCTTGTTGAATGCTTTGCTGAAGTCCATATATACAACATCTACAGCCCTATTGACCTTTTTGGTCACGTCTTCAAAAAACTCAATCATATTTGTGAGATACGCCCTTTCACGTACAAACCCATGCTGACTATCCCTAATCAGCCCTTGTCCATCTAAATGCCTGTATATTCTATCCTGTCCTTTTAACCGAGGAAACTACACACACAATTCTTGTCAACATTATCCTCATCTGATGCAAGGTTGTATCCATTAGTCCTTCCAGGTGAGGCAGAGGTTCACTTGCACCTCCTCCAACCTCATCTACTGTATCCGTTGTTTAAGATGTGGACTCTTATACATCGGCGAGACCAAACATACACTGGGCGATTGTTTCACTGAAGACCTTTCGCTCAGTCCGCCTGTACCTACCTGATCTCCCGATTGCTAAACTTTAATTCTCCTTCCCATTCCCACACTGACCTTTCTGCCGTAGGTCTCGTCCATTGTCAGAGTGAGGCAACTTACAATCCAGTGGTATGAATATTGATTTCTCTAACTTCAAACAACCCCGGTATCCCCTCTCTCTCCATCCCTCCCCCACCCAACTCGCACCAGCTTCTCATTTTCACCCAACACACAACGAACAACGGCCTGTTTCCTTTATCATCGTTACTTTTTTGCATATCTAACATTCATTGTTCTTTATCTCGCTACATCATCGTCTATTTCGCTTGTTTCCCTTATCTCTAACTAGTCTGAAGAAGGGTCTCGACCCGAAACATCACCCATTCCTTCTCTCCAGAGATGCTGCTTGTCCTGCTCAGTTACTCCAGCTTTTATTATGTATCCATTAGATGTTTGAAATTGAGTAACAAAGTGCATTTGAGTTTAATATAAATGTTTTCTTAGAATGAATGTTATTTACCTCTGTTTTAATCCATCTACGCCACGATGCCTTGGTAGGGCTGCCAGCACAATCAAAGACCTGTCTCACCCGGCCACTCCCTTCTCTCCCCTCTCCCATCAGACAAGAGGTAAAGAAGTTTGAAAACGCACACCTCCAGATTCGGGGAAAGTTTCTTACCAGCTGTAATCAGGCAACTGAACCATCCTCTCATCAGCTGAGAAGAAACTGTCCCACATCCAATTCATTAATATGTCACAAAACAACAAGATCGCTGCAGTAATCACTTCAGTACCGCTGGTCATAGACTTCCAATCAGAAACACAATTTCTACCACCGCCTCCTATCATCAAGCCAATGTTGGTTCCCATTAGCTAACTCATGTAGGATCCTATGTAGCTTATTCTCCAGAATAATGTTGAGCTGCCCTAGATAGCCACACTGGCACTGTTGAATACAGGTTGTTTTGTTCTTTATGTATTTGAGAAGATTAATTGTTTTAGGGCAAGGAACGAAGGTTGGACAACAGCCCTGGACATAAGTAATGGTGGTATAGTCATCTGTGTTGGCTAAAGCTTCCAAATATTAATATCAGAAGATAAATTCACATGAATGTTAATTCTTTAAATGTCTCCTGATGAAAGTTTGTATATAAGGAGACAACATGAATGTATTAATGTTACCATTTCTGTTTTATGTTGGTCTGTGGTGTTATTAAAATATTTGGACATTTGTGGCTGTATAAGCGATAAGATATTTAATGTTAGGAAATAATTGATGGAATATTGTGAATCCATCACAGCCAATAGATTATTTTGATGTGGCCAGTCCTGCATCAGAAACATTAATGGTGGGTTGTCTTCAAAGTCCAGCGCCATCCCTGTGGTGTCCGGCTCTTCAATGACCTGAGCTAAACCACATCATCCTGCTACCATTGGACCTATACACTCAGTTTAATTTAATCTGTAGAAACTTTAATATGTAAAAAGAATTGCATTCATTTATGAGGAGTTTCATTGAAAGGCATGATGGAGGGAGGATCAGTAATGGTTAATATCTAAGCAACATAAGCAGGGTCTGCAGCAGATCTGCTACCATGGCAACAAGAAAGTCATAAGGAATAGGAAATTGTAGTATTCACTGTTTTTATTTGGCAGCCATAAATTGTCTCATATTTACATGAAAATGGCCAAGGCAGCAGGTTTTAAAAAGCATCTAGACGTGATGCACAGCAGAAAACTTAATTTTTAACTCTAGGTTTCTCAAGATTATCTGCTCAGAATCAAAGGAACTCTTCATTGTAAATGCTGGCTACATTTTTAGATTTTAAGTGAGCAGATAATGGCGTCTGGTCATTTAATATTTAAAATATATATTTGCTATGTACTGGAGTGCTTTCAATAGACAATAGGTGCAGGAGTAGGCCATTCAGCCCTTCGAGCCAGCACCGCCATTCAATGCGATCATGGCTGATCACTCTCAATCAGTACCCCGTTCCTGCCTTCTCCCCATACCCCCTCACTCTGCTATCCTTAAGAGCTCTATCCAGCTCTCTCTTGAAAGCATCCAACGAACTGGCCTCCACTGCCTTCTGAGGCAGAGAATTCCACACCTTCACCACTCTCTGACTGAAAAAGTTCTTCCTCATCTCCGTTCTAAATGGCCTACCCCTTATTCTTAAACTGTGGCCCCTTGTTCTGGACTCCCCCAACATTGGGAACATGTTTCCTGCCTCTAATGTGTCCAATCCCCTAATTATCTTATATGTTTCAATAAGATCCCCCCTCATCCTTCTAAATTCCAGTGTATACAAGCCCAATCGCTCCAGCCTTTCAACATACGACAGTCCCGCCATTCCGGGAATTAACCTAGTGAACCTACGCTGCACGTCCTCCATAGCAAGAATATCCTTCCTCAAATTTGGAGACCAAAACTGCACACAGTACTCCAGGTGCGGTCTCACCAGGGCCCGGTACAACTGTAGAAGGACCTCTTTGCTCCTATACTCAACTCCTCTTGTTACGAAGGCCAACATTCCATTGGCTTTCTTCACTGCCTACTGTACCTACATGCTTCCTTTCATTGACTGATGCACTAGGACACCCAGATCTCGTTGAACTCCCCCTCCTCCTAACTTGACACCATTCAGATAATAATCTGCCTTTCTATTCTTACTTCCAAAGTGAATAACCTCACACTTATCTACATTAAACTGCATCTGCCATGTATCCGCCCACTCACACAACCTGTCCAAGTCACCCTGCAGCCTTATTGCATCTTCCTCACAATTCACACTACCCCCCCAGCATAGTATCATCTGCAAATTTGCTAATGGTACTTTTAATCCCTACTTAAACCAAACAACTGAATAATGGGTAGAATTAGTTCACTTGCAGGCATCTAGCTGTGCCCATTGGGAGCTGTGAACTTGTTCATGGATCACATAACTGGCTCGTCAGTGGAAAATGGAGACACAAGAGAATGCAGATGCTAGAATCTGGAGCAATAATCAGGCTGCTCGAGGAACAGTGGGTCGAGCAGCATCTGTTGGGGAGGGAGGAATGAACCATTTTGGGTTGGGACTCTTCACTTGACTGAAAGTGTAGAGGGGAGATAGCCAGTGTAAGAAGTGACAGAAGGGGCATGAGCTGGCAAGCAGTAGGATTGCAAAGTCCCTGTTACACCTGCTTAACCAACTGTTGTAAGGTAACAAAAATTACACAGAGTGCAACGGTAACTCAGCAGGTCAGGCAACATCTCTGTAAAAACTATCCATGTTCTCTGGAGATGATGCCTGACCTGCTCAATTACTCCTGCACTTTGTGTCTTTTTCTGTATTAACCAACATCTGCAGTTCTTTGTTTCTACAAAGAATATGTTGTGTGCTTTTAATTCTCCTTTTGTATGTGTTTATGTATTGTATTGTATTATACTGTGTGCAGTTTTGGTCTCCAAATTTGAGGAAGGATATTCTTGCTATTGAGGGCGTGCAGCATAGGTTTATTAGGTTAATTCCCGGAATAGCGGGACTATCATATGTTGAAAGACTGGAGCGACTAGGCTTGTATACACTGGAATTTAGAAGGATGAGAGGAGATCTTATCGAAACGTATAAGATTATTAAGGGGTTGGACACGTTAGAGGCAGGAAACATGTTCCCAATGTTGGGGGAGTCCGGAACAAGGGGCCACAGTTTAAGAATAAGGGGTAGACCATTTAGAACTGAGATGAGGAAAAACATTTTCAGTCAGAGTTGTGAATCTGTGGAATTCTCTGCCTCAGAAGGCAGTGGAGGCCAATTCACTGAATGCATTCAAGAGAGAGCTAGATGGAGCTCTTAAGGATAGCGGAGTCGGGGGGTATGGGGAGAAGGCAGGAACGGGGTACTGATTGAGAATGATCAGCCATGATCACATTGAATGGCGGTGCTGGCTCGAAGGGCCGAATGGGCTCCTCCTGCACCTATTGTCTATTGTATGTGTTGTATGTGTTTGTGTTGTTTGTGTTGTAGATATATTTATGTGTGGTACATATTTATATGTGGTCTGTGTTTTTGTGTTGTGTATGTGTTGGAAGAAGGGGAATGAGGATGTGCTTATACTTGAGATAATTTCCTTGCAAGAACAGATGCTGAGAGCAACTTTGGCTGATGGTTGGATAACTGCTTCTAGAGAGCCCAAGTGACCAACAAAGAGGAGTTTTTTGCAGAAGATTGCGTGCCGGTAGTGGTGTTGAAAGCATGAACAGCCATGTTATGAGAGATTCTGGGCAGTCTGAGGCTCCACCCAGGCAGGTTGATTTGCATGGTAGACACAAAATGCTGGAGTCACTCAGCGGGGCAGACAGCATCTCTGGAGGGAAGGAATGGGTGATGTTTCGGGTCAAGACCCTTCTTCAGACCATTGTCTCGACCCGAAACATCATCCATTCCTTCTTTCCAGAGATGCTGCCTGTCCCGCTGAGTTACTCTGGCATTTTGTGTCTACCTTCAATTTAAAGCAGCACCTGCAGTTCTTTCCTACACAGATTGATTTGCATGCTGGTCTCTAAGGGTCCTGTACATTTCTCAAACTGCCGCGCAGTATAAATGGCAAGTGCTTTCTTGCAGTCTCATTAGCTGGAAATAGGGGGGAAAAGAAGGTAACAAAGAAGGTAACGGTTGGTTTTAAACTAAATAGTCGGGGGGGTGGGGGGGGTTGTGTTTCAAATGGGATAGACAAGGATGGAGTTAATGGGAAAGAGAGTATAGGAATAATTAAGAAACACCCCAGAATTAACGGGACAGAAAGCTCACGAAGCAATAGGAGAGAATGGCCATGTGTAATAGGAATCGATGTGGAAGCTGAGACGAGCAGAGGATTAAAAGTACTATATATGAATGCGCGACATATAAGTAAAGTGGATGAGCTTGAGGCTCAGTTAGAGATTGGTAGGTATGACATTGTGGGGATCACAGAGACGTGGCTGCAGAAGGATCAGGACTGGGAACTGAATATTCATGGTTATACGTCCTATAAAAAGGACAGGCAGGTGGGCAGAGGAGTTGGGGTAGCTCTTGGTGAGGGATGGAATTCAGTCCCTTGCAAGGGGTGACATTGGGACTGATGATGTAGAGTCACTGTGGATAGAGTTGAGGAATTGAAAAGGTAAGAAGACACTAATGGGAGTTATCTACAGACCCCCAAACAGTAGCCTGGATATAGGGTGTAAGTTGCAGCAGGAGTTAAAATTGGCATGTAACAAAGGTAGTTCCACTGTATTTATGGGGGATTTCAATATGCATGTAGAATGGGAAATTCAAGTTGGTTCTGGACCCCAAGAAAGGGAGTTTGTAGAGTGCCTCCGAGATGGATTCTTAGAGCAGCTTATACTGGAGCCTACCAGAGACAAGGCAATTCTGGATTTAGTGTTGTCCAATGAACCAGATTTAACAAGGGAACTCAAGGTAAAGGAACCGCTTGGAGGTAGTGACCATAATATGATTAGTTTTAATCTGCAATTTGAGAGGGAAAAGGTTAAACCAGGAATGTCAGTGTTGCAGTTGAACAAAGGGGACTATGAAGGCACAAGAGAGGAGCTGGCCAAGGTCGAATGGAAAGGGATCCTAGCAGGAATGATGGTGGAACAGCAATGGCAGGAATTTCTGGGCATAATCCAGAAGATGCAGGATCATTTCATTGCGAAGAGGAAGAAAGATTCTAAGGGGAATAAGAGGCAACCGTGGCTGACAAGGGAAGTTAGAGATGGAATAAAACTAAAAGAAAAGATGTATAAGATAGCAAAGAGTAGCGGGAAGCCAGAGGAGTGGGCAACTTTCAAAGAACAACAGAAGATAGCAAAAAGGGCAAAACGGGCTGAAAAGATGAGGTACGAAGCAAAGCTGGCCAAGAATATAAAGGACAGTAAAAGCTTCTTTAGGTATGTTAAGAGAAAAAGATTAGTAAAGACAAATGTGGGACCCTTGAAGACAGAAGCAGGGGAATTTATTATGGGAAATAAGGAAATGGCAGACGAGGAACCGGTACTTTGGATCTGTCTTCAATAAGGAAGATACATGTTCTAGTGGCCATAGATCCTAGGGTGACGGAGGAGCTGAAAGAAATACACATTAGGCAGGAAATGGTGTTGGGTAGACTGATGGGACTGAAGGCTAATAAATCCCCAGGGCCTGATGGTCTGCATCCCAGGGTACTTAAGGAGGTGGCTCTAGAAATCATGGACGCATTGGTGATCATTTTCTAATGTTCTATAGATTCAGGATCAGTTCCTGTGGATTGGAGGGTAGCTAATGTTATCCCACCTTTTAAGAAAGGAGGGAGAGAGAAAACAGGAAATTATAGACCAGTTAGTCTTACATCAGTGGTGGGGAAGATGCTGGAGTCAATTATAAAAGACGAAATTGCGGAGCATTTGAATAGCAGTAACAGGATCGTTCTGAGTCAGCATGGATTTACGAAGGGGAAATCATGCTTGACTAATCTTCTGGACTTTTTTGAGGATGTAACTAGGAAAATGGACAGGGGAGAGCCGGTGGATGTGGTGTACCTTGACTTTCAGAAAGCCTTCGACAAGGTCCCTCATAGGAGATTTGTGGGCAAAATTAGAGCACATGGTATTGGGGGTAGGGTACTAACATGGATAGAAAATTGGTTGGCAGACAGAAAGCAAAGAGTTGGCATAAATGGGTCCCTTTCAGAATGGCAGGCAGTGACTAGTGGGGTACAATAGACAATAGGTGCAGGAGTAGGCCATTCAGCCCTTCGAGCCAGCACCGCCATTCAATGCGATCATGGCTGATCACTCTCAATCGGTACCCCGTTCCTGCCTTCTCCCCATACCCCCTCACTCCGCTATCCTTAAGAGCTCTATCCAGCTCTCTCTTGAAAGCATCCAACGAACTGGCCTCCACTGCCTTCTGAGGCAGAGAATTCCACACCTTCACCACTCTCTGACTGAAAAAGTTCTTCCTCATCTCCGTTCTAAATGGCCTACCCCTTATTCTTAAACTGTGGCCCCTTGTTCTGGACTCCCCCAACATTGGGAACATGTTTCCTGCCTCTAATGTGTCCAATCCCCTAATTATCTTATATGTTTCAATAAGATCCCCCCTCATCCTTCTAAATTCCAGTGTATACAAGCCCAATCGCTCCAGCCTTTCAACATACGACAGTCCCGCCATTCCGGGAATTAACCTAGTGAACCTACGCTGCACGCCCTCCATAGCAAGAATATCCTTCCTCAAATTTGGCTCGTTGCTGGGACCGCAGCTATTTACAATATACATCAATGACTTGGATGAAGGGATTAAAAGTAACATTGTAAGGGCGAGATATATCCCTTTGGTACCGGTTTAAAATTCACCTCGAGCTCGGGTAGCACGGTCAAGTCTTAGATCATATACCTTACATTCCGCTTGCAAAATATCGCATGTTTTCGGTATTCCCAACCTATCACACTGATATCCCTCTACTACTCCATATTCCCTCCAACTTCGCTCCCTCGACTCCTGATGGTGCTTCCCCCTCTTTCCATTCTTTAATCCTCTTTTTCCATTTCTTCACTGCTTCTCGCTCCCACATTAATTGTTACCAAACGATCAATTTACCCAAACCAAAACAATGTCAACAAGAGTGACCGCCCTTTACGTTATAATACCGGGGCACCGCCATCACCTTATCCAAAGTCCGTCTCACATGTCTGACATCCAATTACCAAACGATTAATTTACCCAGACCAAGACAATGTCAACAAGAGTGACCGCCCTTTACGTTAAAATACCGGGACACCGCCATCACTCTTATCCAAAGTCCGTCTCACATGTCTGACATCCAATTACCAAACGATCAATTTCTCTTATATCCATAGCCTGTCCCATTCCTGGCCTGACAACCAATCACTATATCACGTTATGAAATTACTCTTAAATTTACCCAGACCACAGACTCATGCGATTAAGACTCTTACCTCAATATCATCCTTATCCTTGCCCTTTTCCTTAGCGGTTCGTCTGTGAATCTCAGTTGAACACAAAATCAACCCCAAACGAGGGACTTCAGTGTCTGAAAAACGTCAACGTCCGGGGTCTCGAACAACGGTCGAGAAGTGCACTCTGTCCCCTTCGAACGTGTTTCAGTCACCGCTGCCTCTTAGTCGTTCGTGGTTGACAGTGCCAAAGAGATCCTGCCGACTACGCCAAATGTTGTAGTTCGTGCCCTATGAACAGAATAGTCAGACAACCGAATTCGTATAACCTCTTTATTCTACTCACCCAGGTGGGAGAGAGTCTAGAAACTGGAGGGTTTAGAAATGCTCAGGAAGCTAGTGTAGTCTCTCTCCCCGAATGCTAACAATTACACACATTTTATACCTTTAATACATGTGCCAGTATATTTCCTGTTGCTGCCTTATATGGCAAGTTTTGCAATGTCCTATAAATCTTTATGTGTCTTTCGGGACCTCCGTGTCCGTTGTGTCCATCGCGACCTCTTCTTTCTTGGGAACAAAGGGCAGTCCATATGGCAAGATGTTCTTCTTAACACTTCAAAGGATGGCTAACCATCAAAGCTTTAAAGCCAGTTGCCCATATCAAAGGATACACTTAGCCATAAACCGCGCTTCCATGCTGACAACAGGATGTCCTGGCAACATAATCGAGCTGGAGCTTTTACACCTTTTTTACACCCCTGCAATAAAACCCCCATGGCTACATGCCAAATGTTCGCCCTTACAACATTAGCAAATTTGCAGATTATACAAAGCTGGGTGGCAGTGTGAACTGTGAGGAAGATGCTATGAGGTTGCAGAGTGACTTGGACAGGTTGTGTGAATGGGCGGATGTATGGCAGATGCAGTTTAATGTGGATAAGTGTGAGGTTATCCACTTTGGTGGTAAGAATAGGAAGGCAGATTATTATCTAAATGGTGTCAAGTTAGGAAAAGGGGACGTACAACGAGATCTGGGTGTCCTTGTGCATCAGTCACTGAAAGGAAGCATGCAGGTAAAGCAGGCAGTGAAGAAAGCCAATGGAATGTTGTCCTTCATAACAAAAGGAGTTGAGTATAGGAGCAAAGAGGTCCTTCTGCAGTTGTACAGGGTCCTGGTGAGACCGCACCTGGAGTACTGTGTGCAGTTTTGGTCTCCAAATTTGAGGAAGGATATTCTTGCTATTGAGGGCGTGCAGCATAGGTTTACTAGGTTAATTCCCGGAATGGTGGGACTGTCGTATGTTGAAAGACTGGAACGACTAGGCTCGTATACACTGGAATTTAGAAGGATGAGAGGGGATCTTATTGAAACATAAAAGATTATTAAGGGGTTGGACACGTTAGAGGCAGGAAACATGTTCCCAATGTTGGGGGAGTCCAGAACCAGGGGCCACAGTTTAAGAATAAGGGGTAGGCCATTTAGAATGGAGATGAGGAAAAACTTTTTCAGTCAGAGAGTTGTAAATCTGTGGAATTCCCTGCCTCAGAAGGCGGTGGAGGCCAATTGTCTGAGTGCTTTCACGAGAGAGCTAGAGCTCTTACGGATAGCGGAGTCAGGGGGTATAGGGAGAAGGCAGGAACGGGGTACTGATTGGGAATGATCAGCCATGATCACATTGAATGGTGGTGCTGGCTCGAAGGGCCGAATGGCTTACTCCTGCACCTATGGTCTATTGTCTTTTATGATCACAATGAATGGCGGTGCTGGTTCGAAGGGCCAAATGGCCTCCTCCTGCACCTATTTTCTATGTTTCTATTTTAGCCTGGTTTCATTTAATTAGTTTCTTTTGAGTATAACCCTGTGTATAAAAACTCTGTTTCTGTTGATAGCATTGTCAGACCTGAGCAGATTCCAGGCTTCAAGCTCCACTTTAGAGCCTCAAACCCAAGCTTATCTTCCAGGGCAATACCGAGAGAGTGCTGCACTGTCAGGAGCTGTGTTTTGGATCTTAACATGTAATGGATCCTATGGCACTACGTATTTCAAAGAAGAGAGCAGGAATTATTCCAGGTGTCAAGAACAATTAATTTCTCTCAGTCAATATCACTGGACCAATGATCCTGGTCAAATGATCTAAAGACTGACTAGAATGGTATGTGTGATTTTGTTTTTGATTGCAAATTAATAGCAGAAGGAACATGCCTTTGGTTTTCTCATGTTTCCTGGAAGGGTATTCTCGATGTGAAATTGCTTGCAAAACAACAGTAACCACATTTCAAACATGCGTGGCTGGTGAGGTGGAAGTTTGTATTGTGCAATTGAAGTTTTTGAATCTCACTTAAATAATAGTATAATTCTATAAGCTCGCATTTCTTGAGATAGTTAGAATGTTTCAAATGTGTAGAATTTGTTCATTGCAGTGGAATTAATTTATAGAGGTCTTTCAAAGCATTGGCAAAGATTAATGGGATTAATGGTCTGTGTTGTATAATTCTATAATCAAAATATATATTAAGAAAATTAGTTTTATTTCACTGGAACAGCTTGCAAGTTATGCTACTATATTTGACGCTGAACTAAAGAAATGTCTGATTACACTCACGTGGACTGCCTTGGGACACAAAACGAAAAAATATTATAGTAAACCAGTGGAAAGTACACAAAGTTCATGATGTATTCTTGAATAGTAATAACTGGAACATAAGATCATAAATGATTGGAGTAGAATTAGGTCATTCGGCCCATCAAATCTACTCCACCATTCAATCATGGCTGATCGTTCTCTCCCTCCTAATCCCATTCTCCTGCCTCTCTTCATAACCTGTGACACCCGTACTAATCAAGAATCGATCTATCTCTGCCTTAAATATACCCACTGACTGCCTCCACAGCCTTCTGTGGCAAAGAATTCCACAGATTCACCATCCTCTGACTAAAGAAATTCCTCCTCATCTCTTTCTTAAAAGAATGTTCTTTAATTCTGAGGCTATGACCTTTTAGTCCTAGACTCTCCCACTAGTGGAAACATCCACTCTATCCAAGCCTTTTACTATTCTGTATGTTTTAATGAGGTACCCCCTCATTCTTCTAAACTCCAGTGAGTACAGGCCCAGTGCCGACAAACGCTCATCGAAGGTTAACCTGCTCATTCCTGCGATCATTCTTGTAAACCTCCTCTGGACCCTCTCCAGAGCCAGCACATCCTTCCTCAGATATGGTGCCCAAAATTGCTCACAATATTCCAAATGCAGCCTGACCAGCGCTTTATAGAGCCTCAGCATTACATCCCTGTTTTTGTGTGCAAGCCCTCTCAAAATAAATGCTGGCATTGAGTTTGCTTTCTTTACTACCGATTCGACTTGCAGATTAACTTTTTGGGAATCCTGCACCAGCACTCCCAAGTCCCTTTGCACCTCCGATTTCTGGATTCTCTCCCCATTTAGAAAATAATCTACACCTTTATTCCGACTACCAAAATGCATGACTCTATAATTTAATGCACTAGATTCCATCTGCCACTTCTCTCCCAACCTGTCCAAGTCCTTCTGCAGAGTCCCTGCTTTCTCTACACTACCTGCCCCTCCATCTCTTTCCGTAACATCCGCAAACTTGGCCACAAGCATTCGATCTCCTCATCCAAATCATTAATATACAACATGAAGACCTCGGCACCCAGCCTTGCGGAATTCGGCTAGTCACTGGTATGCAACAAGAAAAAGCCCCCTTCTTTGCCTTCTGCCATCCAGCCAACCTGATATCCGTGCTAGTATCTGCCCTTTGATACCGTCGGCTCTTATCTTCCATAGCAACCTCATGTGTGGCACATGTAGATGAAGCCTAAGATATTTCAAATGATCAACTCTTGCAATGCCTTAACTCCCAGTATCTTCATGATAATTGGAAATGTGGCTTTGTTGGATTGTCTGTCATCTTGATAAAAACCTCTGTACATCTCAGTTATCTCTGTTGCGTGCAATGTGCATGTTTATGTATAACAAAGGATCCAAAAACCAATTTGCACATTAAATGATGGGCATCCCAAAACATCTAGAATCCCCACTGAGCTAGTAGTTGTGCACGTGCCTTGTTGCTGGTTTTGGATTTATTTAGCCCTACATTCATAACACGATCTTGCCTTTCTTGACATTTTGTCACTTGATTGGTTAGCTCTCCTGAACTATTTGGTGAGTCAATTGTGTGGTCATCGAGCATATATAACTGGTCAGATTTAAATGTCGTCTTGTTCTGACTATAATAACAGGTTCATTTCAACAAAGCTTATGATTACTTTACTAAGAAAATGGATGCGTTAACTTCTGGTATATATATAATTAAAAGTAATCTGTGGTCTCAAGAGACCTTTAATAATTATTCTTATTTTTATAGAGTAGTGAAAATAAACCTCCATGCTTATGTGGTCTATGTAATAAGCATTAATGGGTCTTTCCAAATGCTTGTTGCCCTCTGAAAGTGTCAATTAGACAGAGCTCTCAACAACTGTTAACATCAATGATGCCAGGTAGTGTTGAAACAATATGGGCTGTGATTGACTGTAAGCTCTCTGCTGGGGTCAAGGAAAGAGTGTTCACATCGTGGCCCTGTTTCCACCAATCTTTCCACCACTACGCACAAGAAGCGCAAGACGCCATTGTTTGAGGATTTTGAGAAGTGTGTTCAGCTCTGGCTGAACAATTTCTAATCTTGTGACATGGACTTGATAAGAAGAAGCTCTCTGCTGCACACATTTGGTTCATTCATCTTGAATTCCATAGATTCACCACCCTCTGACTAAAGAAAATCCTCATCTCCTTCCAAAAGGAACATCCTTTAATTCTGAGGCTATGACCTCTGGTTCTAGGATCTACCACTAGTGGAAACATCCACATGTCCATGTGTGTTCAGCCAGGTCTCTGAGGCCATTGTCAGAACATCCTTTCATCCGCTTGCATTTGACCTTCCAAAATGCATCACTTTGCAAGTTAGATTGAACGTCATCTGCCATCAGTAAGATGCTGCAGATGTTCTACCAATCAGTGGTGCCCAGTGCCATCTTCTTTGCTGCTGTGTGCAGGGGCAGCAGGGCGAAGGCCGTGGACGTCAATAGGATCAACAAACTCATCAGGAAGACTGGCTCCGTCCTGGGGGCAGAGTTGGATTCATGGGAGGTGGTCTTGGAGGGGAGGATGCTCCTCAAACTGCGGAGCATCCTGGACAATGCAGCTCACCCCTTCCGTGACACACTGGTCAACCTGAGGAGCACCTTCAGCAACAGACTGGTTCCACCAAGATGCAGCACAGAACGCCACAGGATATCCGTCTTCCCTGTGGCTATCAAACTGTACAACCCCTCCCCCTTCTGTCGTGGGGTAGACTGAGACTGACAATGTTTATATCGCATGCAACTTACCATTGAGTTCACCAGCATTTTTATCCAAATCACTAATATCTATATATATTACTAAAACTCTCATCTTGTTTGTGAGTTTATGGATATATTTGTTCTCGAAAGACAGCCAAAATGGTACATGATAGCGCAACAATTTAGGCCCACCTTGCTCACCATTCCCCGTGGTCTCAATAAATCAAGTTTTGTTACTCTTTAAAAACAATTAACTTAATAAACTTTAATAAATGCGCTTCCCCCCCCCCCCCCCCCGCCAAGAGGACCAGCGGGAGGACCGGCGCCCGTCCCGGCGTGCCCCCTGCCTGTCCTTCCTCCTGTGGTGCAGCGCAGCGGCAGAGGGTCAAACAACATGGCCTTCGCCCCGAGCTGCAGGAGAGGTTTTGGGTCCACGGCTCGCTCTGCCTGCAGCGCTGGCTGCACGGGGCCGAGGTGAGTGCCTCCCTTCCCTGTCCCCCCTCGTCTGCCCACGGCCCCGGGCCACACTCCCCAGCTGGCAGCGGGTCCACAGATCGGCAGTTGGGGGTGGTTCACGGCCCGCAGGAGAGGTTTGCACCCAACGGGGGTTGCCGCGCCCGCAGGAGAGGTTTAAAAATCACTTTTTAAACTTCAATACTTACGTAAGATGGCTGATGATCACTTTTTCAAGTTTAATACTTACGTAAGATGGCCACCGCATCCGTGCGTGCGCACTTGGGGGAGGGCTACCACTTGGAGGGAGGCGGAGCCGCACGAGTGATGGGAGTGGTGGCCAATGGGGGGGGAGGGGGTGAGGAGAACTCACTGCTGCTGGCCGCAGGAGACGTTTGCACGGAGGGTTGCCGGGCCCGCAGGAGAGATTTGGGCCCAACGGGTCCACGCCCGTCTAGTATATTACATATAGCGAAGTTTCCAGCACTGATTACTAAGGAACACCACCGGTTACAGACCTTCAGTCAGAAAAACTCCCCTGTACCACTACCATCTGTCTTCTACGACCAAATTATGTATCCAACTCATGTGGATCTTGTGACTTATTCTGCCATGAGGGATCTTGTTACAGTCTTTACTAAAGTGCATAGAGACAACATCCACTGCCCCACCTCATCAATCATCGAGTGCTGGGTATGATGGTGGATAGACAATCTTGGAGTGATACCTACTTTAGGTATCGACATTTTTGACTCTGCTTCCTCTGCAACATATTGATCATAGTATCCTGTACACGATGCAAAGGCTGCGGAGGATATTTTATGATAATTGCTGAAATGGGATACCAGGATCCCATAGCTTCTAAACTTACATTACATTGATCTTTATTCTTCAGCTGAGAGGTGTTTTCATGTCTTGACCCTCACATTACTTATGCTTTGCAATATTGTTATTTGCCTATAGTTCAAGATTTGTTATTGGTGAGTTGTATGATTAATTTCAGTTAAGTCCACTGAGGAATATGGATGGTGAAGTCTCTGCTTTTGAATCGAGGATGAGTGAACTGAAGTGAATATTTGTTTTGGCCTTTGCATTTCATGTTCCGAAAATTAGTTGGCCTGAGAAATTGAATTTTCACTGGGCAACACATTAGAACAAATAATATTATTGAAAATAAATTACTTTAAATGTTTGAAATGTGTTCGTTTAAGCAACAAAATATAAACTGTCCAAGGAACAAAAAACATGACAGTTTTTATTTTGTTTTGTGAGGCATTTTGGCAGCATAATGCATCAGGAATATTAAATTCTTCAACACAGCATTATACTGTTACTGAAACAAAATGGCTGTCTGCAGTGTGAGCACCTTTGAAATCTGATCAAGTGGTGAGTTGTTGGTGTTCGATTGTGAGCTGACTGAGACTCCAGAAAATCAGGCACAAAGCATCTCTGCTTTCACTGGAATGGTCAAGGAAGGTCGCCTGCAATTGCATTTGAAGCAGAATAATTCTTCAACTGCAGAGGACAGGATTTCTTCACCATTAGATCTAGATCTAAAAAAGTGTTTTTAATGTGAGGTTTATTTTTTTCATCTGAAACGTTCCATCATGTGAAATTGTCCTAGTTTCTGTCCCTTGAAGGAGGTGAGTCATGCCATTTTTGTTGTTTTCTTTTCAATGTTTAGTTCAAACTAATCACTACATATAATTTGCAATTGAGTGGCTTTGGTGTCTGAAGTTTTGATGAGATTGAATCACCTTTCCCAGTGATAACTAATGGCCAGAAATTTGATAACTCGGTTTTTGCATGTTTGTAGATGTAAATCAGTTTTGCAAGAATTTTTGTGTAATGAATTTATGTGGAAGCATGAATCTTAAAATAGAAATTCCAATTGTTTTTTCAATGACATAATGCATACTGTAGCATATAATTTTACTTTGTTTCTTTTAGGGAGTGTTGGGAAAATCTAAAGATAATTAGATGGAACATTGAAAGTGAAGTATATTGCAATAATGCTGTGGCTTGCAGCAGTGAGCATGTGCTATGGCACAGAGGCAAAACCGTGCATGTGTACTGACTTTCCTGTCAGCTGAACTGGTGGCATGAAAACATTACTGACTTCCACAGATTAATAAAGGGTGGCATGCCTTACATTGGACCAGATGTGAAAAGCTCATCATTGCTGTGCAGAAATCAGTATGGCATCTTTGTTTTTGTGAAAACTACCAATAGAATAATTGTTCTATGATCAGTAATAATGGAATATTACCAACAGTTGTTTTCAAGACAGATGGCCTTGTTGTGCCAAGCTGAAAGTAAAGGGTAGATATGATAATGGCACTGTCAGTCGAGTGGTGTTTCTGAATTGTGATTCAGATGTAGACTGAGACCCATATTCGCAATAGCCAGATAAAATGGTCACTGTTTTGAACATCCAAAAGGTGACCTGTGTGGAATACTCACTTGAAATTATTTCCTTTCCTGCATGATTTGCCAGATCCTTGTGATGCTTCTTTGCTGTGAATGAACCTATTCCCCACCGCACCTGTTTCCCTCACCCCTTGCATTCTTCCTACACGTGGTTTCCCGATCTCCCCTAGTTATATTCCCGGCTACCTTCCTGCATTTGGTATCTATCTTTGGTATA
Source organism: Rhinoraja longicauda (assembly GCF_053455715.1). NCBI lineage: Eukaryota > Metazoa > Chordata > Chondrichthyes > Rajiformes > Arhynchobatidae > Rhinoraja > Rhinoraja longicauda. The sequence continues at coordinate 677,887 of NC_135977.1, forward strand.
AACCAGCATCTGAAGTTCCTTTTTATAAAGAAGGCATACAGCATATTTGCCTTCATCAGTCAGAACATTGAGTATAAAAGTCAAAAAGTTTTGCTGCAGCTGCCTCAATGATGGTAAGGCCGTATCTGGAGTATTGTGTGTGTGTCCAATTGCTGTATTGCAGGAAGGACATGGCGGCTTTGGAGAATGCGTAGAAGAGGTTCAAAAGGATGTTGTGTGGATTAGCTATAAGGAGAGTTTAGACAAACTTGGATTGTTTTCTCTGGAACATGGGAGCTTGTAGGGAGACCACATAAAGGTATATAAAATTATGACGGGCATAGATAGAGTAGACAGTCAGAGTCGATTACCCAAGGTGAAAATGTCAAATACTATGGGTTTACTTTACTTTATATTTTATTGTCACTGTGACAAGTTACAGTGAAATTCTTTGCTTGCATACCGTGCCAAGGTATGCAAATAGTCACCCATAAAGGGCGCTTACAAAGTTCAACTTCCCCCAACCCCCCTCCCACGCCACTTCCCCCTTGTTCTTATTTCCCCCACGGCCGTCCCCACACGCTGGGTCCACCATAGTTCTTCACGGCCATCCCCCCATGCCGGGTCCTCATTGTTCCATCCTCCCCCCCCCCTCATGGCAGTTCCCCCACGCCAGGTCCCCGTTGTTCTATCCTTCCCCCCCCCCTCATGGTAGTCCCCCCATGCCGGGTCCTCATTGTTCTACCCCCCCCCCCTCACAGAGGTCCCCCCACGCCGGGTCCC